>NC_080635.1:22750929-23071762 GCF_027579445.1 Ammospiza nelsoni
CCATAATGCTTTGCCTAAAATGCTTCAGCAATTTATAAAGCACAGTATTGAACCATCTATATTTAAGTATAAGAAGTTTATCATGGTATTTAAACAATAAAGTAGTGAGGCAAGTCCAATGGACATTTGCTAAGATCAAATGGAGTATGAAAATAGGAAGTTTCATCTAAAAGTTATTCAAAAACACAAGCATCTGTGCTCTTCTTTGGGAAAAAAAAAAAAAAAAAAAAAGAATAAAAATAGAGGGAACTGTATTCTTTCTTTCTTTTAGTAGCCCAAGATGGAATCAAAACTTCCTCTAAAATAATCATGTGACGAAAGAGACAAAGTTTTATGACTGTTCTGTTATCAAAACAAAGCAAACATTAATTAACCTCACAGCCAGCTCCGTTTATTTTCACAAGGCATCTTGTATGCTATCTTCAAGGTTTAGTCCCATCTGTAATGTTAATACTACTAATAACAACAGACATAAATAAACACAGGTAAGTACAGTTTCTTCTGGAGTTAACAACTGGCATTTATGACAGCCAGACTAAAATATCAAATTTTTACAAATCAACAGCTTGGTACATCTTACTGCTTATTCTAGTTACAGAGTCTAAGAAAAACCACAAGACCATGTGCTTCACCTGAAACACACTGTGTACTTACAACAAGCCTGGGATCAGATTTTTTTCAGAAAGTACCTGATGCTCTCCCCAGACCTATGCCTTCAATTACCAACTCCAAGTTCATGACATTTTGCTATTCAGGGAGCAGTCAGTTGTCACTGTTTTCTGTGGGACACTCTGGGGTCTCTAGAGAGCTGTCCCACTCCAAATAGTTGCTGAAAAACTGCTACTCCCAGCTTCACAGGAATCAGTACTTTTTCTGCACATTCAGACCTTATTCACACCAGCCATTTATTTTTCATGCTTGTGTTTGATCCTGCTTCCTATTGCCAGGGTTTTTCAAATCTAGCTCATCCTTCTGATTTTGATGTCCAAAGCTCCTTCACCTATCCAGATATTTTCTTTTCCTTTTTGGATAATCCTGAGACATCATCCTGAGACATTAATGTCACACAAAAATCTAGGACAGAGTTAGAGGTAAAAAGCAGGAAGTCCAGTCTTACACTATAACTACGAGACCAGCCCACCCCTCGACACATCTCAGGGTCAATGGCACTTTAATCCACCACAGTTATTTTGCTTCTTAAACAATCTACTCAAATTAAATTACTATAATACAGAATAGCAGATTTAATGAGTGTCTGCAAACTCCTACTGAAAAACACATACACAAATAATATGCAGGTTTTTCTGCATCAAATGTCTATTTGGTAAACAGAGGCAAATAATCTTTTTCCTTATTCAGTAAATAAAAATTATAGCATGCAGGCTAATAATATCAACTAGCAATTTTTATTTTCATGCCATCTATTTTAGGTGACCAGCTGCACTTTGCATCTGTATTTTCAATTGTTTAAGAGCAAAAGTGACATCTTTATTTGGGAGTACAAAAATCAGGTTGTACATTGAAACATTTTTGTCTTTTTTTTTTTTTGGAACAAAATCCTTTACACACAATTCCTTCTTTTTGCTTAGGTTTTGCACTGTGCACAAGTAACAGCAGGTTACATAAAGCCAAATTCACCATATATTTATTTGTAGGCTTCTGTGAATGCTACTTTGTGTAAATAAGACTTGATTATAGCACACAGCTTATGAAAGCCTCAGAATAATATGAAGCATTACTGATGGCCAGTTTCCTACTTACATTTTCTAGGAAGCTAAGCTCCCTTTGGCTTTAGGATCTCAAGTAGCAAATCTCCAGTTTTTAGTAAACACAGTCTGGTGAAAACTTGTTTAAACAAGAAAGAAAAAAGACTCTAAAGGCAGCCCAGTTCTGAAACCTTGTCCTCCAAAAACACTACAGGGATGCAACAGAAAGCATCCCCGCTGCTGGAACAAGAACTCGGGGAGTGTAAATAAAACATCTCATTCACACATCATATTTACACAAGATGTCAGACCAGCAAGCTGCTTCTACAAGGTTCACAGGTTAGACTGAAAAAGTACCTTAAAGATTTCTCTTCATGAGAAAATCCTCAACTTAAATCTGCTTTACCCGAAGATAGCCTTGACTAGGCAACGGCTGTAGACAATTCTGTCTTTCTCACAGGTATTCTCATACTGAGAATGGCTTTTTACAAAAAAATTACCAATTTTATTTTTTAAATTGTGACTGTCACGGATGGAATACAATTATTATTGTATTTAAATGTTAACAACTCTTTATATTTAAGATCACAATGTTGGCAAAACCAATACTTAAAATAACAGAAGGTGATAATTTGCATTTCAAAATTAATCTATCTTGCTTTTCTCTCAATTAGACCAAAACATGTTGATTCACAGGTTAGTGTGTATGTGTGTGTGGGTTTCTTTTTTAAACTTATTTATAGAGCAGAATAATGGCCCCCCTGCTAGGCTGGCATTTGCTCAAGTTTCTGTCCATGTAAATTGAATCTGTTACTGGAATTTTCCCCCCTTCAGAATACCAAGGCACATTAACCAAGAGATAAAGAGATACATTGCTGATACTATCAGCCACCAGGCAGGTGGATAAAGCAAGGGATTTTTTGTTAGTTTTCATGGGGATTTTTTGGACAAATATGTGATAAGAGTTCTCAGGGGGCATGGAGAGCAAAGGGCTGTTTAAACAGAAGTGAATCATTCTCATCTGATCTGCTAATAACTTTGTATTCAGACATCAGCTGCTCAGCGCACTTTAAAATGTTCAGAAAACAAAATTACTACAAAGAGGGGGAAAGTTAAAGGAAACAAAACACATAAGCCTCACTATAGTCACCTTAGCCATATTAACACAGCAGAAATTCTCAGTTACAAGTGCTTAATTTCTTCTTTAAAAGCAAATAGGTCATTCTTAGCCAAACCTCCCACAGTTTTGTTTGAAGTGGTGTTGAGTTTATACGGTATGATTTATAATTTAACATTTCCCTTGTAAATTAGAGAAACAACATTTGACTTATCATAGGTGAACAGCAAAGATTTTATTTGGGCATTAATCAAAGCATAGCACAGACACTACTTTGAAGCATCTGCAGACAGCTTTGCTGGTGCCAGAGCTGGTTCAGGAACTTTTGGGTTTTTTTAAATTGAGCAGAACTGTACAGCAGTAAAGAGTAACCCAGCCACACCAACAGATCCGGCAGCACCGTAACACACCACCAGCTTACGAGCACAATTCTTGATGTGCAAATCATTACAAATGAGCCGCATCTTCCGTCTCCAGTTCTTAGGAGAAGTTAAGCAAACGAGGGGCAGCCAGGGCGACAGCGGCATGCATTAATGGTACAATGCCACCTCCCGTCGGCAGCGGGGAAGTGCCGCTCCTGCAGCACACGCAGCCCCGCTCGGACTGAGGCACCATGCGAAATAACCACTGCTATTTCACACAGAACTAATCATACTGCTCGCAGGGAGCGCGACGCAGCTTTTCAAACTGTTCCCTTCCCTCGTCCTTTTGACACTTCTGCATTTATAGTCGTTGCATTTTATATATGCACTGCATAATGTCTTTTTGCCTCTCCACCTCTCCCAGGACAACAGGAGCTGAACAAGCCCCTGCTCTTCAGGGATCTGATCACTGCTGCTGTACCCACTCTGCTTTGCTTTACCTCAATGCAAGGTTACACTCTGGTGCACAGAAAGCCTTAAACACAAAATCCTACATCCCACGAGCAAGTTTCACACAGGTGGACCTATTATCCCTTGGCCCTGCAAAGCTTCATCACTAATACATTACTATCCCTAGCCCATCCAGCAATTAGTTTTCAATATATAAATTGCAGAATTTAGATTTTATGGTTTTTTTCAACAAATAAAACAGCTTAAGATTTAAATACATCTTCATGCACTTCACTGCAAATCATTTTATAACTTACACTGTAGAAAAACAATACCTGAAACCTCAACAACTGAAAAGACACAACTGTTTCAAATACATTTAAAATTTTCATGTAATTCTCAATACAATTTTCTACCTCTTTTAAACTGAAGATATCCTGCAATGTGTTTAAATTTCACATTCATCCTCCCCTTTTTCTGCCTGCAAAATTTGCTCCTCAAAAATCAATGCAGAAAAAAACTGCAGCCCTAAACTCATCTGTTCTCAGTCTCCAACAGCAAACTCTAAAAAGTAAAGTTTACTGATAGACACCTTCCCTTTCTTGCATACTATGAAAGAGTGCACTAAATTGTTGAAATCAGGTAGAATGCAAGTTATCATATCCAAACCTATTCTGTCTCAAACTCTGTTAAAAGCACACAGCAAGCCAAACACAAAATTTTTACAAGACAAGTTTCACTGCATCCTTCAGCAGGAGAGAAAAGGAGAAGGAAGGCTGACTATCCAGAGACAGGGCAACACAGCACATAATCCTGAAAACACCGGGAAAATTCAAAACGAGATAAAGACTCACTTTGAGTCACTTATTTTAGACACTGTGTTTTACTACAGTGAGAAATCATAAGACGTGATAAAATTCTGTGAAGATAATTGTTCACTTCTACAAAACTACAGCATTTCCTTCAGGAAAAAAAAAAAAAAAAGGCAAAACCAGACTGTGAAAAACACTTATTAAAAAGAAACTTAAAAAATAATATTGAAACCTCAAAACTTGTTCCTAGTGTACTGAACTGAAGGACAAATATAATTTCAAAATCCTTATTGGAAGAAGCAGCTTGAGGAGAAATGCTTTCATGATAAAGGGGTTCTGGGACATAGTGCACTCCTCAAAATGAAAAAAACTATCATTCAAATGAAGTTTTTTTTTGCCCCCAGTAATATTGGAACCTAGAGAAAGGTTATTAACGTGATTATTTCTTTTAACACTGCTCAAAAGTTCTAAAACATTTACCAGCAGCAGTAGCCCTAAGAAAGCTACTGTGGACACAGCTACACACCATTACTGAATCATTCTTCATAAAAGAATGACACTTGAATTCAAAATATATTTTGTGCTGCAAAATTATACCAATTACTCTCCTACTAAAAATTAACATGTAACAGTTACACTAAAGTACCAGCATGCTTCACAGAGGCAACATTAAGATCAAGAAATCTGAAAGGCAAGAATCATGGAGCAGTACCAATTCATCCACCTTGAATACATCTAATACTCGTGTTTGCAAATCCTCACCTTGCAGACACACAAAGCAAATGCAGCCTGGGGTAGGGCAGAGAGGGCAGAGAGGGGAGGGCAACTCCAGCAAAAAAAGCCCGGATGGGTACCACACCTGTGCTGTGAGGTGGAAATAATGACGGTGTGCAAAACTTCATTCCTGCATTCGGGGACTTCTAAATATTATTTCAACTGCTCCCTAAACACTTAATTACTGCAAGAGTTGGCTGGTTGGGGCTTAGGGGGCAAAAAGCACCTCTCTTTGGATCCTCATTAAAGTACAGAAAAATTAAGCTTTGACTTTCACAGCTCATTAATGATGACAGGGTGGGAAAAGGCTGCACTTCCATCTTTGCTGGAACTCGACTGGGGAGCGCTCTGTTCGTGGCTGCATTAGGGAGGCAGGAAAACACCTCTCTAACAGGTTGTCACACAAGTTGGCCTCCAGGACAGTCATCTATTTAACAAACACAGTAATTGCTGGGATCCCCAATTATCTTGTTCTTGAATAAAAGTGCCCTGAGGGTAGAACGAAGGTGTTGGATTTACTTTGATAGGTGAAAAGAATTATTTTCTGTGATACCTGCCCTTTTGACTTGCATAGAAAAGATTTTATTTTTCACTTATCTCAAGAAGCTGACATTCAAAGTTTGTTGAGACCCTACCACCTTTATTCACAGAGGCAGTTCCTTGCAGCATTTCACTTGAAGAACAAAAACACAGAAGAAACACCTAATGCCAAACTAAATTCAGAACTTCCATGGCTGGTAACTCTTATTCTAAATTTTTCTAAACACACATTTGCAGACCCTGAGCTTGAGGACTACCTGCATGCCAAGTTGCAATGCCTGGCCAGACCATGCACTCTTCAGAAAGTTATGCTGGCATTTCAAGGTTGGAATGAAAACGTAGTAATCTCCAGTCTAAACATAGTTTTTATAAGTTAACTATGAAATTTTAAAAATATTAAGCTGTACATGAAACACCTGATTTTTGGCTGTCACTGCCAAAAATCACAGACCACTGTATTAGCAGAAAATAAATTGGAAAAAGAAAAAGAGGGAGGGCTCAGTTTCAAGTGCCATCCTTGCTTTAAGATCCCAAGAGATATTGATTTTATCACCCTCATGATTGATGAAAGCAGTTCTAAGGAAAGAGCTCTCTAAACTATTTCAAAGCCCACTGTAGCTCATCAAAAATGTCAGAGGCATCTCTGAGCCTATTAGGGTTGTATTTTTCAAACCTCTGTGGTTCTCCCCCACCACCCATGTCCTTTGCATGTATAAATTTTTATATTTTTAAGGGTCTTAGCGCCACTTTTTCAGCCTCATTTGCTCTTTTCATTTACCAAGATGTACTCACACACAGGAAATAACTAGAAGAAAACAGAACATTCCTAACTTGCTTAAACAAGACATTCAGTACAATTACACGTTATGGAAATGACATAACAAACACCACCACAGTTCAACAATAAAGCAGTTATGAGCCCTGTAGCTTTTTAAAACATTAAGAAAAAGAGACAAAGAAAACTCAGATATCGCATGATCTCAAGCTGTATGCTACAGAGACTACAAGAGAAAATGAAAGCTGCTAATCTACTTTCCAAGTGAAACATTGTAGGTGATTGCTCTAACCTGGGGCACAGTACATTCTCTCTATGGCATCGTTGTCACAGGAATCTTCAACCTCCCTCCACCTGCTAAAATACGTTAGCTGAATGTGTCCTAAAAACAAAACGACAGGAGAAATCAAAACATTTTTCCCTTCCATTTTCTGCAGAAGTGAACTGTAATTACTCCTTTTGTAGCTAAAAACAGTATCATTAAGAATAATGGCATCATTAAGTACTAGAAGCTATTACTGGGGGTGAATTTGCTGCACTGATAATGAAGCTCTAGACAGGAAATGAAGATACTAATTACAAGATAAAACGCCTACTCAGTTAATTGGAAGCAACAGCGAATAAAAAGAAATGCATTTGCAAAAGTTCCTGACCTCTATCATTCAATAAGATGTTGTTTGGGTTCAAATCGCGGCACACAATTCCTTCTCTATGTAAAGCATCAAGGGCTACCACCATTTCAGCTGCCCATCTTTGAATGCAATCCTCTGGGATATTAAACCTGGAGGTTAGCGCTAATCTTTCGTCGAGGTCCTGAAAAATTTGATGTATTTCCTTCTGCCCTGCTCCTGCTATTTTGTCTTCCTTCTTTGGTGCAGTCTTTTTACTTTCAGCTGCTGGTGACATAGCTGAGTCTGCCTCCTCTTTTCTGCTGTCTTCAGTTTGACTGGAAAACAGCGACACTCCTTCATTCCTTAGCGTGTCTGTGTCCCAGCTAACCTCTGGAGCACCTGAGAGCGGGTTGGAAACACGTGAAGTTTCTTCTTTGCTTGCCATGTTTAAGGAGCAGGCCCCAAGCTCTTGGAACAGAGCCCCATCTTCTGAAGCACCTACCTCTTGGTCAGATGAAAAGAGGGTCCCAAGAGCTCCCTGAGTGACACCACTTTGCTCATTTTCTTCCTTGTGGGCAGGATCGCCCACTTCTGGTGCCACATGATTTGGCTCTTGATCAAATGCTTTGCATGGCTCTGCAGAATTATTTAATTGCAAGACATCAGGTGTTTCCAACAACTTTACTTCTGACACGTCCCTATCAGATTTTGTAAACTTTGCCAGCCTTGACACAGCTGGCTCCTCTGTTTCATCAGACATGCCTGGTAAGTTTATTAGGAGATCAGGCCTTCCTTCATCAATGCTATTCACATCATCAAAAGCAGCATCCTTAAAGGAGATGACTGGCACAGAGTCATTTGAACCCCTGCTCACAGTGTCATGAGCTTTCACACCCATCTTGCTCTCCAGGGCATCCAAGCTTCTGTCATGATCTGGAACAGAAAACAATGGCTTTAAAGGCTCTGATTTCAGGTTATACAACTTTTCTCCAAACTCAAGCCCCAGGAGCTCACTAGTGCTATCTTTGCTGTCTATCCTGAAGAGCTCCATGGGGCTGTTCTTGGATCTAGTCAACGAGTCCAGTATCCTAGTAGGGCTGGCTATTTCTGACTCGGCATCGTTGATGAACAGCTTTCGTTCCTGAGGCGCAACTTGGGAGGTGAAGCTGTCACTGCCAACAACGCTGCACCTCTGCAAGGAACTCCTCTCTTTGGTGTGCAGCCCTTCACTCTCTGCTTTAGCCACTGGTTCCTCACTTAGGGAGCCAGAGTCAATTTTTTCCTGCCCATATTCATTGCACAACGTTAAATAACTAGTGGTGCACTCTTCTTCTGAGCTGGATGCCGAGTCCATCCACTTGGAACTCTCCTGACCATCTTCCTGGGTGCTGCTGTCATCCTGAGAGCTTGGTGTCAGGCTGCTCCTCAGTGGCACCACCTTCAGCGTGCTCTCTCCATAGCTTTCTCTGGAATCAGTGCTGCTACCAGTTTCTTTAGGAGTTGGTGTTGGTTGCTCCAGGTAAATTTTAGTTGAACTGGATGTTCTGGATTCAGGAATTTCAAAGCTCTCTTCAGGACTTCTGTTCAGGAACTTACTGACATAAGACCAGAGTTTACCTCCTGAAAAAAAAAGAAAAAAGGGAGGGGTTAATTTCACTCAAAAATAGAATTTTTTTTTTTTATGAAACAGGAAAATATCCTCACTGTCACTGTACCCTTACATCCACAGAGTTATTTGGATCTGCTACCCCAGCAGCAAATAATTTCAAGGACTACAACTTGCTTTTCACGTAGATTTGTATTATTACATAAACATTTAAAGAGCTGCATCTGAGATTCAGATGCTGCTTTTTTGTTTCTAAACTTCAGTAAAGTCTCATTACAGAGCATGTCTCAAGTTGCAAAGTGGTCCCTACTCTCCACCTGCTGCCTCAAAAGAAGCAAAAACCAGGAAAGATCAAATTGTTTAGTGCTCATCACCATCTCTATCTACCCTGAATAATTCTGTAACCCAGCTCTAAACTCATCAGCAGCATTAGTGGAAATGGACTGAAAACTAAACAGCAAGTTCAGTAAGGGAAATTACCATATTAGCTGGATATTTTAAGGGTCTGTGTCTCTCTTTGAAGAAGTTGGGGATTTTAGTTAAATACTGATATAATTCTTCTATTTACTTTAGAATTTCAAAAAAGTTTTTTATGCTTGGCTGCACCAGACAAGAATTTATCAATACTTTAATGTACACAGGCAAAAAGCTCCTTCACAGCATCTAAGAAAGCGGTATCTCCAAAAATAAGTTACATTTAAAAAATACAAACCAGGACTCTTCATCTTTCCAAATGCTGCACACATTAAAAAAGCTCACAGACTTCAAAACGTAATTTTAGCAAAATAAATCAGGAAGTTACTGTACCTCTTGTATGTGCCAAAGAATTTGGCTTAAAGCTAGCATGTCTCCTTTGATAACTTAGGGAGAAATGCAATGTCAAGACATTTCAACTTCAAAGACTGTACAGAAATTCTGGAAAATGCAGGAGTTTGAACAAAATCTTTGTAAAAGAAATAAGTATCCATCCCACTGGGCATCTGCAAAGTTGGTGGGGTTTTTGTTGGGTTTTTGTTACTTATTTGGATAAACCAGAGTTTTATATTTTTCCAAAATACATTCTTTAATAGCTTGGGGTTCTTAACACTCTCTTTATAAGGCAAAATTCCTTTAAAAATTACAATAAAAGAAGAAACTATTTATCATTGCCTAGGAACAGATTTGCTATACTCCCAGGTATTTCAAATAAAACTTACCAAAGACAGAAAAACCTTGACACTTTAAAAAATTAATTTGAATAATATAATGTGAAGTTTTCCTGCCCTCCATCCCCCTGGCTAAGACAAGACTTGTTTTTCAAGGGGAAAAAAATATCTCACTGGTTGTGGTGAAAGTAAGTATATTAAAAACACTAAAAGGGAATTCTAACAGCTTGAGTCCAATGGTAAAGATGAAAATTTAGGTCTGTTAATCACCCTGGTTTCTGCCCAAAGTACTAACAGAGCTAGCACCAGGTCAGGATGACTCTTGCCACCTTCCAGAATGCGGTGAGAAAGGATGCCAGGTAAAGCAACAGGAGCAAAGGGAAGCAATGCTCACAGAGAGAGGAACAAGAACTGCTATAGTGACCACTGTAAACAAAAGCACTTCAAATTCTTACCCAGAGGTGCATTCACAATATGCACCCAAAGTGTGCCCTGCCTCAGCAGCGAGCACAGCCCCTGGGTCCCTCCCAGCACAGCTGCAGGGCAGGGACTGGCTCCGAGCCTGCCTGGGCACAAGTGACCCCAGGCCCTGTGCTGGTGACACCGAGGGCCCTGGCCCTGCCAGAGCTGCCTCACAGGAGGATCTCAGCCCTGTGAGAAGCAGGGAGCCCCTGCAGGCTCTTCAGGTGAGGCCTCTTGCTTTAAACACAACAGGTCACACAGCGGCGCAGCAGGGCGAAGGCAGCCTGCCCTCGGAGCCCTGCAGCTTGCACAGCACTCCAGGATTACTGCA
The DNA here is from genome assembly GCF_027579445.1 of Ammospiza nelsoni. Taxonomy (NCBI): domain Eukaryota; kingdom Metazoa; phylum Chordata; class Aves; order Passeriformes; family Passerellidae; genus Ammospiza; species Ammospiza nelsoni. The sequence goes on from NC_080635.1 coordinate 22,761,621, forward strand.
GCTGATTTAGTGAATAAGAGTTGTCCATCCCATAATCACCAGCAGTTCTTTTCTAATGTTATACTTCTACATTTATTCATATTTTTGCTATAAAACGGCAGGGAGATTAAAAAAACAGAAAAGTGAATGAGAAAGAGAGTGAGAACATACATAATTTTTACATATGTGAGAGTTTGTCCTCTTTTCACACTTTTATCCAGAAGAATTAATTTCCTTTAAAATTTCAATTAAATTACTTCAAGTACTTTACCCAATTTAATAAAATAACTATTTTTATTATAATTTATTTTTAATAAAATAACTTTGCCCAGTTTATTAACTAGGCATGTAATGATTCATGTCCATTTCATACAAAACAATAAAATCTAATTTGAGAATCACCTACTACATTTAATAAAACACACTATCTAATAAAAAAATTATATAGTCTCCCCATCCCACTTTAATTAATGATTAATTAGTACAAGCTAAATATTTTCATCTACATATTACTAGTGTTTAGTCACAAATTTATGCTGAAAACACAAATCTCAGGTGTCAAAGCAGGTTCACAGACCATGAAGACTCACATAAGATATTTGGAGTTTTGGGAAGTGCCTGGCACAACACCACCTCAGCCTCCAGGTATGGCTTTAATTCAAGTATGAGCATCATCAGTGCTTCCCCTGAAGGAAGTTGTAAAAGGTCTTTGTAACAGAGGCCTGCCTTGAGCTTTGACCTAGGGAGACAAAGCTCAAAACCGTCTTCCTGTGCTCTTTTGTCACATCTTTTTCCTGTGTCATTACTGGACACCAGGTGGGCTTTTACATGTGACTCCTGAATGGCTCTCACTGACCCAAATGTTTTGTACCCCTACACTGGTAGAGGGTACAAAATAAGATAAGAAGGGGCTGGGCTGCCCACAATATGAGGAATGCAAGAGTTATCTGTGCACAACTTAGGTTTTTCACCTATTGAGAAGTTCAGCTGCTCTCAGGACAAATCCTGTCTGCTGCTCCCTCTGCCTCACTTCATGGAAGATTTCATGCAACCTCCACTAGATTTGGACTTCTACTTGGATTACTGCAGCTTAAAGGAGACCCAAGAAAGATTAAGGAAGGAAAAAGAGACATGTTGGGATCAATACTTCAAAAATCCAATGAAAAATCACTGGCAGATTTGAGAGGTTCAGTAAACACAGAAGTTGCAAAAGACAAAAAAGAAATCTCTTTATTTTTACAGTGTTCAAGAATTCACCACTGTCCACTTGTGAAAACAGGAAGAACTGCAACAATTCATTTATTTTTGCAAATCTATTATCTTAGGTTTTCAAAAAGAAGTTGTTTGTTATTCATGACTTGTATTCCTGTATTTAAAAACCACACTGGAAATGACTACTTACTGCAACTTCACTTAAGAGTTAAACACAAGTAAACAAAACAAAACAAAAATTATGTCCAAATATGTTAACATACAAATATTTCAAGACTGGCCTCCTGGTCAAGTGGAAATACGTAAATAAATGTCATGCAATAATTGTGTTCTATAGTGAAAAACAATAATTTCATTCCTTTTTGCAAACATTCAATCCAGGGTCAAACAAAAGTGATATTTGTATCTGCGTATGCAATTATGCCTTTATGAATGACATACTAATAATCTTTCCCCCTCTCCCCATGTGTTGTGTAAGATCAAGAAAACCCATTAGCAAACCATGCTAATATAGTATCAGGAATCTATAAAAACTAAAATTATAGAAATCAATCCAAACAAGTAAGCTTCAGTCACTGTCAGATAGTCCAACAGACTAAATAACTATAAAAGCTACAGTATTAAGCTAAAGTTTATTAGTGTTTAATGCAATTTCAGAACTCTATTATTAGCATAACTAATTATTACGTTTGTTTTCTTCTACCATGAACTGATTCTACAGTCAGTCTAGTTCAGTCTTTCTGGTTTTATAAGCACATGAAAATCATCAAGTTTCACATTCTTCTGCAGTTATTCAGTGAGAAATTTCTTATCAGCAGTGCTATACTTAACCACATTTCCAGTATTCTGGAGCTTACACCTTTGCTTCTAAAGGCAGAATCTAAAAAGTTAGTGTCCAAAATAAGCAACAGAAAATTCAGCATAAAGTGACCAAGTGATGAAGCTGACTAGAAATCTTTTATATTCTTTCAAACATTTCTGCAGCTTTTTTATTAATAGCACTTGATGTAGGAACACCAAAAAGAAAATACAGAGACTATAATAGTACATAAGACAGAATGAAACGAAACCTAACAGATCAGCACATTTGTCTCCTAAACATGTTTTTTGTTCCAACTGACAAGAAAAATTCATGACCAGTTGGATTCTTCTTTACCCAGTTATCAGACACTTCCCATTTCAGTTTCACATCCTGAAAGACTGCCTGACTAAGGAGATAATATTCCAAAATAAATCAATCGCTTTTGCTACCTTGGTCCATGAGATTATTCCCAATAAGTATTGGGAATAATGTTCTGCAATTCTCACAGAACTGGAAGGCAGCTAAGAATGTAGCAGTCACTGTATTTAGGAAATCCCAAACAAAGTCAAAGTGAACAACCCAAACTTCCAAATAATTGTGATGTGATAGGGAAGAAAATAGTACTGAAAGACATATGCCTGAATTATTCTCCAAAACTGGGCCCAAGTCTCTACATCACCACATAAGGATTTGTATATGGCCAGGACTTTCAATCCTAAATCATGCACCTCACGAGAATTATTAGCCTTCCTTGCTGGGAAAGGAACAATTTTATGGTTTTCAAAGAATCACTGTCCCCCTTTTGAACAGAGACATGCCCTGGTAAACTTCACCATCTTAACGCAACAGCTACAAAAAGTGGGGCTTGCACAGTTCCTAGGCCAAAAGCAAAGCAGACACACAGGCACTGCCATGGCACAACAACAATATTCCACAGCATCCCGAAGGCACGCACAGTGGAGCTGCAGCTCCACACAAGCAGGAAGCTGAGCTCCTGCCTAATCTCCAACATGACAGTAGTTACAAGCACCAGAGTCCTGCATCTGCAGTCCTGTACTTCCAGTGCTGCTGGTGAATCTCTGCTGCAAGGTTTGCTAGTTTAGGCAAAGTTCCAATGCACTTGGAGCAAAAGCTACTATTCCAAAGCAGCCTCCTGAAAAAGTCACTTGCCAAGGAGCGTATCACCTTTCCTGCATTTTCTGATTGCTCTCAAATATTTACAGCTAGCATTATCTCCTCTCCTAACAACAAATCCCCAGCTTTGCAAGCCAGAGCGCTGCCGTGGTGTTGTCTATCAATTGCTGCGTGCGGCAAGCCTCTTCAGCAGGAAGTTTCTTGAGTGCTCTCCAGATTGATAGGAACTCCAGCTTGTTTATGCTTAAAGAGATTTGACAGCTTCTAACAGCCACTTAAACTTTGATGTCCCATGGAAGCCCCCCAGCCTATTTTGAAGCATCTGTTTCTAAAATTTCAGTTGTTAGTAGTGCCAGGAAGAAGCGAGGCCTTATTAACATCAGATTGGCTCTCTCCCACACTAGAACTTGGCAAGTGCTTTCCAAAAAAGCTACAAGATAACTTTATGGACTTTTGTGCTTCTGATGCATCCTTGAAGCCTGTCACTGCGGAGGGAGAAAAATCTCTAAAAGAACCCAAGACCTCACTCACCAATTCTAGGCACGTTACACCATCATGATTTACAAACCAACCAACCAAGGCCCTCCTCTTGAGTCAGTGGTCAAGCTTGCAGAATTCCACACAAAACCCAACAGTGCTGCTCTTAATAATATAGATAAAATCTACTATGAAGCAGTGAGCACCTTAGCAAACATATATTGTCCATTCATAACATTAAAACCTTTCAATTTGCTACTATACGAGCCGCTACCCATTTAAAGTAGTATATAATGGGTATACTAAATACACATTTGGTATTTTACCCTTCAAACTCACAGTGGTGGAGCTAACATACCTAACATCATAAATCAGCACCACTTACAAATTTGACTGGCACAATCTTATTGCTTACAAGAATTACCTGGAGTATGAATATTTAGAGCATTCATAAGTCATTAAATAAAATTTCAAGAGACTATTACTTAAAAAGTACTGTCTTAGAAATTTTTATCTTTTCCCAACATCAACTACAAGCACCTTCTCTATTCATATCTACTCTGAGATGAACAACATTTTAAGATAGGTTTGTCTATAGGGATTCCTGGTGTTATTATCCTTGTAATTTAAAGAATGAGTACTACTAACATAAGACTGATCAGATCAAGACCATCACTGGGGTGAGCAAGACTACTCTGCAAATAGTGCAGCATAACTTCAGCCCTATTTTTATTTATCCTTTATTCACACAGAGTTAGAAGCCTTTCTCCTGAATCTCTTCCCAGCATCAGTGTCACAGCAGGGTGAGGAGCAGTGGCCACTGCCCCAGTTTGGGATTTGGAATCAGGCCCTACATCTGCAACACACTTATTGAATACATTCTCAGGCAATTTACTCATCACTGTGTACCCCAGCTACCACTCTTTACAGCAGAATATATCACTCTTCTATTCCCTTTGTGTGCTCTGAGCCCAGACAGTAGGTTCTTGAAAATGAAAGAACTCTGTTCGTGCAATGTCTCTATTTTTCTTATTGTTATCACAATAAAATTAACAATTCCAGAAGATTGCCATTGTAAGCTGCTCACATTAGGCCTTCCTTAAAACTTGTTCTTACATCTGACCACTTCTCCCACAAATATCACGACTACTCCACTCACTTTTCCATCTGTCTCAAGGAAGAACATTCTTCCTAAAGGGAAGACCAAAACTGTAGGACTTCAGAAACTGCAGAAGTATTAGGAAGGCTTTTTAAAGTTATGTAATTATGCTAGTTTTAAGGGCAGCTGGTATCTGACAAAGGTTATGGGTGGGATTTTGTGTTTGGTTTGGAGCTTCTTTGGTTATGGGTTTTTAAAAATACTTTTTCTCTAAACAAAATATAACAGCTTATATGGAGATTGCAGCCCAGGTGAGAATTTCCCAATTATTGTGTCTATTATTATATACACACCTTAAAAAAACTGCTGCACTGTACAGACCAGCACTGTAAATTCCCAAGATCACCATCAGGCACTACTGCAATGTGAGGCTTTTCTTCCTGCATCAGTGCTCATGGCAAAACCAAGTCACACATTGCAGAAACATTCATTCCTGTTGCAAAGCTAACTTTAGCTGGCCTCATTAGACAAATTGTTCATGAAAAAGCCAAAATCTAAGTTATTAAGGGGGAAAAGAAATAATATTCAATGTAATAAAATTATCTTCTCTATCAGCCAGCTTAGTTTCTTCACATCATCCATTCTGTCTGAGTTATTAACATTTCCTAAAAAAATAACTATTAGCAACCCCAAAATTTATATTCTGTACTCATTTTAAACAAATATGGGTAATTACATTTACGGAATATTTAAATCCAGGTGTTAGACAAAAAAATCAAAATGTAATTATTTTGTGCCACCTGTTCCCTGTACATTTAACAGGAATTTTATAAATAGTTTGAAGGCACAACTCTGTGGTTCTGCTTTGAACTCCTGTGTGATGCCACTAGCTATTTTCTTAAAAATCTAGATCAGAGCAATATTAATCAACAGGAAAATGTTCATGGTTTTTAGCAGAGCTATTAAATTCTTGTGCAAATACTTGTCATTTTAATTAGAAGATGCTAAAAAGGTTTACTAGTTAAAGTTTACGAAAGTAGCCAAAGAATTTATCTATGAGAGCTAAATGTAAATAATGCAGATCGTTGTTGCAGTCAAAGCACTCCCTCTCCTGTAGAAAATAAACAGTTGGAAGCCTTCGATACTGCTACAATTCAAGGATTTGAGGCCATTTGAAGCAGGAATCAGATTCACTGCAGAATGACAGGCGAAAAGGGAGGGACAGAGGAACAGAGTAGGGTGTCTTACATGACACCTCTCTGCCACACTAAAATATTTTAACTGGATGTATGAGAGATTCATTTGACAATGAAGTGCACCATTGATTAAAACTAAAAACCTTTGACTCTTTTCAACAATATGCTTAAAGGAGAGACAAACCTTCTGCGTGCTGCAGCACAAGGAAGACAGACTCGTCGGAGATGATGTACTTGTGCAGACACACCATGTTGGGCACGCAGCGGGGGATGATGGTCGTTCTGCTCCTGCTGCACTCACTACTTTTCCTTAGACCCTGACAGAGAACAAAAAGGTCAGTTGTACCCTCAGTTGCCTTTGGAGCCTGCTGTGCTCTGTGTTTATCAACCAAACTAATCTATCCGAGTTACTCTGGGCTTCAGAGAAACCACTCATCTGCTGCTCTATGCCCCTCGGTCCCCCGAGGCTGTGCTGATGGCATCTGGCGCGTTTCCAGAGAACAGAAGATGGCACAAAGCTGCCATTAAAATCAATTACATGGGTCAATGTTTTTATTAGAATCTCTCTCAAACTAAGTCATCAGGATGACACTCAGTTATTTCCCTGTGACCTTTTTTTAAAATTTTATTTTTGCGCGTGACCAAAAGACACTACTTAAAAAATTCAATTCAAGTCTTAAAGACAAAAGAATGCCTTAGCCTCACAGGTAATCCTCACACTTCCATTTTACTTTACTAAAGACAGCAACCACCTCAATAAAAAGGAAAGGAAAGGATTAGTCTCCTTGAGAGGCAATGATTTTTGGGAGGGATGAAGTTGCCAGAAGTGAAAAAATTGATGTGGGAGGGTGGAAGGGAGGGGAGAGAGAAAGAGAAAAAAAATTATGTCAATAGTGTGACCTATTACAATATTGATAAACATAGGCAGTTACATGGGAAATTCAATGTTACCCTATCTGCCAGTAGATAATGTGAGGTTCTAATATAAAATATTCACAAATGAACCTTTATGAGAAACAAACAGGTTTGCTGTATCCTGCACATACAATTTCAAAGGCCAATGCACGAAGTTAAGGTGGGTTGTAAGCCAGATCTGAAGCAAAGTCACAAAATGTTAACAAGTAATTAAAGCTTCATGTTTGGGACATAGCTTTTTTTCCATCCTTCCTGCCATTAGCAGTGGAATTCATGTCAAGGGGAGCCTGAAGTAAATGGCCACAAAAACAATACTCATAACTAAACCAATTCTCAGCATCACAGATGCTCTTGAGTACATTGGGGTCTTGATCTGAACACTTACTGAAACATAAAAGAGTAATGCAAAAATTTTATGCTGACCAAATAACTGTACAGAAATGTAGTGGGTTATCTCAGTTATCTCAGACTATTGATGTAAAACATAAGGAAACAAATTTGAAGAAGGTCAGTTGTACATTTCATCCAGAACCCACTTAGGCCAGCAGGATATTCCTCAGCTACAAAAGACCAAACACAAAGTGCAGTGAATGTGCTTGGATTAAGGAGAATTTTCACCTTTGTCAGAAGTCCTGAGCCACCAAGGCTTCAGAGATGTTTTAAAGCAGCACATGAAATGTGTGATTTTTTACCAAAGTCTGCAAAAGTGTTGGCCTCAATAACCAGAAGCATCTCAGGTGACTAAACCAGCACATCTGAGCACTAGGGATGTTAGAAATAAAAGGAAAGGAATGCAACCAAACACTGACAAAAAGAATTCCAGAGCACTTAAAATGTATTACCATAAAACAATATATTGCAGGGATACCTCTATAAATTAGATATAAACTGATCTTTGTGTGGTGGTGTAATTTCAGAGGCCATAAAATAAAAGATTTTACTCACCTTCAATATAAAAGTCTGCTGTGTTCTAGTGTCCATTACAAGCAAAACCTAAGCAAAAAGTAATCAGAATTTATTTAGGATTCACAGGAGTAAGCGAACATAACTTCTAGTTATAGTTCCTAAATCTAATGCTGAACACTCTTAAAAAGAAATTATATAATCAATTTTAAAATTAAACCCCTGCAGCATACAGACTTGACAACCAGTCTTCTTTTTTTTTAGCAAAAAAAATGACTGAGGATATAGGTCTCTAAAATTAGGGTAACAACAACAAAAAAGAGGATTTATTTAGAGAGAAAATAGTGGATGGGTTTGCTGCAGAGACAAGAACACCTACAGCTGCAAAGAGCATCTCTTCTAGCAGTGCATCACCTCAACTGAAAGCACGTTAAACACAACAATGAGAAAAGCACTAAATAGCACCTACACTCCTAGCAAGCTCCATTTGGTTATGTGTTGAAAACAAACAAAAAAAAAAAGATACATGTGTATATAAATTTAGGAAACTGCATCTTTAGAAAGCTGGAACCCTCTGCCTTCAAGTCACCCTGCTCAGGAATTAAGTGTTTTCAAACCCTAAGAATACAGATGTGCTTGAAAAGCACCAGCTGCAAGACAGCCACACGAGCAGCACAAGCACAAGCTCAACCCTCCTCTAGGAACAAGTGTGCCCTCATTGTTTATTTACAGCAGACATTGTAAACTTCCAGTATAAATATTCACATACAGTTATAGCAAAATATTTAGGCTGTAAAATCAAACTCCTAAAGGGCTTCTCTCCTTTGCTGGCACTGGGGTTACCCAACACTGGGTTGAACGAACAAGGAGCAGTGAAGATCAAGTCAGAGAGTCAAAGACTTCTTGCAGAGGAATGACGCACCAGGAGCAACAAGGCTTCATCAGGTGGCAGAAGGAGAATCCACCCAGCCTCTCTGAGCTCCCTGCTGCAAGGGGCAGCAGTGCAGCCATGCTCTGCTGTCTCTGGATGGCAGCATCCAAAACCTACTTCTCTCCCCATTGCATCTCGAACATCAGAAGGAGAACTGAAGTATTTTCTAATCATTTCACTCTCACGATATTTCACCAAAGTAAACGAAGTCACAGACTCGTCCCCATTTCAAAGACCTCCTCATTTACTAGGGTTGCAGACAATTTTAAAAGCTTTCTGTATCTTTGAGGGGGAAAAATATCAACAGAAGTTGGTGCTACTGAGATTCTTTTAACAAAGGAATGACACACAGTTTCCATTTCAAGGGCATGGTAAGGAAAGGCAAATATTCCCAGTCTTTTGAGTTTGCCAAACAACTTTTTAGGCCTCTTACATAGGGCTTCCAGAAACAGAGGAAACCAACTCAATAAATAATAACTGCAAAACTGGTTTTGTTATCCTTGCTTAACCAATAGGTGTAAAATTAAAATTTAAGAAAAACACAAAACCACACCAACCAACCAAAGAAAATCAACAGAACAAGAGAAAATATAAAAGCCACTTTACAAGAAGATGCCAAAAGAAGATAAAAATGGTTTGGAAACATGTATGTGTTTACAATCACTCTCCTTCCTCTTCTCCCAAGTTTGTTTGCAACTAGACACTGTTCACATTGAGGCAATAAATACGAGAACATATGTGATTTTTTTTTTTAAATGTGCCCTTTGACTGTCAATATCTCCCAAACAGGTGTTGGCTAAATGATTATAAATTGGCCTCTGGATACACCTCTTCAACTGAGCCGTACAGGACTGGCGATAATATAATTAGACCTAAAAACATCAGGCTGGTGAATGCTTTCCATCTGTTTGGCAATAATGTTTAGTTAACAATAGTCTTTAAAAGAAGCACCTTCAACTTCAGTTCTTAAAGTTATTTATAGGGCCATTCTTAACACACCAGCACTCTTGCTAACAAGAGCTTTAGCCACTTGGAAATTATTAGCCATACGGCTGTATATGAAAAGGAATGGCAGCATTTAACATCTGTATCTCTCCAGATTTACAAGCATCAACCTCATTTAAAGTCATTTCTTAATGAACAGTTCCGTGGTCTGTATTAATATTATAGTTGCATGCACAAAGATCATAAGGAGCCAAACATTTTTTTAATACCAACAGTAGGCCAATCAGTAATGAAGCTGTCAGCATAAAGGACAGAATAATAGCTTCTTTAACCCTCAAACAGGATTTGTTCATTTGTAGAGTAGAAGACACCAATTTAAAAACTGCTCATGGGTTTGCTCACCTTTATAAAGACAAAAATCTAATTTGGTACTAATTTGATACAATTGTCTTTCCAATAAAAGCCTCCTAAAGCCATCTTTTATTCCATGATAAAACAACTGCTATAACTAAAACTGTCATGAAATAATTACCTTTGATAGCATACCTTATTGCACAAATACAATTAATGTATTCCTCCCTTTCATTTTTCACACTTGCTTATCAGCACTGTATTAGCATATGGTGCAACAGAAGAGATTACTGAGCCCTCTCCCCGTAAGTTGAGGTACAGAACCACCACCACCACCAAGGCCAATAAAGCAGGCAGCAGCTCCCTGTAGGGTAACTTCACCTGCTGCTATAGTGCAGCATCAACACAACTGCAGCAGCTACACTTTTATACTTGCAATAACAGCAACTAATATCCCTGTGCCTTTGAGGTTAACTACCTGCATGGGCTACCCAGTCCAACTGACCAGCTCCTCTCTTTTTGCTTCCTATCAAGCATCCTCCCTTCCCCGAGTGACTAACACCTCATTTACAGCTCCACTTCATCTTAGGGACAATTATTTCTTTGTTGATTCAGTACCAACCTTTGGCAAGGCTGTTTACTTCAAAAGGGACTTCAAGAAGCCCATGAAGAGCCTTGGAAGTAACTTCAGAAATTCATGTAGTGATGGTCCACTTCGCCCTGGCAGACTGCAGACTTTACAAATCAAAAACTTGTTTCAAGGGAAAGCAGCCTGCACACATTATTACAAAGATGTGGTTTAACCAGATTCTCTCAAATAATTAAAGGACAACATGAATGGTGAAGTCTAATCAGAAAGCTATTTGAGGAAGGGGTAAGTCCAGGAGAGAGAGGGTCACAAGTATATTTGCTTGAATTTTTATCCCTCACCCAGTGCAGAGAAAGGTCAGCAGCTCTTGGATGCATTGCAACAGTGCTGCAGAAGGGCACAACTGACCCAGGTGCCAACTTACTCTCCTCACCTCATGCTTTACAGCCAATTTATAGACAGCAGTGCACCAAGTCTCCTGTTTGCATTCCTTCCCACTTGCTTCCCGTGGCAAAAGTGTTTTTGTAATTCTAAGATTCCTTTTAAAATGCAAAGTGACAAGTCCTCATCCTAAAGGCAGGATGGGACAAAACAGGATTCCACAGAGCATTCCCTGGGACAGAGCTCTGCTGTTCTCCAGAGCAGATCACACAGAGATGCTGGCATTAGCCAAGGCTGCTTCCAGCTCACAGAGCTGACAGAACCTCTTTCACCATCTAAGTTGCAATATTTAACTTCTCCTAAGAACAAACTGCCAGCTGTAATATTCAGCATCCTGTCTCAGAGGAGGGAGAAGAAGGCGCAGCAGGCCATCCTGGGCACTGAGCAACTAGACTGTGACACAAAAGGAGACAAGGCAAAATCCTATTTGTAATACTAATGGAGGAACAGAGTCAAGGTCCACATATCATGCTGGCTCTTACAGCTCTGTTGCTTACTCATTCTTTCTCTATTTTTTTGCACTAATGACAACCTCAACATGGCCAAAAACACTGACACACAAATAGCAATCACCACAAATAAATATCTAATGTAAATAAGTGTCTTCAGCAGCACAGACATCCTAATTTTGTACAAGTACTGGAGCTCTCAGGAACATCCCAAAAAACAAGTGAACACAGCAGCACTGCATGACAGCATCTCAGTAAAGTGCAGACAGCAAAACCCCTCAATGATGCCAAATAGGATTTCCTACTTGTGAATCTTTTTTCCTTTCCTAAGTCAAGAGTTAATTCTGATGCTGACAGCAGCTACTTAAAAAAATTAGCTTCTTAGATTTGATTTACAGTGTACCCAACAGCTTAGAGGAAAATAAATTCAATTGAATTCAATATAGTAGGTCCAATTAGTTGGAGAAAAATAAAATAAAACCTGCTTGGTAAATAACCATAGTCTAGCTTTAAGAAAACAGTTCATTTTAAGATCCTCTAAATGCACAGAAATTAGCAAATGTTTCGGTATGCTAATTTTTTTTTAATTAAAAGATATTTCTGCAGTAAAAGCTCTTTCATATGCACTACTGATTCTTCATCAAACGTTAAGTTTCCAACTTAACACCAGTATAGCCGGTGGCAGCCTGAAGGTTTACCATCTGCTGCCACCCAAAGTCACGGTGGCCACCTTCAGAACATATGCATCAAAGCCCTGAGATAAGAGGCTGAAGGAATACTGCACAAGTCAGCAGAAGGGGGAGCACAGAGCCAGGGGCAGGCAACAGGCAAGGCACCAGGAGAAGAGAACATGGTGAAGCAGCAGTCACCCAGCGAGCAGCCAGCCAAGGTCACGGGGGACAGCTCTGGAGAAGGAAGGGCTGCTCTGAGCGCTGCTCTCCCGCCGCTGCCTCTAACACCAGCGCACAAATCCCAACACACATTTGCTTCCCCAGTTCTCTCTCCTTTTCTGGAATTGTTCTTCTTCCCTTCCCTGCCTGATTTTTTCCCTAGTTTCTGTTCTTCCATAGCACAGAACACACCTGTGCTTTTTATTTGCCCCCAGCTTTTAACACTAATCAAAACAAACACATCAACACACTTGCTTACAAAAATGTGACTTTAGGTTCACTAACATAAGTGAAAAATAGCTCATGCCTGATCAAAGAAAATTGAATAAGATCTCTTACTGCAGAATCAGACAGCAGAAAGGTTTCCAAGACAAATCACAGCTAAGAGATTACTTTAAAACCAGCTCCATTTTGTTATTAAATTGCTGCTTTACACTGAAAACACATCATGTAAATGTTGCCACCAGTGGGCCATCTATGAACTCTGGTCCTTATCTTATGTAAACAAATGTACCCTTATCATAGGATAGATACTCTAGCAAAAGTCCTACAAACTTGAATATGTGTCAGATGATCATCTAGGATTTCTTCTCTTGTGTTTACCCCACCAGCTGGAAAATGCTGTAGTGAGAGATGACAAGGAAGGAGACAAGTCATCCACCTGATCCCTAGCACGAGTATTTGGGACTGCAAGAAAACCTCAGCTGGGGCTGGAGCTCAGCTGGGTGCTGCACTCAGGACACAGCTCTGTTGATGGGCAGGAGCAGGGGTGCAATTCCTCCTGCTCTCCTCAGCTGTGCCGGCTGTCACAAGGCTACCAGGATTAAAAGATCTACTTAACACAGATTTATTCTTGTCACTTTTCAGATTACACCACCCAGACTCTTACTCATCTCCCTCTGTCGTTACAGAAAGAGATTACATTTGGCTAATATGTATGAAAAATGTGATTATTCCTTATCCTTGTACCTGTGCAATATGAATTATCTTCAGTTTGCAATTATTCCTCCTTTCAAACCATTATTCTAAGGAACTTACAGCCTGTATATTCTATGACTTGGAATAATAGTGTACTTATAAGACAAATGGTGCAGCTTTAAATAATGAAAATGCTAAGAAAGCAGCAAATATTCAAATTCGAATTTTTAAATACTTTGAGTCGGTTGATAACAGAGAGGAAAGTCCATTTTCTTAAAGTAAACTAAAAACTGGCCAATAAATTACAAATGGTGAAATATTAACCTAGAAAATATATCTGGCAGGTTTTACTAATGAAAGCATTTTACAATATGAAATGCCACTGGCATCCCAGAGTAATTGCCTGGCACAAATTATGTATTAAGCAACTCAGTAACAATTAGGAAGACAAACTTATATAATCTTGGTTTAAAAGAAAATATCTCAATAATTTATTTCTTTCTGAAGGCCAGAAGACATACAGTACAACCTGTAGAAGAACATTCAGCAATGTAATTTCTTTTTTTAAAGGCAAGGGCAAAATTTGCGTTACTCTACCAAATCTCACCCAAGTCAAAAGAAATTTTAGTGAGACAAACAGGGAAGAAGCTAGAAAGAAACAAGGGTCACAACCACAAACACTGAGAAATGCTCAGATTTGTGTAAATGGAAGGATTTCAGGAAAACAAGTGGCAGGTGTTTGGGGGCAGGGAAGAAGGGACAGGACCATTTCTAGCTGGCAGAAAGACTAGGTTTTAAAGTTGAGCAAGCTTTGTTAGTTGGGCTTGAAATCTGACAGTAGCTTAGGAATAATCCCACAGCAGTAGGGAAAGGAAGGTGGTGAGCCAAGAAATCACTTTCGACAATAACTCTCTAGCTGGTTTGATTTTGTAGGACTTGGCAAGCCCCTTAAGAAACTAAAAGGTTATCAAAACATCAAACCAGCTCTTAAAAGTTTATTTGTATGAATAGTTACTATTATTACTCAGTTTCAGATTTTCAACATTTTTCTACTGCTATTTTCCATTCTGCCCTGTTTGTTTGTACATTCCAGCTCCCTTTCCCCCACACCTCTTAGGCACACACAGCCACTCAGTCAAATCTGTAAGATGATCTAAAGGTGCTCACAGAGTGCACCTGAGAGCCAGGGGAGAGAAAACATCTGCTACAGTCAACTCAGTTTCACAGCTGCAACAGTCTTTAATCTCACCTGACAATAAAAGGCTGAATATTTAAGTTCCTAACAAACACTAACAGGACATAGTTAGCTACGTCTGTTACTCAGGCACAACACCACACATGCTGCCATAAGTAGGGACTATTCCTCCTACCCCTCTGATTAAATTTCATTAGAACTAGCCATAACCTGTTTGAACTCAACCCTGGATCTGCAGATTATGCCTGTGAAGTTGACATATATTCTACCTATTTTTGCCTTTTGGCACTTTCACTCATTAAGCAAGACAAGTAGTGATCACACTTTATAAATAATTAATAATATTAATTTGGTTCTCTTGCATATTTTTTAAGTCACTTCACCAACATGTACAGCCACCAGAATTAGGAGTTCTCAGGACAGCATGGGAGACACAAAAACCCCTATATCCGCAATTAACAAAATTGCTTCCATTTTCTAAAAAATGTTATCTATCTCAGAAACTCCAAAAATAATTTTACCACAAGGCCCTGATGAGAGTATGTGATTTTATTAGGTTTCATAATAAAGCTTAACAGTGTATTGAACAACAAGCTGAGATGCATGGACAGCTGTGGAAGAACTGAACACAGCCAGTGCCAGTACCAACAGTGTGCCTTGATGGGGAACAGGGAGGGGATAGAAGAGACATAAAAGACAGCCATTGGTTACAGAGGCATAGTTATTACTTAATGCACTCTGCTTTCAAGGTGAATCTTTAAATTGAATGAATCTAAATAACAGAGGGTTCTAAAGAATAAGAAATTGGGTTTGAAGCAGCATTGTGAAGGTATCCAGCAGCACCATAACAAAGTCGTTTCTTTAGGGGCCGGTCGTAGCTTCAAAGGACAGATTTGCCTAGGGCAGAAACTCAGCACAGAACCTGCAACCTTGATTTTTAATTAGGCAAATTTTGAAAGCAAAACTCTTCCCTATTCCAAAAAAAAGAAGTTTCCTACTTTAAGGTACATGAGATGATAAAGTAATTGATCATTTGTAGCTGGTGATAACAACAGCTACAATATTTAGCTATTTGTTTCCAATGCCGTACCTCTGGTAACATTAATAAGAGCCTTGCTGCCCAAACAGCAGCACCTCACATTTCACAAGGTTTGCAGGACAAAAGCCACCTTTACAATTAGATTACACCTCCATTTTCAGAAACCTACTCACGGCAGGCTCTTTACATATTAAACATATAAAATACCTGCAAACACCACCTCGTTACCTTTTGACACCATGAAGTGAGCAAACACAGCAGCAGCAGAACTCAAAAAAAAAGAATGGCTTCCTCAAGGAAAATATAAGTTCACTTTGGTCTACTAAAATAGTTAGATTTATACTACAGCCTTTACATGAAAGGAAGACAAGGCACATATGGGCATACTTCCCTGAATTCTCATTATAATTTAAGGAGCTTAATAATGCTAAGATCTCTAACTCTCACATTTAGCAGAAAAGGGCCAAAGCAACAAAAATTATTGAGGTGACAAGGAAGGTGAGAGGGCAGACAGGGAAAGAAAGATTGCATATTGGGAATAAACTAGGCTAAAATTAAATATCTAATCATTCTGCCTAGTCTAAAGCAGTTTGAAAAACCCAGAGTTTCAGGTAGCAACAAGCATTTTGTCCATGAAAATGAAGCCAATTCAAAACACTTGAAGTGGCTTCAAAAGAAGAACAAAGAGTGACATTAGTCTAAGGGAAAGCACTGAACCTTTCAGCATTTGAATGAGGGAAGGTTAACAGCTGGTTTTCTCGAGGCAGCGCTGCAGCAGGCAGACACCATTCTGGGCTTCAGCAGTGGGAGAACAAGTCTGCAAACCAACCAACACCATTTTAAGTCTGTGTGTTTAAGCCAGTCTTGCACAGGGTTAGTCAAGCCAGCAGTTACAATGCCAGTGGCCCATTACTACCCACACCTATTTTCTGCTGAAACCAAAGCAGCTACCTTAGGGTTAGAATGGAAGATTATTCTCAGGCAAAACTCTGCATGGTGCTGAACCAGTTACAGCCTTGTGCCCAAAAGCATGGCATCTTCAATGCTGGCCCTGAAAACCAAAACCCATTGTCAGGAACAAGCACACTATGTCATCTACTTGGCTGCAGCAAGGATACTTACACATTGATTGGATTTCTCCATGATGAGAGCTTTAGGGCATATGGAAGCAGAGAAGGAGGGAAATGACAGTGATGGTGAGGAAGGAAGGGAGATGGTGCTTTAAACCAAAGACAGGGACATCATCTCCAGCCCACAGACACATCTGCACACTTTTGTTTCATATTCACATGCATTTTGTGTATGCATTATAAAACCAAATAAAATATTCTCTGGGCTTAGAGTGGGTTTTCATTTGCCTCCCAACTTTACAGATCCCTAAAAATATATGCAAAAAAGCAGCATACTCAGATAAGGCTAAGATTGTGACGTGAGAATCTGGAAAAAGGAAAGCAGAGTACAAAGACACCTGAAAGAATCTGGCTCCCTTTTCTACACAGTAATTAAACATGAACTCTGAGCCCTATGATACTGCTTACACAGGAGCATTCGAGCTGTGTGCACAGGCCTGCTACTCCTTGCATACATCTTCAGCTCAGACAATCCTGTGTTTTTGTCATCATGAGAACCCTGATTCTCCCCGGTTCTCCTTCAAAGGTCTGGACATGTTCAGCTCACACCTGGGATGCTTACTGAAACTGCTCAGAGAGCTAAGGAGACCTGGTACCACCAAGGACTGCAAAAGCTTCACTCTGGTCAAGCATCTTTTCCAGTAGCTGTTCATTAGCACTACACAAGAATGGAGATATTGAGAAAATCTTTCTTGATCCATTTCCAGCATTTCTGCAGGCTCACTCTGTCTGAATAATTCACAAAATCCATGCACACTGCATCCATTTAGTGGCTACTAACTTAGTTAGCACCTACTACCAGGTGCTACAGATAGGTGGTCTTTCCAACATGTCTCTCTGATATGTGTACAGAGTGGAATACAGGCTAAATTCTGTACTTACAACTGAGGAAAGAAGATACAATGAATATGAAGTCAGAGTTTAGAAAACCTTGTGTGCTATAAAAACAACGATAATACCTATGTATACAGCCACCTAAGGAGAAGTTATCAACTTATGCACACAATTACAACGGAACAGGCAAAGAAAAACAAAAACCAGTCCCAATAGCTAGGTTCAGTCCAACAAGAAAAAGCAACCAAGAAATACAGACCTCAAGGGATGAGCCACAGGTTTTTGATGCACGTTACAAATGCATAAATTGACCATGCATCAGTAGCTCATGCACAAACTACGGACTACATGAGGAACTATCAAAAGGCACAAGGGATTTGGCACAGCAAAAAGGAAACGAGCCATTACAGTCTGCATTAGCCACTGTCACACTGCTGAATAATGCATCATCTTAAAAGTATTTGGTAAGGTGGTAACTAATCAGCATTATCAAAACAACCCAACAATTCTTCTGGTCTCTTAATTAGGCTTGCAAAAAAATCCGTATGGTCCTTTACTGTTTACAGATGGGTATTATCCTGGGATTCTGGAAGACATTATTTGCATGACTCCAAAATAAGCTTGGCTTCATTGCTGCATCTCTGTCTTGGCAAGGGATTTCAATTCTGAATCCTCAGGGAAGGAGAACAGTCGTGTGTGTCCCCAGCTCCCATTTCAAGTAAGAGTTCAAAAGTAAGAATTTCTACCCTTCTGTATTTTCAGTGTCCACCAGACTGTTCAACTGAAAACACATCAACTTGTCCTTACCCCAGAACAGCAACCATGATTGCATTTTTGAAAAACAGGCCCCATCCTATTGAATGCTACCAAACATGTACCTCATCCTTTAGCTCAAATACATTTTGCATGACCTTACATGAATTGCTTAGATAAAAGCCTTTTTTTCTTCTACTTTTGTTATTTTAAAGTGCAGATGCATTTGAGTCATTTTCCCCTTTTGTTTCATATCCTTAAGATCCGCAGCTTCAAAGACAAAATGTCAGCATGCAGTCGATTTATGACTGAATTCTTGAAGAGACACTGAAGAATTACCTTGTCAATCACCCCAAGGACTCTGAAGGTCTTCAGTTCCTCGGCAGGGCTCCTTAGGTTCCAAGAGGGCCTTGAACTTAGTGATCCTGGAGGCTAATGGAAGATATCAAAGATTATACATCAATCAGGGTGGTACTTGAAGGAAGACTGCCTGCTGAAGCAAATGCCAGGCCGAAGGAAACTAAATTTATCATAAATCAGAGAGACTGAAGATGAAAGGAGAAGTTTTCTGTTTGTCCTTAGTGGGGGGAAAAAAAAAACAACTTGCAAGTAAATAAAAGTCAAGATAACACTGAAAACAAAAATTTAAAAAAGAAAAAAGCAATGAATTTTTATATTTTCTATGCTTAATGGAACCCAGAAATTGATTACTTAGTTCTTACCACATAATAATAATCAATCAAAGCCTTACAGGTATTCTGGGTACAAAATAATTCAGAGATCACTGAGGAGGAGAAAGCAAATTAGAGGCTTTTTAAGCCTGAAGAACATAAAATATAGAATTATAAATGGGGTTCTCTTGCTCTCTAGTGAGCTGTATGAAATCTTTTTAATAATAAGGTGCACAACAGAAATTATTCCTAAAGCTGCCTTAGAAAAAAAGTAACTAACTATGGATCATTAATCTAGAAATTAACACCGCAGCAAGGAAATTGACAGGTGCTAACTATTCAAGTAGTTAACATGCTAATATACATAGATATTTGTCCATACTATGTTTTGTAGTTTCTCAGAGCAAATTCAAAGCTTGCATGCCAGAGGGGGAAACAACATTTCAACTGGAAGTCTTTTGGGACAAAGATCAACATTTTAAGCATCCCATATACCTCTGGCATGTCAACAAATATTTTCAGCAGTTTCTAGTTGCCAGCTGAGAGAATTTATTAGATCTTCCTCCAAAAATTCAACATGTAGCTTCTAGTAGAACCGCAGACCTGCATCTCTTCCTCAAAAATAAGGTAACTTCATTTGCAGAGCTGCTGAATGCCAAAGTCCTTTGAAGCATAACCTGGCCTCCCCAAGTAGATTTCTATCTCACAAAGGTGCAAAGGAAGAGGGAGGTCAGAATTCTGAGGCAATATTTAACTACTATGTCACAAAGGAAAATGGTTGGTAAGCAAATACACTGTGGATTAAATTCTTAAGTATCAGGAAAAATCAAAAATTTTTCCTATGTGATGAGAAACTCCAAGATCCTGGCAATTTCCTGCCACCCTATTTTTCCCCCCTCAGGCATCCTTACTGCGCTACCTTCCAAGGCCAAAGCAACTCCTTGAAGCCTTCCCCATTCACTCAACAACACTCTTTCCTTCCAAATTCTTTCCTAAAAATCAGTATTTATTTAAGTACTCATTGCCCGCAAAATCCAAAAGAAAGGACCATAGATACATGTTCAAAAAGCTTCGAGAAAAGTGTGCTTTTCTGGGCTCCCAGTGTTTGGGAGTTTCTTAGTTACCTTCATTTTTTTGTATGGATCTGGTAATTGTTTTGTCACGTAAACCCTGCCAAGCAGGAACACCAATACCAGTTAAGAGAAAATATCCCAGATTTTACAATCTAAAACTAAAGGCTTTAACAAGAAGAAGAATAAAAAAAAAGAAAACTGTACATGAACTTTTTTCTCCAAACCTAATTCCAGTTCCACATTTCAGTGAGCTGTTGAAAGTATTTTGAGAGTAGGCAATTTTTCTGCAATAATCAAAAACTTCCTTTGAAACAAAGAGTTGTGCTAACACAGTTTATTCATGACAAGATTTCAAAAGCATTCTAAGGAAGACATTTAAAGGAAGAGAACATTTCCTAATCCCCTAGACTACTATAAAAGACTTTCACTTCTATCTGCTTGCTATTACATTTTATAACCATTCCTCAATAATCACACTTTTAATATTTTCTCTTATGAATAACATTTCAACCATGAATTAAGTTCATACATCTCTGCAGAAGTTAATAGTTGTCTAATAATGCTATACAATCAGATTTCTGCACCCATCCTGTCCAAAGAGCCAAAAAGCCCCAGTATATATATTTTAGGTCCTTCTCTAAATGTGACCAGTGGTGGCACAGTTGGTAATAGTGTGTATACACACTGATTTTTATAAGTGTGCTCTACAGTTACTTCTTACCTTAAAGGGATTTACAATCACATCCACAGCTCCCAGCAGGCTCTCCATTTTTATCAGTTTTGCTCTTTACAGTACTTTGGTTTCACTGTTTCAAAAGTCTAACAGAAGAGCCCAATGATGGGAAGGCATCACATTCTGTTGTGAAGCAGGCTGGAAGCAAACTCTAAATTCCCAGAACAATTCCCAAAACTACAGCAATTAAGCACTCTATGAAACAGCCTGCTCCTCTGAATAGAGTAAAAATCCAAGCTCAGCATCTAGGCAGCAAGAAGAAAAACAACTAAAAACCCTCACTCTCATCAAAAAACAGAGGAACAAAAAAAATATAGGAAGGAGGATAACAAAAAAAAAAGCTTCATTTGCCTTTAGAAATGAGACAAATATTCAGAACAAACTGTCAGGCTACCTCTGCCTGCAGAAGGCCTTCAGCAGCCTGGCCAAATGCTCAGCATGCTGCTCAGGTATCCCTGGATCTTCTCTGTTGTGGTCATGCCCTCTCTATTTCCAGGCTACACTCTGAGCTGCACAGCTGGATTTATCCAGATTTAGGACAGGCATCACCAGATCCTCTCCCACCATCACCTTTTACACCATGTGCAGATTTCAAGAGGAAAAGGCTGATGCTGATTGTGATGCTCCTGTGGCCACTGCTAGCCTTTGGAAAGCTCTGGTTCTGTAAGCTACACAAGGAACATGGGCAGAGCCCTTGCCTCAGCTTTGGCATCACTGCCAGCAGGAGAAGAGCAGAGGGAGGCAGAGAACTCCACCAGCCAAGTAAGAGAAAGGGCATTCCATGTTAACCTCACTTAAGGCAAGACCACTATCCCTAGCCCAGTGACACAAACACCATTTGATGGGAAATCATGGAATATCCTGAGTTGGAAGGGACTCACAAGGATCCAGCTCCTGGCCTTGCACAGGGAAACCCCAAAAGCCACACCATGTGTACATCCCAGGCTGGGGGCACCCCAGCATCTCTGGTGGGGTTCCTTGCACCCTTTTCCTCCTGGGATGCAGTGAAACATGAGGAATGGTGAAGTCCTGGTCCTTCCTTGGCTGCTCAAAGCAATCCACGTGCTCAAGCAGTGATGCCCCTTGCACTGGTCTCTCAAAGCTTTCCCAACACAACTGCTATTTTCCCTGGATTTCCCTCTAATTAAATATTTGATCTTTATTTTCCCCTTTTCATTCTTTCACCCAGAAAGCTCTGCTAATTTAGCTGCTCATGCTGCCACCTTTGACATCAGTCACCACAGATTCTCAGGATAAGAAAAGAGAACTTTCATGTACACCAGTGCAGACCTGCACATCAAAATGCAATCTCCCTTTGCCACTCAGAGATCTGAGTCTGATATTTCAATATCTGTCTACCTGTAGCATAGCCAGATCTTCACTTGCAGCAAGGAGATGCCTTGTTTTGATGCAGATATACTAGAATCTGCCTCATGGCTGTGACAGTGCTTCCAGCTCTCCTGGTATGGCAAACATCCTGGCTTCTTCCTCTCTCTGCACCAGGAGAAAACCAGGTTGGATTTCTGCATCTGGACCAGACAGAACTACAGTGTGCTTCAGGAGGCCCTCAGTGAGCACCAGCTGGGGAATGCACTCTTCCTGAAGCTGGGACACACCTTGGATGTGATCCTAGAAGTTGAGACTGAATCTCCTATGTTAAATTTATATCTCACAGAACTACAGCAGTGCATTTTCTTTACACTTCATGTAATTTTCATGCACATTTAATGAGAATTTTAGGAAGATATCTTATGGAAACCACAAAGACTGCTTCTTCTGTTCAGGCATCAGGCTTGCATTATCTCTTGTTACTAAATTGCTTTGAAAAATCAAAAATAATTGACATTGTGAAAGACAACAACTTTCATAATGGTGAAAAAAGAAACAACTCTGAATATGTGAAGTTAGCGTAAGTAGAATCAGAACTAATTTCAAAAAGGGAATAAAAATATGCTTTATAAAAACTACCAAAGTTAAAACTGCCCCACAGCCTGTACCAGCAGCTGTGCTGGGCTTTGCAGCTGACAGCTATGCAACACTCCAGCTTTCTGATGGTCAGGCCAGTGGGATTTAGAGGCTGTTGCTGCAGCTCCCACTCAGGCTTGGAGATGGCTCCCCAGAAACACTATCAATAAAGGGGCAGAGGAGAAAATGCAGCTTGAGAATCTCCAAAATGACCCAGTGCTGCTCTCACACAGTGCTCTGCAGCACTTGTCCAAGAGACAGCCCTTGAGGCTGCTGTGCTGCACCAAAGGAAGAAGAAGAGGACAGCATTTGCTGCAGGTTGTTTTTCCAGAAGGTTCATGTGCCTGTTTAAAAGCTCCAAAAGCTGTCTCCACATCTCTTACTCTTATGGGTCACAGCAAGGCTTTTCTCAATGTTTACAAGACACTCAGATGAGCTCCCAGCTCAAGGGCACAGCTGAGTCAGTTCCCTATGTTTCTTTTAAGCCCTCTACCCAAAACCTTTCTTTAACAATGCCAAGGATTCTCCAAATACCATCTTCTTGTGCTCCTCTCTCGACCACTTGAACTTGCAAGCAGCAGGGTGGTTGCTAAGGGTGCTATCCTTGAGAACTGCACTGCTGAAAAGTAACAAAGTAGTTGTTCTTCATTTGGTTTCCATGACATCAAAGGAAATTTTGCTTCTCAGCTCTCAAATACCAGACTTTTGCCTCTTTAGGGAAATCTGGTTTTGGAAGAGGCGAGGGCCTGGCATTTCCAGCCATGAAAGAATGGCTCACTTCCTCCTTGCCTGGGCTCCCAGAGAAAAGCCAGGCTCTGTGCTTTATCTTCACAAGGTGCTCAGATGGCAAAGGGCACATTTAGTGGGCACAATCTTTTGAGACTGCTGCAGGGGGCTCAGCACATGGCTCAGCACACAGCTGGCATCCCAGGCCTTTGGGAGATCTGACAGGCTGAGAAGTGCAGGACAATAACTGAACCTGCACTTCTGAGCTTGCCCCTTCCCTTGCTGGACAGGTCTCTGGCCTGGTGGAGGAGAAGGAGGTAAAATTCCATGTGTAAGAAGGACAGGTCAGCCTAGTCCTGATGCCCATGACTGCTCCTTTTAAGGGCACCACAGGAAACACAAAGCCACCTCCAGCAGACAGGGGTGACAAAGCAGTTTTGCCCTGTGACACCAGGTCATGAACAAGAGCACTTTGCCTTAAATGCCCACACCCACTCACTAGCCAGACCTCTTCCTCCAAGGTGCAAATGCCCAAGACATTCCCTGCAGAAAACCATGCTTTCCATAGCAAAACTGCACTCTGCCACTCCTAACAGGGGCCCAGGTACTGCACTAACTTTGACCATCATGCACTTAATATCTTTAGGAGAAGGACACAAAGTATGTGCAAGTTGCCACTGGTATCTCCCAAATGCACTTATCACTGTCCATATGGAGTGGAATAATTCATGCAAACTCCAATATAAACTATCTTGGGAAGTAAAAATAATAAGCAGTAACTAAAGTGCAACAATTCAGGCCTGCTCAGCGGCCAACACATGGGAACAGTCACATTCCTTATTTTCCTTAAGACATTAAGCAAAAGCACAGAGCATGCCAATTATTTGTGGTCCCTACCACTACCCTCACATAATTTTGGGAGTTAAGTTCTTCTCCCAGGTAACTTTCAGCTATGAACAAGAGACAAGCTGTTTCTCACCACAACTATCATGACCCATAAAGACCTTCTGCCCTCAATTTCAGCAAATTCCAAAATTCTAATATAAAAGTAAAATTCATGCATTATGAAGAGCAGCAAATAAAGGACATTAAAATACATTTACAAACTTAGGGAAAAAAACAAGGCTAAATCATGGCTGCATGGCCTTTTTTGTAAACAGGAGAATCACCAAGGTGCAACACTTTGTACAAAACAAGATTTGCCATGATTGTCAATTTTGAGTCTCAACACAGAAGGAGAAAGGTTTTTTATTCTGTCTGCTTTATTTTTTCTTGTCTTATCCCAATTAAACCTGCTTTTCTTTGGATCTGCAAAGAAGGCATGTGTCTTATTCAGTACAGCATAAAAGAGGAAATACTTTACCTCTCAAGCTCACACAGAAAATGCAACCTATTTCTTCCTCCTTCCCAACCACAGTTAGTTTTTAAACTTATAAAAAGGCAAAAATAGGTTGTTCGTGGATTTTTTTCTCTTGTTCTTCAGTTTCCAAACACACTGAGGATTCCATTCAATACAGCTTCTTCCCCATTTTCAGGGGTGTTTGACCCAAAGAAAGAATACCTAGTAGGAGTTCGTATCTGTCCAAAATATTAAATTGTTCAAAGTACAGTTCATAGCAACAGCAAGACTCCAAGCCTCACAAAATATATCCCATTTGGAACATCCTCAAAATTGTACTTGTAGGCTCTCAACATGAAATAATCTACCCTTAAAAAATCAGTGTCTTTGCTTTTTAAATTTACTTATTAGATAGACAGCTTTTAGAAGGCTTTTAGAATTTTTGCAGCAGTTGTCTCCTTAAAACATTTTTAGATCTGTGCAAAGTAAGAAGCAATAATCTTCTATCCCTTTTGTTATCCCTTGATATTAGAGAGTCAGGAAGTTTGCAGCTTTTATACTTACTGCAATAGGGCAGTCATTGACAATAACACAGTTTAACATGACTGCAGTAAAAGTCTAAAGTAGAAACAGATAAATCCTAAAGGAACTGTTTAAGGAAGGGCAAGTTAGATATTTATGGAGGGTGTCTTAGAACAAGCTTTGTTTGTCTTTTGTACAAGCACAGATAAAGGTGTTCTGCTCAAGAAATTAGCACAAAAACTTCTCAAAAATCAAAAAGGAACTGATCCCACAAGCATATCCAAGAGAGACATTTCAAAGGATCAGGAAGAACCTTTGCTCTGTTAAGGACTTGTTCTGTGGAAAATTAATTTGATCCCCTCTACTCTGTGCTTGACTCACTTGTGATACCTCACTATGTGCCAGGCTAAAGAAATCAACAGGTTTCTCTCTCCCTACAGGACCAACCAGCATTCTCATGGAAAAGTCAAATGAAATGTTACACTCTAGAGTGATTTTTTCCTTTACCTTTAGATTCTTCAGCATGATGAAAAATGTCTACATCATCAACCATGAGCAGTAGGAAAGCACATGAAAAGCAGTCCTGTGTTAAACCAAGCACTCCTCGTACAATTATGAAGAATCAGAAAGAATGGCAACTTAACAGAAACACAACATCAAAATACTCCTCCAGCCTCCCAAAAGAGAAATTCTAGACAGCTTTTGAACCTTAAGCTAGAATATGCTTTGCTACTTAATTATAACAAATTCTGGAAAAAAAATAATTCAGAAAAAAATTAATTAAAGCCTACCATAGAAACAGATGTATCTTCAGAGGTTTTATGGTAGAGACTGGAAATTTTTTCAGCACGCATAAGGTATTCTGCAGTCTTCCTTTTCACTGCTTCTCGACGAGTTGGACTTGATTCACCTCAATGAAGAAAAAAAAAGTCATGTTTTCTATAAAGAGAGAGGTACTAAGTAATCAAAGCACATGACTACTTTGATTCTACCTTTTTGATTTGCTTTGGGTTATTCCTAATCAAACCTAAAGATATGCATCTTCTAAAAATCCAGTACTATGATCTCAGAGTTCTACAAAAATAACAAATTAAGCCTTGCTATAGACTATGGTAAATAAAAAGCGTTTCCTAATATTTCTGTTATTTGGTATATGTTCCCATGGTAACATAGATAAGAACTGAAACAAACCACTGATCCAAACCCTGCATTCCAAAAAGGAAAATCAATTAGGAAAGACAGAACAAGATGATTACAACAAAACAACAAATTTTTCCTCAGGCTGTCATCCTGTTCTTCTAAAGTTCTCCTAATCCTTCTGATGTTTACATTTTTGTAATAGAGCTTCTCACACACTTTTCATCAAAATAATCATTATTTTGCATTACTTTCTAGAAGAGGAGAGAATTAGTAGACTGTTAGTTTGACCAGTGCGGTTGGAGAAGTAGCAATTTCATCCTCAAATCCATAGTTACTTTTAGAATTCTATAAATATCAAAGTCCAAAAATAAACATGCTTTTTTGCCTTAGACATCCCAGCATGTGAGTGTCATTCATTTCATGTCATATTGCGACATCAGGCGTCCAGTATGGACTCTCCTAATTATACATGAAGCCTAGAAATGCTATTGAAAGCAAGAAGGCAACTGAGGAGAGGCAGTAAGAACTCCTGCTCTCAGCTTTTCTATGCTAGACATTCCTTGCCTCTTGTCTTGGGGTAACATGAGAAGAAAGCAATAAGCACTTGCACCAACTACTTCACTTTCCAGATGGCTAAACAACCACTGCATTATTTCTGATCTAGCCAAACTCTTGGTGAGAACCACATGGCACCACACAAACACTGAATTCACTCTGAAGTTTTCAGTCTGGTTTAGGCATTCACATCCTGAGTGATGTATTGCTGTAACAGACTCAACCTGTGATGGCAACACCCAACCAACCTCAACCAAGAGACTGTGAGACACAATTGTTATAACAGAGACATGAGAAAATTATGCTGAAAAAAGACAGAGACAACTGTCCCAGAAGAAGACTGAAGGACAGCAGAGACTTGATATGGCCCTGACAGTTTCTCCCAGCCCTAACTGAGGCCATCCAAGACTCGCAGAAACAAAGCCTTGACTGTGACAGGCTCTGCACTGCCAGGTGCAAGCAGCACCTCTCAAACCGATGCTCAACAGGGCAAGGAACTGCAAGGATATCTGTCCAACAGCTACTCCACATGAAAGACAAGGCAAGGAACAGGAGAGGCAATAAATTAAACACACAGATACACAAACCCCAACCAACAGCAGATAACAGATATTAACAAAGGCGGGAGCTCGTAAGACACCGATCACCGGGCCATGAAAGGAACCGAGTGTAACCTTGAAGGAGTTCAACCAGAAACTTTGTAACTGATAAGAAAAAAAACAGGATTATTGTGGGTTATCAATAATCAGTCTCATAAAAAAGGGCAAGCTTATTATGGAACTTCTGATAGAGAACTTACTGTGTGAATGCCTGCATTCAGAAATTACTGCAGGAGGTTTTCAGGGGGCAATTGTGGCAATGTGTAAGACATTGTGAGATTTTCAAGGACAGAATGAAAGGCAGGGGTCAAGGTGGATTGTTTTAAAATAGAGACTCCCATTCCTTTCATATCACAACTAGAGACTACCCAAACACACAGAACCATCACACCCAGACTCCATCAAGAGTAAGCAGAAGAGACTTTGGGTCTACTCCAAGTTCTGAGATAAGTGGTCACTTGTAAATTTTACTATTCACCTCACAGCAGGGGGAAAAAGTGATTGTTCCCTCCCTGAATATAGACACGAGACTGCTCTGCTAAAACCTTTGTCTACACTTTGTTTGAGACAGACAGAAATTCAGTGCACTTTCAGCATACGAAATTATGGCTATTTATCAATATCTCAGTAATTTCTCTCATTCTAAAGACCTCGGGAAATCTTGGTTAAAAATTGCCTTCCTAAGACTGCCAGTCTTATTCCCACTTAGGATAAAAACAAAAAAATAGCATCACTCAACTCTTTGAAGTTGAAGTTGGCATTATCAAAAGAGAATAGATACACAGTATTTTTTTTCAATAAGCCTGTGTTGCAATTTCCTAAAACAGGACTAACTCTGGCTTTCATCTCTGCAGGTAGTGTGAAAGCACCACCAAACTTCGTCGTGCTGCTGCACTGGTGAGCACCCACGTTCTCTCAGACACACCAAGTGGCAGCTGCTCGGGGAAAGCAAGACATCTGCACAGCAACAATAAACTCTGCAGCCAGCATTTCCTTCAAGCTGCTAGAAAACTGCTAGGTCAGTGTCTAAGGCTATCATAAAAGTCAAGCTTACTGCTTAATTGTTAGTTATGTGTATTTAGTTTGGATGTTTCTTGCTTTTTTCCAATGCTTCAGTAATTTTACAGTAATTAAGGCAAACCAGCTAGGATGTCCCCTCAGAGCTGTCTTTGTTCTCCCTACTTTCACAAGACATTAATTCCAGTTTTCCTTCTACTTTTCCTTCCCGAGTAATTTGTTAAATAACCTTTGCAAGCTGTTCCTCTCATTAAAATCTTCAGCCATAAAAAAGGGTGTGAATTCAAAAAATAACATTTATTCAACAAGTTCTCATATTGTATTTGTGGATAAGATCATTAACAGTTCAGTCTCTGAATACTTTAACAGGTGGATGACTGAGAATTAGGTTCATGGAAATAGGATTTTGGCTTTTTATTTTTTTGCATTAGTTTAACCAAGAAAATGTAAAAAACTACGTTGCAATACAAATTCCCATTTAAACAGCCAATATCTCACAAAAATCTGTAAATAAATACAGGATATAAATTTAATAAACAAGTAAATGCTACTTAAAAAGCCTCAAATACAGACAGTAACAATAAAGACCCCATTAAGCTAAAAATAATCTTTAGCATTTGTGCCAAATTCGAGGTCATAGAACTGTTCACTTAAAACCAAATAAATCACTAAAACACAGTACTAGAACAAATCCTTATATCTGACAGATGTCAAAGCTGTGATTCAGACTCCATGGGTTTTTCTAAATGCAATGTTACATTTTGTCATGAAATATTGGTTTTGGTTAAGCAAAATGTATTTTCAAAAGCATCAATTTAATTTTATAATAAATTAGGAATAATCATTTATTCCTAGTTAAGAACTTTTGATTTAAATATTGTGTGAGCATATTGAGCTCCTATTTCCACTCTGTGGTTAGCTCACAATAATCTAAAGAGGTATCTCTCTAATTACAATTTAAACTTGAAAGGCATTTTTCTTAAAATGCCAGCAAACAGGAAATGTTTAAACTGTGTCAAAGCCTTTGATGAATCTTTACAACTGCTCATAAAAGCTCATCCTGCTTTAAATAATATTGATTTTTCATTTATTTTCCTAGATACTAGAAGATTTATGTTTCATCTGATCAGGATCAAAGCTTCTCCCCCCTCCTGAACACTGGGATTAAATCAGCAATGTCATTTTACACTTTTAAAAACTACACTGCTAAAGCAAGATATAAAAGTGCAGCAAGGCTGATCATAGGGACCTTAGAATAAAAACCCCTCAAGATTCCCCATTTCTCTCTCTCTGCTTTTGCTACAGAGCAGCTGTGCCTCACACAGATTCACATGAATGAAAATATTAAGGCGAGAAACCACCCACTTAGTTTATTTTCCATATGACTTTCCTGTAATTATTTTGTAAACTGTTCACACAACAATATATAAAAACATCTGCAAAAACAGGTAATTAATGTGTCAAGCTAAACTAATGCATTTTTTATGGTGTCCATGCTTCGTCAACTGTAATTATAACTCTTTTTAAGCAAATGATGATGTGTTTGTTGCAATGTGCAAGTGGTTATTTTAGATGCTCTGTTTACTATTACTGCAAACAGAATATAAAAACTCTACAGCTACTTTGTTACACATATAAGCCTTCATCCACACACAGAAACACAAGCAGGCTGCTTCCTCATTTTCCAAAGGCTTTGCCTATTTCAAAGAAGTAAAAATATCCTAAAATGAAAATTGGCTTTGGAAAGGCTGACCAGGCCACCCGCTGACCAAAGTAACAGTAAGCCAGGACATTAGGACAGCAGCCAATGATTTAAAATTTGTTCCTTAATTTATATTTCTAAAGACAGCTCAGCTACAATATATTTACAAACACAGATACTCCTAACAACACTCAAATGATTTTGAGGGTTCGACAGAGGAAAACCACAAATATTGGAATAATTGTGCCAGTGAGTTCTTCTGAGACTTGTCTAATTGTCTGCCCACAGTGCACTGATTTGAATAAAAAACACAAACAAGGAGCACTTCCATAATGTATAGCAGTGGCATCTGGAAAACCAGCAATATTTATGTTTGTCTTCTGCTCAGAATCTTCACTCACACTTCACAGTACCTCAGAAGAGGACACAGCTTGGAGAGATCAGCTAACTTAATGCTCAAGTGTTCAGCTCAGGTAACTGCTCATTCACACATCAAATCTTCTGTAATTCTATCATATAGTAAAACTACCAATGCTTAGGTAGTAACAGCAAAAAGCTATTGAAAGGGGCCATATTCAATAAACTTAGACAAATAAAAAAAACTGGGTCAGTAAAGACTGTGGACAAAAATCTGTCCCTTTTCCTCAAATAATCTGGGATACTACAAGGGGAACACATCTCAGACACACAGAAGTGCTGTCAAAGTTGCTCTGGTGTGTAACTATTCTCTTCCAAGGATCCAGGAGGAAGTCATGGGGAAGATCTGTTTCCCTCTGGATGACAAAGATAGTTCTAGTTGCCACTTGCTACTAACATATACAAAAAAACCCAAAAATCATTAAATCATTAAATGTAGCACCCACCCAGGAATTCTAGATATCCCTTCCTTTCTTTGTGCCTGACCAGTTCCAAATCATACCCCTTAAGGTGTTAAGAGGTTTTCCTCAGCAAGAGTTAATCTGTCAGGGCAACACAGGTGCACTCCCTACTTGAGTAGGTGGGTGGCCAGGACAGGAATACTTTCAGAGAAAAAGTAAGGCCATAAAGTTAATATTACTTGTCCCAATCCTCTGTGACCTCCTCTTCCTGCTTTTCTCTCAGACTTACTAAAAATATATGTGGGCTGCCTTCCTTTAAAGAAGATATCAGAAGAGATTTGCTCCAGGAAGGAATATCCTCTTGCAGAACAAGCTACAAGGAACTTGTACGAGACTGCCTGTTGTGCCAGCCCCAAACTCCACGTTCTTAACAATTTAAACAGTAAAACTTTCTCTAAATACTGAAATCTTCAATGAAACATTTATAATTGCCAAATCTAACAGCTATAATACCATTTTTTATTTTTTAAAGTTTCTTTATCTTCTTCACAGTCTTCCTGCACATATCACCCAGCTGGATTGCTGAATTTTTCAAAGAATTGCTCTCTATAAAAATGCAAGGGAGTAAGCCTTAAAAGATTTATTTCTTCTCACAATGAAAAGAGGTTTAGCAGCACCTTCCTTATTAGTGGGTAGCCCAGCTGTTATTTTTGCCTAATTGGTTCAAGAGGACCTCTGTTCTTCTTAGGGCAAACACTTCTTACATCATGTGAAGCAGACTCCTTTGTCCATATTAGCCAAACAAAAGCTCAGGCACACCATAAGTGACAATGCGACTCATAATCCAGCACGGGTTTGTGATGACTTTGGACACTGTTTTATAACCCCAAAATTTATTTCAGGAAGGGGAAAAGCTGCTGATTTTGGAACGAGTCTCCACCAACTTTCACAGGAGGGAGGGTAACCTTTAATTCTCAAACAATTACTTAAGTGAAATGTGGCAGGTGCCGGGGTAGACGGATACTGCAGCATCAAGGAAAGAGCTATAGATTTGAGCAGCAGGTGGGGCTTGGAATTGTGAAATAAGACCACTACCTCATCAGCTCTAGTATGCTTTACATTATATTAACAGCGAGTTACTTTGAGGTGCTGATCAAATTCTGCTGCTGAAAAAAACCTGTAAATATTAAATAATAAGACAAAGGTTAAGCCCATTATGATAAAACAGCTTGAAGTGATCTTTTTTCTTCTTTTTATTTTTTCTTAATGTTTTGAGAGAGACAGAATTTATTAAGATGCAACACATTTATCAGAACCATTCTTTCTTGCTTTTCTGAAGATTCAGGACAGTACTGCACTCTATCAACCAAGAAGAAAAGCCACTTAGAAGTTAAACCTTTCACACTAAAGCACAAATTTGTGACCGTGAGTGAATGCCTACAAATTCTTCTTCCAACTTTCCAGTGTGCTGGTAACTATTATGTCCGTATGTTACTTACATCATCTTCACTGCAGGTAGCCTGAGACCCCTAGAGATCTATATTTCCTAGGAAGTTGCCAGTTCTACATCCTGTAGAAAACCTATGGCTGGCTACACACCTGTCATGTAAATGTCTAGGTAAACATCTCTCTAGGGAAAAAAAAAATGTTGGCACATTTGCCAAAGTTAAAATTACACAGAAGATGGTGTGGGTGAAATGTGTTTGAGTGACCAGTAAAGGAGTCAGTAACACTGAAGATATTGTAACTTGCCAGAAATATTAACCAACAAACATCTGCTTCTAGATAAACTCTCATGTTAAATCCACAAGGTGGTGGTAGCTTTTCATGTACCTGGGAAAAATAAAATTAATGGTCACAGCATGCAGCACTTCAGGGAGGAAAGTCTTAACTTCCCATCTATCTGCTAATACTTGTAGTCTTAACTGTAGGGTATTTTGCCCAAATAAGACTTAATATGACAAATATTCTTGAATGTTCTTCCATAGAACTACACTCTAAGTGTTTCAAGACAGAAGGACAAGCAGTGACATTCTAGCACAGAGGAGGGAACAAAATGGTGACAGCAGCAGCAAGTCCTCCAACACAAGCACCAATGGAACAGGGGAAGAACACTGACAGCCAGGGCAAGGATAGATGTTATCCAGGCCACCACCACGAGAGAGAGGAAATTTCCAACTTCTCTGCACTTCTTGACTAAAAGGACAAGTTCAAATTAGAACCAGCATCCACAAACTTCCTTGCTTCAGAGCAGAGGGAATCCAGGCACACAGACACCTATCCCTTCAAGTAAGAACAGTTTAGTGCATGGGAAAAAAAAGAAAAAGGCAGATTAAAAAAACCCAATTATGAGATTCATAAATCCTGACAGTCTAATATTACTCCTATTTATGTATTAAATGCAATTCATATGTATTTTTATATACTGCTATGGGAAACGGTATTTTTCCCCGAGCACTCACAAGAATCTCTAAAACAGAAGACCCAGCAGCAGGCCTTAAAGAGATCAAACCCATACTAGTCCTAGACAGCTCTGAAGCTAAGGAGGCTATTTTAAGATACCGGAAGAGTTAAGAGGAAAAGAGGACAGTAAAAGAGAAAAGGGGGATGTGAAAAGAGAGAAGCTGTATATGCAAGAACTGTTTGGGAGAGAATCAGAGCACTGATTATCATGCAGCATCATGCCCTTAAACCTATCTATGCAATTTTTCTATTCCAGTAATTTGCCTCAATTCACCTACAGTGCCTAAGGCATTGAATTCTGCAGCCAGAGACTTCAAATTTCTCACCTGCGGACAGCAGCGGCACTGCAACCTAATCAGTCTGCCCTGTCTACCCTGCATGCTGCAAGAACTGTGGCAGCCCTACTGCGTCTTCTGATGGGAGGCAGAAACCCCACACAGCTACAGTCAAAAAAGATTCCTGCACTTTGCAGCTAAGTGTTGTGGCTAACAACAGCTGAGATAAAAGGCAGTGCAGGCTGGAAGAGATGTCTGTCAAAGAGGCCAGGCACAGGCAGCAGCCTGGCAAGGAACTGCTATGAGGAAAGACTCCAATCTTGGAAAGGTCAGAACAGCACCAAGTCAGTGGAGCTAGCTGTGTCCCAAGAGGGAAGGAAAATGAGATTTCTAAGGCTCACCTGGTCACATATTTATTAATTCTTTAACAGTTACCTGCTAAGTAACCACATTCAGAGTCATCTCTGCATCACACCCTACACACTGGCTTGCAGGTATTGCTACAATTCACTTTTACATGTATTGCAAAGCTCTAAGCTCTGCAGCATGTACTGAACCTCACACCTTTATCAGCCTCCTGGTGCAGACAAGTCCTGCAGTTTAAATGGAACTCTGCCTTAAGTGTTCCTTTACATAGCCAAATCTGGCTGTATTTATACAGTAACCAGTTGCTGGCATTAACTACATACATTAACCATACTTTACTGGCACACACTGTATTTTACTGCTTTGCCACAACGAGGTGTCTAAACCCAGCACTTCCACATAGGCAATGACATCACTCAGGGTAGTCCATGCAGCACCTACTGCACAGTGAAGGATCTACAGCACTGATCTGCTCTGAAGCTCTGTATGGTCTGCAATGGGCTTGGAGACAACACATTCCAATTATGAACATACCAGCATGTGTTTCAGCATCACTGGTAGCATGGTGAGATGTGACTTTTTTTTCTTTTAACCAACCACAGTATTTCCAGCATCCATTCTTAATCCAGCTGCTTATCAACAGACAAGTCCTGTCACACACTTTTCTTCTGAAGCAGCAGCTGTAATTTCAAGGTTGTATGAAGCACTAGAAGGGAGGGAGCACTTTGTAGCATTGCTCAGAAAGCTCAGCCCAAACAGCTCTACAGCAAACAGGTTGAGTGATAACACACCATAGGAACACAGAAGCCTAAGGTCAGGGCAGGGGGAATGACACTTGCATCAGTCATCCCATCACCAACCTTCCCTGTGGAGTTCAGCACAACTCTGAGGGTTTCCCTGCAGACATCAGCTCACACCCCAACTCACCTTCTCAGAAAACAGGTCTGTTGTTTCCTTAAAGACACTGCCACAACCAGACACATCTGCTGGACAGCTCAGAAACTGTTAACAATCAATGAAGAACACTACTCAGAGGCCTTCACAAGTGAAAGGAATTTAAAATAGCTACTGTGGTAACAGAAGTTGTCTTCACAAGTGCCATTCAACAAACAAGCAAAGGAAGCCAGAAATGCGCTGGTGGAAGGCCATGGCTGTTTCCCTTTTCATAAAGTACTGTCTTCTTGGCATTCTGTCAAGCATGCTCCTGTTTGCATCCCTGGCTCCATCACAAGTTCAAATCATAGCCCATCATAATCCCAGTAATTAGGCACAAGTTGGTTTGTTTTCAGTATATCCAAAAATATCGTCTAGTTGTCCAAAGTATTCCCAGCATTTCATTGTACATGCATTTCTGAGTTAAAAGTCAAAGTCATTTTAGCAAGGTTCCAGTAATTTGTGTAATTTTTGTTCCAGCTCTGTTTACTGGATAAACATTAAAATAGCAAAGAGCAGTGCAAAACTGACATTCACAGCCTGCTTTCAAAGACACCAGCAGCTTATTCAGAACTTGTGGATCCCTAACACAAAACAGAGATACCTGAAAACAGCTTGTGCTGCTGACACTCCAGAGGCATCACATACTTCATGCAACAGGGTTCATGCTGCCTGAACTAAATCAATATTCATTCTGCCCAGCCACAGCTGCTACACACGTGAAAACAAACATCCCAAAACTCCGATGGAGTAAATGGGTCGTCTCCCTTCAGATGTTAATGTGCACATGGACAGACCAGCAATAAACACATTTGGTTTCTAAAACACATGGAAGAGATCCTGTACTTTTCTACATGAATTAGGCTGGCCAGGTTGTGTAGCATTCTTGCTTCTTCACATGCCTGTGTTACTGAAACACAGCAATAAGCAGCAGTGTTAACTCCATTTATCACACACCTCAGACTGCCCAGATCCATAATGGATATATCTAAAGAAAGGCTGCTGTTGTAAAAAGAGAAGCAGTCTATACAAACAGGACTCCCTTCTTTATTACAAAAAAAACTCTATATAATTTCAGTCTCGTGATCTGCTTCTTCCTATCATAAACTATGCCCTATACCAAAGTCAGGGAATGCACTGCTTTGCATAAAACAGAGTTAACTTCCAGCTGGAAGTTGGTGGCTTGCTATTGATTAGTGCATTTTTTTCCATCTCTAGGCCTGAAGCAATGCACTGACCTCAAAGTGCTCTGACATACTAACAAAACAAAGGAACAGTTATAATTGTCAGCCAAAGTTTCTGTTAGTTCGCATACTCAGTATGCTTAAAAAGGCAGAAAACCTTGAATTCTAGGTTTCAGCTCCTAGAGAATTGTTGAACCATGCTACACAACCTGTCTTACAAGAGCTTCCAAACCCAGCACGCAGCAATGCCCAGAAAAGACAAGAGGAGCAGCAGCGTTAGTACATATTCAGAACAAAAAGGAAATTATGGCAGCTACTCCCTGTCACTGCAAGCAAGGCAGCTCTGGTATATATGAAACAGGAAGGCACAAAAGGTGCAGTTCCAGGGCTACACTGCCAGTCCAAGATTTCATTCTTCTTCCCACTGACAACTGGTTAATACTAAAGATGAGTATGGAGCAGAAGTAGGCCAGACATGTATAAGGAGCAGATCCCAGAGTCCAAGGTATACGCCAGTCTCTGAGCACGCAGTCTTTCCCCAAGGGACACAAATTGGGTCTCTCGGCAGGACTATAAACAGGACATGAAAGGATTTAGTACTAAACTCTGCAAGAGACTAGCAAAAGAAAATACTTGTGCACCTTGCCCAGAATAATTAACACCACTGTACATTTGAGAGCATGTGCACAGAGCTGAAAACAAAGTCAAGATGGCCATTTCTCAAATACACAACACCTGCCTCACCCAACACTAGTGCCAGCAGCTCAGAGAGCTGGAAAGGCATCGGGAATATAACAGGCTCAAGTGTGCTCAACTGCCTGTAGGGAAGCACCTACCTCAAACTAACCAGCAAGGTCTATAAACCTGCAGCACTGAACCTTCCCGTGCATGGTTTTGTCAAGAAGATCTTGGGCTGAGCCGAAAGGAGTGACTGGTGCCAGACACAGCCTCACCCCTCAGACCCACCAAAGCAGCTCACATTATATACTTTTACTTATAGGAGGGTCATGAATTTTCATTCTGATAGCAAAGGAATTTGTAATTTGTTGTAGACATGGGTGTCAGAAACAGGCGCTGCACCTGAGCGAGTGCTCTGCTCAAAAGCCAAGCTGGAAGCACAGAGGATGGGCGGCATTCCTTCCATGTCCGGGCGCTGCTACAACCGCCCGATTCCAGGTCTCGGGTGGCAATTTCTATTTCCTTGCCGCCACCTCGTGGCCACGGTCTGTATGTATTCCTGTGTCACTGCATTTCCAGGGAAAAAGCCACCTGCAGCCCGTTCTGCAGAGGCTGTGCACAGAGACAGCGGCACTGCACAGGTGAGTAAGGATGGATGAACACTGTGTTTCACTCTCAGCTGTTACAAAGTCTTATTTACACTGAAGAGGTGCAAAATAATCAGTGGCAGACGACCAGAAGCATTTTGTAATAATTGCACCATCCTTACCTTCGAAAGGAGTATGTGATTACCCGTGTGAAATACATAACTAGGGGTGTTTAAATAACAAGTAATTAGGTAGAAGCTTTGTGGGTTTTTACTGAAATATACATTAAATGTTCACATATTTATGCTAAACACACTGCCTTCACAAAGCAGCTAGATTAGAAAGTTTTGTTTGGGGTTTTTTGGTTTTTTTACTGCCCTCATAGATCAGGAGATGGCACATTTTTAAGAAGACGTTTGGACCAGCCCTGCCATCATGAAGAGGGCAACAGTGTCTCTCTGCCAGACTTCATAAGCTTCAAGGAGAATGGGACAAAATTAGGTGGATCTACCCAAATCTAGTGTGAATGCCCAGAAGAGAAGTAATATTCCTTCACAGCCATGCAGGGGAACATAGA
The DNA here is from genome assembly GCF_027579445.1 of Ammospiza nelsoni. NCBI lineage: Eukaryota > Metazoa > Chordata > Aves > Passeriformes > Passerellidae > Ammospiza > Ammospiza nelsoni. Next base: position 22,799,726 of record NC_080635.1, read on the forward strand.
GAAATGAAAAATTAGCTGGCTGCTAGGAACTACCCTGTGAAGAATCATCCCAAAGGATAAGATGCCACCTAAAATGCAACTCATTCCCATTACTCCCTCTTGTGTGCAATACAGATACAATGCCAGGGACTGAAAAGAGAAAGGTGCTGGTGGTGGTTACATGTTTCCTCATCCATCAGGAGCGCTGACACACCACACAAGTAACCATCACTAAACATTTATTAGCAACTCCCACTGCACTGAGTGGCATCAAGAAAATCAAGCAGAATATCACAATTTTCCTTGAATTTCTTCCTAGCCTGAAAAGCAAGGATAAGTGGGTGATAGAAATGGATTAACAGTTTTCTGAGGCAGCTGGAAGAGAGCCTAGTCAACAGCAAAGAAGAAAAAATCCTTGGCGGAAATTTTGGTAAATATAAATAAAAAGTTCAACCTACTCTGGTTTAACAAGTTCATATGCATGAGCAAGTCACTTATATGCAAAAAGTCTTTCATAACTTTAAAGCAAATGTATTACCCTAAGAATTGCCATGAATTCAAAGCCAACATGTTTAACCACTGCCACAACTCAAGTATACATGGTAATTACCACAGCAAAACCGATGGCAATAAATTGACTTGTTTTCATGCCCTAACAGTTTGAAACTATTTAATAAAGAAAGCTTTTGAAGTTGAAGTTTGAAATGTCAGTTCAAAACAGCATCATGGCAGCCTTGCATCATGGCTGGCAGACAGAGTGTTTATGACAAAATAGGATATTCTTCAGAAGATCACAACTGAATGGCCCACAGGTCTATGAAAAAGTGTACTTGCAAAGAAAGAATAGCTGGGCTCTCCAAAAGAAGACTGCCAGCATATTCAACACTAAGAATGAAAAACATTTTGACAACACAGGCAAGGAAAGGAAGGATGCTATTGAAAAGCCACAACAAGCAGCAAAGCAGCAACCCTACTGACATCACTGAGACTTGAAAAGAGGTGGATTTACTTTTGCCAAAAAGTATAAGACACTTTAAGCAAAGGCTAAGCACATACCTTGGCTCACACCTCTAGTTCTCATCAGTAACCTACCCATTATTTTTTGCCAGGCCCCATTAAATCAGCTCAGCAGGTAATTTCCATTGCTAGAACTGTTCAGAAGGTCTGGACCACCGCTGTGCATCCCACTGGGATGCAGCAAAGGCTTCTTGCTTGTGTGTGTTTGGTACATTCATGTCTAAGTCCAGATCTGGAAGAGCAGAATGCACCTGTGCTGTACACTGTCAAACAAAGGCACAATTCTAATCTCACTCATTTGATCTGTGTGGGACAGAAGCACAATACACAGACCCTGAATTCACTCCAGGAAAGAACAAATCTTTCCCTGTACTTTATAGTTTTAAGCCACTGTTGGACAAAACACAGATTACATGAGGTTATCACTTGAGATTCTCAAGAGAGAGAAAGGAAAAAATTTTCTCCCTTACTGACAAGGTGCAAGGAGGCAGAAGTTTGCATGTAGTTGCATCCAGTCTATTAACAACAGCTTTTGCAGACATATATTGACAGACCAAAGTCTTTTCAAAAGGTAAAAAACCCTGTTCTCCTCCAGCAATGCAAGCATTTAAGTTTCTATGCATCCTTTAGCTAGAAAAGGAGAATAGTTTAATGGAAGAAGCAAGAGGCTGTGAGACAAGAGCAATTCTAATCCTTTTGTGATTAGGAAGTTAACCTGAGTCTGCCTCTTCCCAAGCGTAAAATGGGGATAATTAATCCTCACTTAACCATGTAAATTAAATAATGTTTCAACAGTGCTGCAAATGCCACATATTAATTAATGGCTAGGCAATAAAAAGGAAAGAGGCAAAAGTGGAGTACTTTGCTACTTACCTGCAAGTTGAAGGTTGTGCTGCAATTCTAACAGAGGAGATACTGGGCACTTGGAAGATGAGACCCTAAATTATCATTCAGTCTTAGAGAGAAAAGTTTCTCTCTCTCACACACACACAGCTATCAAGTACATGAAAGCCAGGCACGTGTAACTCTGCATTTCAGATCACTTCTCTACAATGCAGTAAGCTGATGTTAGCCATGGAAATGTCATAAACAAACATAACCAAGGAGAAGACAAACAGCATGAGAAGATCCATACCTTGAACACCTTCCAGAAGCAGATCAACCCCCTTTCTATAAAAGCTTAAGGCAGTTTCATAATCTTCCTCTTCCTCCTTCTTCAAGGCCAGTTTTATTAACTCGCCTGCTTTCTCCAAGTAATCTTGTTTGCCTGGCTTGGATTTTAAGCTTCCAGTAAACAAACCATGGCTTTCCTTTTCTCCTTCAGGTTTGCTCCACTCCTGCTCAGATGCCAGCGTGCTTTGGACTGGGGATTCAGAAGTGACACAAAGGCCAGCAGCTCTACTGGGAGAACTTTGGTTGGATGCCATTCCATCATCTACCTCGGCGAGAGAATCTACATCCACTGTCAGAGAGATCAGGTCACTGTCACTGGAGAAGCCTGGAAGTCAGAAAGGCATCCATTACTCTGGATTGCTCACATACCTTAGAAGCCTTCAAAATTCCTTAGCCCATGCAAAGATTTCGCTCTTTTCACTTATGCAGTTTCCTCAGAATACCCACAGAAACTCCCTGATCGCAATGCTGCCTCTAAAAAAATTTTTGTACCTATAGAAACATAATTTTAAAAATTAATGACAAACTCTGCAGAACAACCAGTCTTCATTTCAGTACTGGGAATGAAGAGACCAACATCTAACACCCAACTTAAACTTCCAAAGCAGCTCACCATTGGGCTCCAGGAAATTACAAAACTAAACCTGTGTGACAGGAGCCAAATTACTGTTGCAAGAAATCCCAACATACTGTTTATAATCAGCAAGATGAAGCATCATCAAAACAGTAAATTAGGAGTTTGAATTAACACAGAGTTACTGTCAGCTTATGCATCATGCAGCACTCAGCTCACATGTAATACATATAATCTTCCTTCATTGCTAACACATGGTAAAATAAATTACTTAGCACCTCTTTCATCACTCAGATCTGAGCTAACACATTTTATTTTACATTTGCCATAAGTCACTACACCCATACTGCAAACTGACCTTCAGTATCTAAACCACAGGTACTTTTCACATGGTTATTTGGGAATAAAAGGCAACAATGCTATTTTACATATATACCATTTCATTCTGTAAGGATTATCATCCATAAAAGGCATTCATTCAATTAGGGTTTTCTAATGATTTAATTTCCACAAATGTAATGGAGACAACTTCTAGATCTCACCTCCACATTCCGACTGGCTTGTAAGTGTCACATCATCAAGCCCACTTAAATCCCTTCGAACTGAAAAGAAGGACAAAAATGTTTCTGACACCCATGTGTACAACAGATTACAAGTTCCTTTGCCATCAGAATGAAAATACATGACCCTCCTATAAGTAAAAGTATATAATATGAAACTGCTCTTTGACTGGCTATCAGAGATACCCATTTCCTACCACACCATTAAAAATAGGTATTAGGTTTGCCATTTCTGACTGCTTCCAAGATTTAAAAAATAAAACACAGGTCCTTGCTTGAACAGGGGATTATTTGAACCTCACACGCCACCTCATTTCAACAACAGCAAGACTATAGTCCCTATCTCTCACTGCTCTGACGATTTACAGCTAAGGAGATGTAAAACAGGAAAGTTTTCAAAGCTGGGACCTACACACAAGGGAAAAAAAAAAGCCAGCTTTCAGTCTCAAAAACATCATTCCAGAACAGTACTCTGCATGAGACATATGGAGCAAGCCACAAATTTGGCAGTGCCACCTGGATATGAAGTAGCAGTTTGTTTTATCACCTTGGCACATGTACCCACTGAGGCAATAAAACAGGCAACAAGGTCAAGACATTTAGCTGTTTGCATGCACAGAGAAAGTAAATTCTGAGCTCAAACCTGCTGTCTGCTTTCTCCTATATATTATTGTCAGAGTGATGAGTTTAACCACATTTCCAAGTAACATATTCTGACTTATTTTCAAAAAGTATATGGCAGCAGCTAGAAGCTGACTCAAAGGCAACTAACTCCCAACTTTCTTTTACATTTTGCAGCTGTAAAGTTACAGGAGTTTACAATTTATGGAAGAGGAGTAAGAAGGCACTGCAGAAATACTGCTTTTCCAAAAGCCAGCAAGTCCTTAACATGAGTGAGAGGAAAAAGACATGAAGGACAACAAATTACCAGCCACTCTTTGTCTGAAAAGCAAGGGACAGTGATACTTAGGACACTATACTACTTCAGAGGAAGGGACAGGGTGCACAGGAGACAATGTTCCTGATCTTCTCAGGGAAGGGCCATTAAGGGAAGTGTACAGGCAGAGAAGAAAACTGTGTAGCCCCCAGTCCTGCAAGAAAAGAAAACTCACAACAGAAAAGCTGGAGGAGGGCAGAAGATTCATTAACTAGCATAATAATAATAATGGGCCATTCACCTGCTCAATTTAGGGGCAGCAATATCAAATTTAGGGGTGGAGAACTGAGCATTTATTAAACATCATTTAGAGGTACCAGGTGATGAAAGCAGATCTGATTGATGGACAAAGAGTGCAGAGAGAAACCATGAAAGGAAAAGCTGGGGGGTTTGGAAGGGTGTTCTGGTCATCCAGATGAGATGAATCAGAGCCCATCCACACAGCAGATTTCACAGAGACTCAAGTTCCTTTCCCTACAGGCCAAACAAAACCACGTTTGCTCTTGTCTGGTAGCCAAGTGGACCAAAAGCTCTATGAACACAGCTAGCATGGCACAGAGCCTGAGCTAATAAACTTTTCTTTAGGTCAGGCTTAGAGTCCAGAGCTGGCACCACACAACTATAGTCATGGGGTTTCCAGTCAGCTTATGGGGTAGAAAGCATCTCAGGTGCACAGGATTATTTCTGGAAAGATAATGTGTACATGGTAAAACAGGAGAGAGGAAAAAAGAGAATGAAAATAAATATATACTTCCTGATGAAGTTCTCTAAAGAATCTGGTAAGTTAATTAATATAGAAAGATTTATGATGAGCAAGTGGGACATCTGAACATCATCCAGTGTACTCAGAGAAGACAAAGTGACTGTTTATCAGGAATATAAAATGAGAATAATGATGCTGAAATTGAACACAAATCTCTGTACTAGTCTGAAAAAGATATCTGAAAAGGAAACACAGTTTCCAAAAACTGGTGGAAAGCCTGGGTAACCTGGCCTCTTGAAAAGCAGATTCCTACAAAAGCATGAACTGCCAACCTCCTTTAACAAGCAAGATAATTGTTGCTTATTTTGGTACAAAAACATTCCTACTACTGTCAATTTGCATCTTCCACCATTAATGTGCACACCTTCTGCAAAATGAACTTTGTCTGGAAAGAACAGATAAAAGTGAGAAAACACAACCCACCCTCAAAAGCAAACAGCAGCACCTGTTAAGGGATGGATTTGCTACTTCTCAGCACCACAGCTTGAAGGAGCAGTGCCCACCTGGAGGCCCTTGCATGCCCACAGAAGGTGACAGAGTGAACCAGGCACAGTTAATTGCCATAATCAGACTGGGAAAAATCAGCTGCAGGCAGGAGCTGTGAGGAGAGTCAGGGAGAGGACTCAGGGCCGAGTGTTGCCACTGCCATCTAGAGGTTTTAAACACAGACGTTCCTTCTGTCCACAGCCTCCTGCCCACCAAAATCTGCTTTCAAGCATAAGACAATGTGAGCTGGAAGACACATAGGTTTTTAGAAAATGTAACTCCACAAAATTCACATTCAGCACATCCAACTCCTGTGCTCATAGCTGTTCCAAGGATCCTGTAAAAGCCCTCCAGCCGATTCAGAAGGGTATCAAAGAATTTTTCTACTTTACAGCATTTTTTTTCTTTTCAGTATTTTATCTGACATAAAGGAAGTGGTTTTCTTCTGCTAAAAATGAGGCCCTTGTGAATAATGAATAGATACGTTCACATTAAGCACTTTTAGAAGCAGTCTATTTTATAGGGCACAGTGTAAAGTGAGTGCATTGTCAGAATCTGAAATGTTAAATTTCACAGAAATCATTAAAACCCTTTAACACTAGTTAGTGCTATTTATCATAACTGCCCTCTTCAACTAAACAATTACATATAAACATATATGTTTATATATAAACATATATGTTTATATATAAACATGGGGTTTTATATAAACATAAATCTAAATGGTTTATATATAAACAACAACAACTTCTATACTTTTCCCTTCACAGAACAAAATATTGTGGGGACATTAGTTCATTAACATCTTAGAAGGTACTACAAAATAAAATGCAAAACTCACTTCCTATGTAGAATATATTGTACAACTAAGTCCAAAGTTATTTACACAGAGATCCCAGTGCAAGTCATACAACCTCAAGTGAAAAAATTAACCAACCACTGTCAGAAGACAAAACCCATGTTTTGTCCTGCAAGGATTGCTTTATCAAAGCAAATTCTATGCCAGAATGATCAGATCCCCTCCTAAGTAAGCTTAAGAAGTGTTTGTATAATAATGTGGATTTATACATGAGTGCTAAGCAATTCCAAAGGAAAACTTAAGAGTTGAAGAAGAATTTCATGGAAATCACAAGGACCAAGAATAACTCAGAAATACATAAATATCTAAAAGATTGCATGGTACACAGAAATGCTTCACTGACTCAGCCTAGAGGCAGGCAAGAAGCTCCAGTACAGTATTTATTTGGGCTGACTGACCCTTCCTTACAGCTCTACTATTTTTTAGTGCAAGTGAACTGCCCCTAAAAGTGCCACTAAAATTACTCTACACATGGTATCCAAGTCAGCATGTACACCTTTAGAATAAAACTTCCAGAGGTGCAGACAGCTCTGCTGAGCCCAATTTCTCTCTTGCCAATCCCAGCTCAGCATTTTTGCCACAACAAGCAAACAGAAACTGGAGGCCAATGCTCCATGAAGAAATCTGCCACTTGCCATTTATGAGCTGCTTTAAAACAGATCATGCTATGAGGTTATGTGGGAAAAGAGAGCAAACCTTCAGAGCTGCAGTCAGACAGGTTGTCAGTCAGAGAGTCAGACAGAGGCTCAACAGGACCAATCAACTCAGAGCCATCATGCACCTCTCCACCCTGAAAAAAAAAAAGAGGCAAAGGAATTACTCAGCTGCTGTGCTCTATGGAAATTCTCATTGTACAGAAGTGATAGCCAAAATGATATTTTTTTTTCTTATCAGTGAGTGCTCCATTACTTTAGAGTTAATGAATTGAATTAAACCATATAAGTCTGCAAAATTAAACAAGAACTTTCAGTTAAGCTATATTTGGTTGCCACAGACTGACTAGATATCTAAATATTTAGCCTACTGCAGTGTCAGAATTTTGAACCACACAGACCTGCACACCCAAGTCTAACAGGGAGAGAATAACAATGCTCCTGATCTATTGTGTCACATATAGTCTGTGCCCTTCAGTGGTGCTCCCAAGCACAGGACTGTCCATCAGACTAATGTCCCACCCATGACTCACTATCTTGAGTTCAATCACAGCTGAGACTTTACAAAGATACAAGGAGGACATTCCTCTCCAAGCCTGAAAGGAATCAAAGCTAAGAGAAGTAACAATAGCATTAGAAACCACCTAAATATTTCAGTATTTTCTTAAATTTCTGCTTCACATACAGGTGCACACTTTCCATGCCACTTTAACAAAAAGTGCACCATTTTCAAAATCATATTACAAACAGGCACTTCTAATCTGTCTTGAACCAGCCCAGCACATTTTCACACAAGCCAGCTCATTCTTCTGGAGTTTATAGCACATAGATGATCAGAACACTCCCTTCAGATGTTTCTAAGAATTCATTGTCCAAGACTCTCTCTCTACAGCCACAAAAATCTGAAAAGGAACAAAACCACCCATGGGTAGAGCTAAAAGCACACAGGCTGAGCTGGTGACAGACCAAACCTAAGGCTCTCTTACAGGAAAGCATGACACGACATCAGCTAACAAATGAGCCTAAATTATTGCATTTGCATAACCCCCCTTGAAGACATAGTTTGTCCTAAAAAAACACTGGTTTTCTAGTTTTATTCATTTCCCTACAAAGCCAGAAAAGATCCATTGGGAGACTAAAACTAACACTTTCATTAAGCAAAGGAAGGAAAGAGAGGTCTGAAAAACTACCCAAAACCACAGAAGTATTTCCAAAGAACTGAAAAAATGCAAATAAACCAAAAAGTAAAATAGTCTAAACTCGGTCTCCCAGTCATTTATTGACACCAAAGCTTAAAAAAATATTATTTTAAGTATTTTAAAGAACACTGCAATAACTCCATCACAAAAACAAGTGAAGAATCTTAAGCTTTGATAAAATTTTGCTCTAGCATATAGATATCATTTAAATATATTAAACACATTCATATGTTTAAGTCCCATCTCAGCCAGATGAACATTTCCTTAATTCCAGAGGGTTACTATCATGGGTCCATGTAAATTTATGCTTACGAGTTTGCAGTACATTAGGCTAAGCTACTGAAAATAAAGAGGTTTGAAGGAACTATTGAACAGAAACTGCTTCAGCTGTAATAAAGAGCAAGTCCATATCAATGTACTGTCCTAAAATTTGTTATGGGGACTGGTTCTCACAGCACTGTACAAGCAGCAGATTGGACTAGTTACAAGACAAATTTGTTGCTGTGGACCTGAGTCCACAAAGACCATAAGGAAACAGTGTAAACAGTCTTCACTCCTTTGGTTTCAAACTATAAACATCTACTGAAAATATAGGAACAGTGACAATATTTTTATTACTTCCCACTGGAATTTATCATCACAAGTTCTGCTCATCATTCATTAAAAAAAAAATTTAAATCTCTTCACCTGAAGTTCCTGTAAAACTTTCCACCTTGTAGAGGTGTGGCATGGGGTTTTTTTAAAGCCACAATTCCAGAGTGAGCGGAAAAGCCCCAGTCCCATCCCAAAGCATGTCAGAGCAGCTCACTGCCATTCCGTGGTTTATAAAGTAAAGCAGAATCAGCACTGCACTTCAGTCATGTCGGTAAGAAGCAAATACTTCTGCAAATACTAACCAACCTTAAAAAACTCTTCCAGCTGTTTGCTGTTATAGAGAGCAGGGATATTGGCAGAAAACTGCAAGAGATCTTCAGCACATTGCCTTCTTTCTTCAATCACAGTTTCATCAAATCGCCCTGGAACAGACACACAGATTGACAGCTTTAGAAATAACCACACATTTATTTTGCAATAACAACTACAACGAAAGAAAACAAACGAGACAAAAGCAACCTTCTGGAGACAATGCCCTGAGTCTATGAAAGTCACTCCAACGCTTCAGGAGAACATAGCAAATCTTCAAACTTCCTATTGTCAATTGTCCCTAGAGTCCCATCTTCTGCAATCCGCTCGGCAGATGAAAGCTGGCAGCTACGACAAGAATCCTTCGCCCTCTCATCGTAAGAATATGTGAGGCAACACTCTTGATTAGCCAAGAGACACTAACGGATGTCCAGTGTTATCTGACAATAAATGATACATGCACAATTTGACAATATGCCAGTCAGTGTCAGCCTTGATTATGGCCCAAATCCTGTAAGGAGCTGAGCAATCTTCACGTATTCTCAAGAACAACGCACAATATGAGTGGGTAGTAAACAAAGTATTGCTAAAAGCCCCCAAACAGATCTTCAATTCCAAGGTGCCATTTATGGAGGAGACAAAGTGTAGGGGAGATGGTGAAGCCCTGCTACCAGACACTGAAGCTTTCCTCTGAAGTAACTCCATGCAGACAGGGTCTCATCTCCTTCTGGATTCAAGAGGTAAACAGAGCAGGAAGCAGCTCATTTACTAAAATGTATGATCATTCCTTTTTCTCTACTCAGCACCCAAAACATTCCAATTAGAAAAAACATACTTAAAAACAATCCCACAGTTCACCTGAAGAGATTTGCTTCTCAGGAGAAAACCCTTGGGTTGCTACCTTAAATTCACATCCTTCACAATTGCACACAACTTATTTTAGCTTTTTATATCAACATCACTTTGTTGTTGAAATAGTTACAAGTTTACAAAAGAAAAAGGGTAGAGGTTAACAGTAATAATTGGAGGAGAATAGAGCAGATATTGCAACAGCTATACAGAGGGGAAAAAAAGGACTGGGAAGACAAGTTCAAGAAACAGTACTGCTGTAACAGCATGACCAGAAAAATAAGAACCACCTGTGACAGCTCTGTGGCATTAACCTTTGAAGAGGACAAAAGAAACATTGAATACAAAAGCAAAATTCATTTATACTTAGAGCAAGCAAAAAAATAATCCCAGAAGAAAGTATCAAAGCAGGATTCTTTCCAGAAATTCTTCAAGTAAATAGCTCCTGCCCATGCGGTATCAGAAAAAAGAAAATAAAACGAAAAAGACACACACATACTCACAAGATCACAAACAAAGCTTTTAGGGCTTATTTTTCCCATGAAAGAAAAGAAAAGACATCATTGGGCTAATTTTCAGCTGGACTGGTTCCGTGCCTTGCCCACCCTGCCGTTTCAGCTGTACAAACAGGAGCAGCTGCACAAAAGAGTGAGCAACAAGCAAGCAGAAAGAAGGCAAAAGCAATGCTACCACAGTGAGTGGGAACATTGAAATCAGGCCCCATTAAACTGCTCACAAACTTCCTAAGTCTTCAGAGCAGCACTGGGGGTGCATTAGGGCTCTTGGCTCATTACATGCAAAACTGGACGTCATGGAAAGAAAACAACTTCCCTCAGCAAAGCACAGCAGCATGAGCCAGCTAAATGAATCTACAAATTCACACAAACGCTGTTACAATGCAGTAGGAAATCAATGGTGAAGAAGTAAACACCTAACAATACCAAAACCAGAAAACTTTTGCAAGAAAAAAATTCTGTAAGATATTTTTCCTCATTTCTCAAGAATTTCTCCCTGTTTCATTTAATCAAGCTCAATAAAAACAAAGTTTGCTTATTTACATCTTCTCAGTATCTCCACTGGGCACCAGATAGGGCACATCAGGACCAGCCCTGTCAGGCTGGCCAGTGTGCATTCACTGATTGCCAGGCAGCTGCAAACCTCACCGGTATGAGCTGAGCCTGCCTGGCCCTCAGCAGCACCAAAACACATGCTCTCTCCTTACTCAGCTGCCATTCCATTTCACAGACTTTGCAGAGGTATAACTACATTTGCAACCCCTTCACTCTCAAATTTAGCTGGCATTAGCCACATCAGTAAGGGGTTTGACTTTCTAAAGGCACAATTACACAAGCCTTAGCTTCTTAGGACACTGAGCTAAAAAAACAGAAATACATGTTAGAACAGAGCTGCTGAAACATTAGTCACCGTCGCATTTTCCAGTCCATTAGCATCATGATAGCATCAGGAAAACTGCTTCTAGAACTAGAGGGCTTTAGGGGAAGGAAGAACATTATTCAGTACTGGTTCAGTTCACAGACCTCCTGGCATCTTGCTGGCAGTTTAATTCCCAGGCAGCCCTGCCCACCTCCTTCCTCCTTTTCCTTTTTTTGTACTTTCAAGCAATGTTGTATTGCTCAACACTTTCATTGTCACTCTTCTCGAGGAAATGCTCAAAGGTGCTTACACAGCCAGCTGACTCTTCCAACATTTCTATCAGGATGTCATTCTGCATCTAAATCAACATTATTTCTGCTAGTCTTAATTCTCAGACATACACGCACTTCATTATAGGGATCACATCTTTCTGATATTTTTAAGAAGTGTCAACTACAACTTCAGCATATAACACAGTTCTTACTCCTCCAGCAATGATCCATTCAACGTTTCCTATTTACATAAAAACTAAATGTAAGTTCCTGTTAAAAGAATCCACAATTAATTTTGTGGAGCAGACCTGAACAACTAAACACCCAGCAAAGTGTGTGTTTATGTTTCAATCAACTTCTCACAAGACTTCCTACTGTACATGGCACCAAATTCATAAACACATTACCTCGTTCAGTGTCTTCAAATACACAGAGCACCCTTATGTGAGCTTTATAATGGAAATCATCTTTCTGACTCACTGCTAGCAAGTTATCAATATCTGGGGAGTTTCTGTTTCCTTTTTGGTGGGTTGGGGGGGTGTAGCATTTTTTTTATACTAGATACAATACATACAGATTTACCCATATTTTGGTAAAATGCCATGTATGGTCAACAGATGGAATTACTACCAATGTCCAACAACAACAAAAAAGAAGTAGCTTGAAAGTACTGGAAAACATTGTGTTAATGCATACTAGGATAGGACAGTAATCATGTCCCAGATAGAGGTATCATAATTTCAGCAGCAGGTTATGTTAGAACATTTTAGATTTCCATGATCAAGTTCACTGAGGTTTTTCCTACAAAACAAGTGGAAAATGTTCAAGTGAAGTACAGAGAAAGTCAGATGATTTCTTTCTCCCATCCATAGGATTTTTCTGCTTTGATACAAGCAGCTCTACTACAACAACATAAAAACACACACACTTTGTGGCAAGTCCTTAGTTGCATGAAGTATGGAAGCACAGCATGACACATTTGTTCTTAAATACATCTCAGTTCTCCACACCATCTCCTGAAACTCTCAATGCTGAACTGGAGATGCTCCTCAGCTTTAACAATTCTACTACAACTAAATTCAACTGTCAGAGCCAACAATGCACATTTTGCAAACTGCACCCTCTGCAAACAACAGGTACATACATTATTTAAAGCACAGGCATCCAAAAAAACCCCAACCAATCAAAACAAAACAAAAAAGGGACAAAAAAAAATCACAGAAAAACCCCCCACCAGTTGCCAACAATTCTACTCACAAGTTTAATTAGAAACTAGTCTAAAAGCTGCAACAATTGTAACATTGCCACAGGGAAGCAATACTACAGAAATTGTCCATCAAAGCAGCATGGAAACAAAAGATCTTGAGAGAGATGGACCTTGCAGGTCATCCCTAACAGAATGAGACTGAAAACGAGTTTTTCAAAACCTTGTTATCTATAAAGATTGCATTTTTCCTCTAGTACAAAAAAACCCTTAGGATTTTTATTTTAAATTAAAATAAATCATATGGCAGCTACTATGTGCAGAATTGCAATGGAAGGATGCACAATAACATTTTATATTGTAAATACAAAAATAATTCTTAAATCAGAGAGTCAAATAGGGCTGTTCCTTTCAGATATGTACCAATCATTTAAAATTTACTTTTACATTATTCCACTTTTCTGTATTCTTCTGTGTCTCAGCTTCATCTAAATGTAGGGGGGTTTGTTTTCGTTTAGTTTTAATTTCAAAGCACTTTTCAATAAATAACTGCATTGAATGTTTCTGTGTATTTCCTTCTCTCACAAAGTACATTTCTGTCACTTTTGTTCACTAAATACAATAGAAGGAGGATGTTTTTCAGAAGGGATTTCACTCAATTCTTCCCTTGCTTACAGAGCTAGTGTAAAAAGAATTAATTTGCATTTATAGCAATTTTAAATTATTTAAGACATTATTAAGGACACCTATACTCTCTTCCACCCTGATTTTGTTTTACCCCTCCCCTATTCTCCCCTATGAATAGCTATCATATCTTCTACCTGAAGTTAAATTATGCTCTGCAAATACTAGCTTTGTAAATAATTTGTCCAGTGAGAACTCTACTTGGTAAATCAGACTTAAAATAATCTCAGAATGAAACTAATACTATATGCTTTATTTAACAATTATTGCCCATGCTCTGACATAGCACCAAAACTTACCCCACATCCAACTTCTTAAATAAGCAAAAATAAAATTACATGAAACTTGGATACAATTTGGCTATGTGAAATACAATTTAAACCAGGAATTTCACCTAGCAGAGAGGCACAAAATCTACATCAGAATTCAGCTTCATAGATTCAGGCCAACAAATGTGAAACATACTGGATGCTAAAACATACCAATCTAAGCCACACAGAAAATTTGGGAAAATAGCCTCTAGATGACTGCCCAACACTGCTAAAAAATGCCACACAAAGAAAACCTGCAAAAAGCAGCACTAGATGTGCACCAAAAAAACACCAAATACTGTCTGGGTGCTGAAACGTGCACAATACATCCAAACCATGCAAAAACATATATGGCAATAAACACAAAAAACAGACACAACACATGGGAACTGCAAATACACAAAGCATGTCCTAGAGGTGTGGTAAAAAAATGCCAAACAAGCTCAACACTAAAAATGCTAAAAATATGGGAGGGGAAAAAAAAAGGATGTAGTAGCAGAATGCAAAAGAAAAAAAAAGGCAAATCCATGCTGAAGTGTGCTGTATGTTTAAAAAAACACCAAAACATATCCAAAACACATGGCAATGGAAAGCAACACTGCAGCAATGCCTAAGAAACAAAAGACTATTTTTTAAAAGTGCAAAAACTTAGCAGAAAAAGAGCACATTGGAAATTCACGCCAAAAGATTCCAAACATACTGGACACCTGAAATACCACTGCAATAATGCCAAACATACTGGGACAACACTGTAAGAACCAAAATCCACCCCAAAAAACACACAGAAATCCCAGTCCAGAAACAAGAATATATGGCAGATGCATTTTAAAAAATGCCAAACATCCTGGACACTAAACCCCATACAAGGTGCACAGAGAAACCATGAACACAAATGAATGCTAATTAAAAAACAAAACAAAACAAAGGAAAAAAACACCAAACTAAACCAACTTGTAAACACCATAAAAAGGATTTAATATGCCCAAAACGCCTTAGGTTCTGAAAAGGATTTAATAAACCCAAAATACACCTCAGAAACTGAAAACCTCACCAAAAAGGATCTGGTGGATGCAAGCCAAAAAAACCACCAAACATGTTCAAAGATTAAAAACCATTAAAATGCCTAATTGTAAATTGCACATGGCAAATTCATGCTAAAAAGGCCCAGCAAATATACTGGACACACGAAAAAATTCCACTGGATGACTCATAAAATAACACACTGAAAAATCATACTGTGTGTGTATATATGCAAAAAGAACCCACTAAAGAAATCCTGGACAGAAATAACATCTTAGCCATGCCCGAGGGACCAAAACCACACCTAAAAATAGTCCACACTGGAAACCTTTCAGCCCAAAAGCTCATGCAAAACCAAACCAAATGTGTAAACAAATGTCAAACACTTTTTAGACACTTTCAAAATACAACTTTAAATTTTTTGGGAAAAAGGTTTCAAAAGCAGGTGGTAAATGTACACCAATAGCAACAGTCAGCAACACTTTAGAAATGCCTCAGAAACACTCACAGAGCATGCAGAGCAAAAAAGATACCAAACATGCTGAACATACTAAAAAATTGTTGAAAAACACTTAAAAACACAGTGGACATTGTGTGGTGATATATATGTACACAAAAACATAGCTCCAGTTTGTGCTGAACATGAAGAACATACACTAAAAAAAGGTGATTTTATAAACACAACACTGCTAAAAAAAGTGTGGCAGGTGGAATTCTGTACACTCACACCACTTCACTGGAAGTCCATCTACAGCTCATTCATGAGAACATACACATCAGGATCAAGTTAAGACCTATAAGAGCTAATTTCCTTTTTATCACCTGTTTCTCTGGCAGATTATTTTGGTGAAATATGTAAAACTGATCTCAAAAGCCTAGCTAGATAAAACTGACAATTGCAATCAAATTGCCATAATATTTTTTTCTGTAACAACCATTTAATACTTTAATACAGCTCATCACTAAAAATCAGATAGCTCATATTTAAAACATTTTTTTTGCTGTTAAAGGTAATACAGACTTTATGCTCCTGAAAACAGGGAATGTATGTGGTAAAGATACAGAACATATACATCAATAAATATCTCAGCAACTATGTCTAACTTGGAGGCAAGGACATAAACTCTTATCCATTACAAAAATAAATACAAGCATCAAGTTATGATACCAGCACACCTACGAGTAGGAAAAGCACAAGGAAAATTTTTCATCCAGCTACAAAACAAGATGTATTTATAGATATTGAGTTATCAAAGAATTTCAGCAGGTCAGGAAGAAATTATGCTTACCAAACACTATTGCTTTGGCAAAAGGTGGAAAGAGCTCTGTGTGTCTGCATAGGTTTTTATGAATTTGCCAAAGATCTTTGTGCAGTTTCTTAAAGTCACTGTATCTCTTCCAAACGATTATCTGAAGCAGAGAAACCAGAGAGAAGCATTAGTGAGGTTCATTGTTCATATTACATCACACCACAAATCCACTGGGTTAATCACATCAGACCACTAACTCCAGCAAATTTGTTTAACAAAAATATACAGTCTGAACTGCCAAGTGTAACAAGCATAAAAAAGGCCATTATCTGTCCCCAACCCACATTGTGGCTAGCAACACTTCAGTGCATAAAGAAAAACTGAGTAAAATCTCAAAGGAGGGCAAAGGAAGCACTGCTTCAGTCATTCTGAGATCCAGACCTACACAGGGAGCCAGTAAGAGAGAAAAAAATGCTGAACAGGAGTTTTGCACTATCCAACATTCAACAGCACACTGTGCCTGGTGCAGCTGCAGGTGTGGAGAAGAGACAACAGCAAAAGAGAAAACCAGGGAAGAGAAATCCCAATACAAGCAAGGGATTTTTAGGGACACTATATTGAGCATCCAGGACTAGAAAACAGCTCCTAAATTGTGTATGTAAAGAGGGGACCAGATGTAAATGCTAGCCTCCATCTTAAAAGTTTTCTTGTAATAACACAAAAAAACCCCCACAGTTTGTTCCTTTTGTAATCTAGACAAAAAACTCCATTTTAGGAATATAAAGATCAGCTATTCCTGATGCCTCCTTTCCAGAAAGTAGTCATCTCTCAGTCAGGTATCTACTTCAGGTATCTATCCTTCTTCCATCCCATTCTTTCTATTCAAGAAAATAGGAGTACCCAGTAGGAAAATCAAACCAATGAAAGAAGTAAACAATAACATTTACACTTGACTGCTACTGGATTTGTTATCAGGATGAAAAGATATTAACACAGATTTTTTTTATATCCTGACCTCATTTTTGGTCAGACTCACTAAGCCATCACAATAAACCTCAACACTGATGTAAAGTGATTAAAGTAGAACAGAAGGGAAAAAAACAAGGAGAGTGCATGCATTCAGCAGTTGATTCCACAGTTGCACCAGTCAAATATCTCAATTAACTTAATACAACTAACTACAGCTTTAAATATTCCACAATATTTCTGAATGATTTACCAGGTTGCCTTCTCATGAGCCATCATAATTGATTAAGTTGAATGTTTTTTCAAGCAAACCAGATTTTGAGCTAAGCAAAAGGTTTCAATTTAGAACATTTTTGTGCTGTTGTTTCTCTGGGTTTTTTTAATACTGCAATCAGAGGCCTTCTAAGTTTCAGCAGATGCAAGTCCTACCTCCAGAACAATGCAGATATAAGGTAAGAGGTTTGTCAACAGTGGACATGCAAAGCTTTAGTGTGGCAACACATTAACCACCTTATAAATTTAGCTATATTTAGCAACCACCAGTCCTGATTTTGACTCCCTTATTGGCACACATTTTCATTACTTAATTACAGCTGGTACTCCTCACACACAAGTGAGGAATCTCAAGAAGGCAAACCAGTCATTTTGCTATCAGAAATAATATTTTTTCAATGCTGTACTTTTATCTAATCCAATAACCAGAGAGTGCATGATTAGCACTTCTTGAGCAGTGTGCATATAGAACACAAAATTGCTTAAGACGGTGAATTCTTTAAACATTGAGTTACTGTATTGTTAGTACTTGGAAACAACATGAAAAGCTGCCAGAAAATAAGAGCATGAGATTTCATTCCACTAAAAAGCATCATTTTTCACTGCTACGATAAATGTCCCTAAGTAACTCGCATAGCAAAAGCAGCCAAAGTTATCCTAAAACCTTCCAGAAGCTCATGGAAAACATGCCTTTGCATGCATGTGGCCCAGCAAAGTTAGCAAAGTTCTACCACCCTCATTAGACATTAGATTTGGAGGAAGGACACATTGTACTTTGAGGCCCAATGAAGCACAGCAAGTATATCATAAAACATATGTTAGACTTGTAATGCAATAAGGTGCTTGTCATGGCAAGAGCCAGTAGATCTCTATTAACTCATGCAACTCATCTGTTCCACAATGAATAAGCCTTTCTCCTAAATGAAAAGGAAAAAAAGAACCACAGGACTACCCTAGATGCAATTGCCTTACACACCACATTTCCACCATCAGTCCCCAGAAGCAAGGACATTAAAGTTAGGTCCACTGGCCTTTCTCCATCTGCTATCCCCACACAAAACTTCACATTAATCTATTTCATTCTTTCTAGAGGAAAGCCCTTACAAGGTTCTCTTCCTTCCTGCCCCAACAACAACAGCTGGGATTACCCTGAGCTCTAACTGGCTGCAGTAGTAAAGGTTTGTATCCCAAAGGGCAGCCAAAAGATGTGACAGAAAACTGGCAAGTGGAGTTGAGGTCACAGCACTCAGCCTTACGAGCAGCTGCACTTATGTAAAGAATGCATTCACATCACAGCAGTGGCACTAAGGGACACCTGGAGGAGGAGGCAGGCACAGCTCACTGGTCCTACATGGATGTGGGAAGCAGGCTGCATGAGACACATCCTAAAGCCATGAGGTGGTCTTGTGCACAAAATTTCCTATTTAATTCCTCATTCAGCATTCTGGAAAACTGAGGTAAATTTATTTTCAGTGGGAGCAGGTTAAGGGCATATTCTTTTTCTTCCAAAGACTGCCCACAATTCTTTTTTTTTACTGTAAGAGGCCATGTAACAGAAAAGCTCTCAACATATGAGGGTTTCTGACTACAATTCCCCCTTATGTCAACTAGCATTTAGGATATTCCTTGCAATAACCAACTATTTTCAGATAATGCTTATAACAGATTCACCCTGCATCTAACATGCTATCACATGCAGAATAATTAATAAGGTACAATGCAGGGTGGAAAAGGACAACTATTAAAAGTTCATCTCATATTTATGTCCTCTTATTGTCGAGAGCATGTGAAACTCTGCATGGGTAACCTATAGCCACAAATCAAAGCAACAACTAAAAGATATGGTTTTGCTATTGTGTCAAAACTACTTAACACATATTCATGCAATACTCTAGCTGAAAGACACTTACAATATATTTTTCTGATGAATGGACTCATCAACAGCTCTTATAAAGTGCTTTTCCTCACAAATGAAGATTAAGGTAATGGCAGAATGTGCTCATGGATAGGTTCAATTCAGGAGTCTCCCTGGAAAAGGTGAACATCAAGCTACAAACTACAGTAATGCAGTTCTAAACTAGATCCATGATCATCTCTGATTCTGATAGGTTATTTTAATCTCCTAGAGATTAAAAAAAATGCAAAAAGTACCAATGTTCATGCTTGCCTGATTCTCAAGATTTCAAAGAAAGATGCAATAAAGGGGTGTTAGATGTATTAGCCAATTCAATGATGCAATGAATTCAGTTATGAGCTCTTCTTTCATCAACTATGCAGGTTCTCCTTGGCTGCAGTAAGAGACTACACCAGAAACTGAACATATGCATGTGTTACACAGTGTTTGAAAAACCATAAGGGGAAGATTTTGCAGGTACATAGTATAATAGTAACCATGTCAAGTCACTAGTCCAGGAAAAAATCAAGGCAGGGGAGGGGGAAGATTTCCTAATTAAAAAGAAAAAAAATCTACAATGCACGTACATGTGGTGTATTTTTCTCCCTCAACAAATGACTTCTGTGACAGACTTCTGAGATATTTAAGATGCACAAGAATAGATCAGACCCTTATTCGTAGACTCATCAGAAGAGGCAAATAAGTAGTTTTAAAGTTCTGTCAAAGTATATCACTGGAAAATACTAAAGGAGCCTCAGAGAGATAGGCATAACATTTATGACTTGCAGTCTAATCTCTCTCAACAACTCCTAGACTCCTCCATTCTCCCTCTTCACTAACAGACAGTAATGGTGTAGGCTTTTCAGTGAAGCATTGGTTAAAGAGGAAAAGAGTACCTACAGCTGAGACCTAAGACTTGAATTGTGGACTGATCTCTAATTTTACCAGTAGGAGTTAAGTAACCATCAATTTGCCAATTCCAGCCCCAAGAAAAGAGTTTGTTAAGTTATCAAAGCAGTTTTGTCATCAAAAGACACTTTAGTCCCTAAGACTCTGTTTCAAGTCACCATTCATCACTGAGGGATGAAATGCATCATGTTACACTAGCTACTGTTTTTAACTATGAAAGCTAAAGACAAATGGAAACACACGAAAATTGTTGGCTCAATTACAAGGACAAAACACACAGAAACTGCTAAATTACATCAAAGATGCTTCAAAGGATAGTGTGATTCATAAAGACATTTGCACAAGTTTAAAATGTTACCTCCTGGACATCCTCTGGATTTTTTCTTGAAACAATCTGAAAGGCAAAACAAAAATGAAACCACGTAAGTCCTTGGATTTTCAGTTTGGAAGTTAAAGAGTAACATACAACGATTTGTTGCTGAAGAGAAAAGTCTGGGAAAAGGCAAATAGCTGCATGGTCCTGTGCACTCAGGAAGTTTTGATTTAGTTTTAGAGAAGTCAAATACCCAAAGACAACACAGTGAGGGATTTCAGCAGCAGTCAGTTGTGATTACACATCAAGACAGACGTACATTCTAGGCAGAATGGCACAAAAGGCATCTCTCAAAACAAAGCTACACTGAGCACATCTCCTATCATCTTTCCAGTCTCTTCCTATTAATTCATATTATGGCCACATTATTCCCAATAAGAAGAGCTCACTAAGACTACTTGGCTTAATATAAGCTGCAAACAACCTCACTGAGAATGTGAGGATTTGTATTTAGTAAGACAGTATTTCCACTTTACTTACAATCACCAGAGCGCAAACACCTCTGACTATCCTGGCGTATTTGTTTGTCCTTAAAAACTCTTGGCCCAATTAATTATAAATGACTTAGTCCAGGGGAAAATTGCAGTGAAAATCAGGCTTGGCTGCACACCATAAAGAAGCCTGTACTTCATCAAGATTTGTTTTTCTTCTTTAAATAAATATCGATAACAAAAGCCTTTGTAATCCAAGTTTTGTTCTGGTCCTATAAAGAGCAGTAAGAGCGTATCCCCACAAACACACAAACCAATCAGACACATCTTTAATTCATAACTGCAATTATCTTGTGCAAGTCACTATATCCTTCATCACAAGAGCCAAAGCTGTTTAACAAAATAATTAGTCTATTGTTAGCTAAAGCAAAATAGGGCATTCCCAATGCAACTGGGACTGTCCCCAGCACCACACCCCGGAATAATTGATGCCCTGAGGAGGTGATGCGTGCAGGGAAGCGCAGGGAGCCCACGGCACGGGCACCCCAGAGACTCACACACCGTCCCGCCGCTCCGCAGGCACCACGCAGCTGCTGCTGAGATGGAAGCCACTGAATCCACACTCTCCTCTTGCTAAGTGACAATAGCACACCTCTTACATCTCCCACAAACTCAGCTCTCTTCCTCACTTCCATTTTGCAAGAATCCTTGCCAAAGCCTCCCAGATTTTGTACCATCCGTTTACTACAGCCCAGCCGGTCATCTCTCACACATTTTGGAGGAGACAAGACGGAAAAGAGAAGTGTTTCCTTCTCTAGCAATCTCCCAAAGACATGAAACGTTTTCCTTCACAGCTCCATGTTCTCTCTCTCTCACCTTGCACACCAAAGTCCTCTTCTTCCAGCGTAGTCTACATTGACAAAACCCTTCTCAACTTTTCCTCACTCTTGAGTAATCTAACATTTGGTAACTTTACCAAATGTTAACCTTGGTGGCTGTTGCTCTTTCATTCACTACCAGGCAGTTTATAAGAGCAATTGGTGAAATAATCCTAACCTCCTTTTCTAATAGCTGGCGTACTTGATGCAAGGAGTCTGTAGAGCTGGGGAAAGAAAATATCACAGGCATGGCTACACATCACAGGGAACACCAAAGGGCAGACACCAACTGCTCTGCTTTGCAGTTCACCTTTAACTAAAGCCTTGCAACAGTTTTGGCAGCTAGGGAAGTTACCAGATGGGCAGAAGGAGACCCAGAGAGATGAGTAATTACCCAGCCAGTTAGTAAGAATCTGGAATAAAACCCAGAGGCCCTGTTTCACACTTGTTCTTATGTTACATCGCCTTCTATATCTCCCAGCCATGCCAACTTTAAGTCAGTATGTAATAATTTATGTGTTGTCCTACTTTGTTCTTCATATCCTTTTCTGAAGGTCAATCTCACAAGAGGTCTGCCCCTTCCTCCCAATCTATAGTCAACCTAGACACTTGGCAAAGATGACCCAAACCCCTAAATTTTCCATGTACTTTTTTTAATCCTTCCCCAAGGATCAATGCAGTCAGTTCCTTCTGCAAATCTGTAACACAAGCCTATTTACACATCTATAACCTATTTTCAAAAATATCATCAGGATACCCACCAATGAGCTAAGCAATGTGTAGTTACTGCACCAGACTCCGGAAACAGAGATATTACAAGGACCCTCAACATCGAGAAAAGCATTTCAGATTACCCCATTCTTCATCTGACCTGCAGGTATCCAACATAACTCATTAGAACTTTAATTATCATTAATGATTTTAATCTTCCAAATTCTCTAAACTTTTATTAGTGGCCTATATTTTCAGGTATTGTTAAAGAACACTCCTCATCACAACTTGCTAATATCTATCTGTTTCTTTGCATTTGGAAACGGGTATTGAAAAGCTAAAATTCATTTAAACTTGTCTGCATTTAAAATTATGCTACAGTTTATGAGAAAATACATATTCTTTGCTATACAAACAAAACCTTTAAGAAAAAAGCTGCAATAGTGATATTAGCACTCAGCAGAGACTGCATGGGTAGTTATGCCTTGGGCCAGATGTTTAGGACACACTAATACAAGTGCTTTCTTATCCATGATTATTTATCTACATTGCTTAGAAAGTTCCTTCAACTTCATTTCACAAAGGATTCTCTCACATACTGCACTAAGGAGCCACAAATCTCCACTCACACATCCAGACTACCCTAGATCTCAGCCAGAACACAACACAACAGGAAGGCCCACCTCACTTCTTTCCTGGCGGTCCCCCAAAGTTGCTGAGCTGATGCTCAGCAAATACAGCTGGAGTGCTGTGATATCAACCATGGAGCCAGATCACCGCAGGAACAGGAGGAAAGAACCAGAAAGGGTACTTGATATGTACACTGAATCCTTTTTAAATCATTTTATTCAATTTCCCAAATCCTCACTTCAAGTACTATACAACAGATTACCAGACAGAGCCCTGCTGAAAAAAAAAGTTATTCATATTTCTGCACTTGGGAGTCCAAAGCATCCTTTACTGCAAAAAAAGGGAATAATTTTTCCCTTTGGTGATTTTAGCTATCAAAACACCATAAAAAACTAATGATCTCTGGTTCAGTCAGTTGAATTTGGACAGCTCACAGACTGATCAGCTCCTTGCTCTGAGCTAAATCACGCACACCAGCTGATTCTGCACTGTCTCACTTGGAAAGGTACCAGAGTACTCTCAGTTTGCGGGACAAGGAGAATGACATCCCCAACTAGCCAGCCACAACTCGATTTTGAACAATTCTACAGAAACCAAAACATCACAGAGAAATTTAAATGGCTTTGGCTGGTAAGAACAAAGCACCAGAGCAAAATAAGCAGCAGAAGTCTTGGCTCATTCCTATTAGTCCTTATTCCACTGACACAACGTTTTAGTACACACACACACTTGGGCCATCAAGAACAACTGCAGAAGATGTGACAGTATTATCTTCTTCTCTGCATCTATTTCAGGAGAGTCTTTTTAAATTGCAGCATCATAGGAAAAAGCAGCTCTTTTTTTCCTATTCACAAATACTACATTGTATTGGACAAAAAAGAATAGTTTAAACATATTTGTGTTTGGTGAACTTGGAGAGGTAGGTAGGTAGGTAGGTAGGTAGTTGACCAAATTTTTTTTTTTTTAATTTTTAATTTTACAAGTCATACAAACTGATCATAGGCTAACAAACTGACATTACAATCTCTGTACATATCCAGGATGTTGCATTTGAATTAAGAGGAGGGTGCTTACAAGCATGCCTTGCTCACACAGGCAGGATGCCTACGGCTGCAGCAGCTACAGGATCACGGGTCATTTAAGGGAACTCTGTCTCTCTGTGACACCCCTACTGATGCTCTCACTATATCCCACCACACCTGTGAGCTAAACTGCCACTCCTCTTGAACCTCTCTCCACATACTTACTTACTCGCCTCCCTTTTTTGGTTCAATAGGAAAGTGGAAGAGAAAGCAAGGGATTTCCCTGGGAGAACACGCGGAGCTTTCATCAAAGCCAGCAACACCTCAGCAGCTCTCCCAACATCTGCAGCAGCTTCCCAGCCTCTGGTGCTAGGCCCGAGTGACCCGGAGCGCTGTGCCCGCCGTGCTGGCCGCTCCTGGGCAGGCCGAGCCTCCGTGTGTGGCTGGGGCCGCTCGGTGCTGCCGCCGGGGGCGTGCAGAGCCCCGCACCCCGCCCGCTCCCGGCTCCTCCCGGGCGCGCCGCTGCGCTGCGGGGCTGCAGCAACGCTGGGCAACCCCACCGCCACCCACACACCGCATCTGGGCCGGAAGAACGGGGAAAAGAGAAGGAGCCGTTTGTTTTTAAGCTGCTCTCGCACGCCCTGCCACGCGCAGCGAGGGAACGGAGAGTTAATCGCAAAGCGCGTCTGAGGCCATTGCAACGTTGCGAGGCTACAAGTTTGCAGGAGGCGAGCGGGGCTCGGCTCGGGAGGGGCCGCCTGTTCCACCTGCCCTCCCTCCCTGTCTCCCACCCGTGTCCCTCACAGGGGCTGGCACGGCAGCCGCGGGCGCTGCTCCGCACCCAGCGGCGGCTTTGCAGGCCGGGCGCGGGGAGCCGCGGGGGCGAGGGGCTGGGCGGCGGCCGCCGACTCACCCGCGCCGTGACCTTGTAGACGGTGTGGCCGCGGGGGTGGCGGCGCGGCTCCGTCACGGTGTAGAAGCGGGCCAGGTCGGCGCCGCGCTCCCGCGGGCTCAGCATCCTGCTGCTGCCCCCGCCGCGCCGCCCGCCCGGCCGGCACAGGCGGAAGCGGCGCCCGGGAACGCCCCGCCCCGCCCGGGCGGCGCCGGGGCCCCGGCCCGGGGAGCCCCGCCCGGCTCCGCGGGATGCTCGGATCCCCGCTCGCGGTGTGTCCCCGGGGCTGGGAGCCCGCGCCGCCGGGATGAGGCCGAGGTGGCGCGGCCCAGACGCGGCAGGAGCGGCCCGGCGGCGGTGCGGCCCCGTTCCAGGGGCTCGGCAGGACACGGCCGTGGGGATTTACACTCGGCTGGGCTGACCGCCGAGCCCCTCGCTCACACAGGCGCCCGTGGCCTCTACAAATCCGTAACGAGCCCCCGGTACGCCGCTCCCAGCGTCTGCCGTGGGCTATTTTAGGCTATGCTGCCCTAAATCCATAGGCCTGTAACGCAGAAATGACTCACGGATTTTAAAGAGGAATGCTACCAGAAAGGCAAGTTAGATTGTTACCGAGTCACCATGCTTTGTGGGTTGTGTCTCCTCCGGGTTCTTTAGGCTGCACCTGGACTTCTCCCTGCGGATGGGCTCTCTGCGTGCACAGGTCTGCGGGACACTTTGGTGTTAGGAAACCCTCCAGGGTTTGAGGGGCATTGCTGCAGTTCTGAAGAGCTTAACTCTGTGCCGCAGGACCCTGTCCTTTTGTAAGATTACCTTCAATTTCTTGCCTGTAGTGGGGTCTGTACCAATGTAGATCTCACACCTCAGATCATAGAAACTCGATTTTTTTTAATCACTGGGTGTTCATTCATTTAATTGTAGATGTTAAAAAAACAGCTTTTCTTTACCAGGTTATTAATATCTCTGCTCTCATACAGATTTTTGACATCAAGTGTTTAACAATACTTAACCACGTGTCTTTTTGAAAGATAAGAGTTTCTTGTACTGAAGTTCGTAGTAAGCACGTGCCTCTCCTTTGAGGAACATTTTCTTAAGGAAGAGAAAAAAAGAGGACATTGGTTTTTAGCAGCTCACTTGTCACTCTCCCTTATTTTCTGAGAGGGGAAGAACATGTCTTTTACATCTTGTGCTGGTACACAGAACTGCATGGATGTTCTACAAGTTACCAAAAGTTCACAAATTCAAGTACTTGGGGGAGAAAGTCAGTGAGTAACTAAAGAGACAAACACATCAGGCTTAGGAAATGCACGGAGCTGAAAACAGCAAGAGGCAGGGAGAGTGTTCATTTGAAGTGTGCCCAGCCCCTGCACATTTCTAGGCATCTGCTGCTAATAACGTTTAGAAAGCAGGAAACTGAGCTCAGTGGACCACTGATCTGAGCCATCGTGGCTGTTCTTATGTGCAGAGTAATCAATCAAAGCATCCCTCAGTGAGTCAGTAGCCTCCATTCACTAGGGAGTTTCAAAAGCTCAAATGACTCATAAAATAATTTGGCTTCTACTTACAAATCAGAATTTGGAGATATCTAATTCTGCAGAATATCTTTTCACATGGTATAGCCAACACAAAATAATAATTAGACAGGAATAAAAACCCCACAATTAAGTGTTACTGGCTTATTAAGACTTTTCTAGGTCAAGGCAAGAAAATCTAGCAACACTGAGATGAGAAACAATTTGCATCATATTCACAGGCTAATCTTTTTCTTCTCTTTTGTCTATTACACAACTTCCATACTTTTCAGCACATCTTCATTTTCATTAAAACCCAAAGCTTCCATCATCAGCATCATTACTGAGACTACTACTATGTAAAAACCTTTGAAGTGACAGATCAATTTGGGTGTCCCTGTGCAGGTCACATATAGAAAATACAGAAAATACAGAAAATAACTGCATGTTATGTGTAGATTCTGCTCCTAGAAATAACAGCAGTTGTTGTTGCTATAGCTATGGCTTACTGTCTTCTCTCCTAAAAATACATCTAAAAGATAAGAATACAAAAATTCAGAAAAGAACAAACCACCAAAACAAGATGGTCGTGAAAATGCAGCTGGGAGATCCTTTACTACACATGTGTTAGCAGTTTCATTCTCACATGGTAAAGAAACTAACAGAAAATGGATGGGTATTCTTACCTCTCACCAGTAAGTTGTGTCCAAGAAATGGAAAACCCAAAGTGGATCTGACACATTGCCTAACTAGCATGCTCATCACTGCATTATTTCAATTCCAGTCTTCCCTACCACTCCTGGGAAAACTTTGTTATTTAAAGTCACTTTTATGACAGATATAAAAGGAATGCAGAGAAACAGTATTTTACTTGATTGCAGTTCCTGCACAGCATCTGCACTATTCAGCACTATAATTTTT
The DNA here is from genome assembly GCF_027579445.1 of Ammospiza nelsoni. Classification (NCBI taxonomy): domain Eukaryota; kingdom Metazoa; phylum Chordata; class Aves; order Passeriformes; family Passerellidae; genus Ammospiza; species Ammospiza nelsoni. The sequence goes on from NC_080635.1 coordinate 22,827,204, forward strand.
CATATGCATTGTGCTACGTTTCCTTACAGTAAACAGGGCCAGCATTTCCCCTGTCCTCAGAAGACCTCCAGAAAGCGTTCTGAGTGCTTATTCAAGCAGCATCAGCAGAGGCAGAGGATTGTTGCTGCAGCTGGTAAGCAGCGGTGGGTCTGTCAGTGGGGCTGCAGGGCAGACAGGTCTCCCACCCTTCTCTCAGGCCAGCTCTCCTCAGTAGAGCCCCTTCAGCTGCATTTTAACACCTGACAATGTTGAAATACTCGCTTGGGTGAACGGGGTTTCTGCAAACACTAAGCATCATGATGCTGCCCTTGAAATATACTATGGCACCTTGAAATATACGGCAGCTCTTTCCCGGCCCCTTTGACCCTGCAGGAGCACGCGGTGGTTCCAGGGAGAAGACCACTTATGGAAATTATCACAGAATATGCTGAGTTGGAAGGGATCCACGAGGATTATCAAAGTGCAACCCCTGGCCCTGCACAGGACATCCTCGAGGGTCACACCACGTGCCTGAGAGCGTTGTCCAAATGCCTCTTGAATTCTGCCAGACCTGGTGCTGCGACCACTTTCCTGGGGAGCCTTTTCCAGTGCCCGACCACCCTCTGGGTGAAGAAACTACTGCACTGTGAAAAGTGCATATTATATGGCTCTTTGCAGATATTTACTATATGTATTTTGCTGTATTGATTAATAGTGCTATATTAACATTTTAATAATATGATAAATGTAGTCTTGTAATTTAAAAGGTAACTTTTGTAGTTAAAATAAGAACTATGTGAGGTTTTTTTAAGAAAGGAATGAAGCACTCGCACCAGATAGCAGCCACAAGACACCTAAATCTTTCAGAGAAAAAGGAACTTATTGTTCTCTTATCAGAAGAAACTGAATTCCTCCTGCCTAGCTAAAGATCGAAGGAGCCTTAGGATTCCGAAGAAGTTGACACTGACCAGACCGAATCCTTTGTTTGAATAGAATTTATGCATCATGTAAGAAGTGTATGAATATGCAACAGGCTATTGTTTTTAAGGGTTGATCCTCTGTTATCGTGTGTCCTTTTTCGGGCTGCGCTGCCCAGAAAAAGGTACTCAGACGTCCGTAACTCTGTCTCTATTGTCCCGTATTGTCACAGAATCACAGAATCACAGAATTTTCAAGACTGGAAGAGACCTATAAGATCATCTAGTCCAGCCGATGTTCTAACTGTTCAACTAGATCATGGCAGCAAGTGCCACATCCAGTCTTTTTTTAAATTCTTCAAGGGATGATGCCTCTACCACCTCACTGGGTAAATGATTCCAGTTTCTGACCACTCTTTCTGTGAAGTATTTCCTTCTTACTTCTAACTTACATCTAGCTTGACGCAACTTGAGACTGTGTCCTCTTGTTCTATCCGTTGTCGCCCGGAGAAAGAGGCCGACCCCCAGCTCACTACAGCCACCCTTCAGGAAGTTGTAGAGAGTGATGAGGTCACCCCTTAGTCTCCTTTTCTCCAGGCTGAACAACCCCAGCTCCCTCAGTCGCTCTTCATATGGCTTGTGTTCCAAGCCCCTTATTAGTTTCGTTGCTCTCCTCTGGACACGCTCAAGTAACTCAACGTCCCTCTTAAAGTGAGGGGCCCAGAACTGGATACAGTACTCCAAGTGAGGCCTCACCAGTGCCGAGTACAGGGGAAGAATGACCTCTCTGTTCCTGCTGGCCATACCATTTCTGATACTGGCCAGGATGGCATTGGCCCTCTTGGCTACCTGGGCACACTGCTGGCTCATATTCAATCGACTGTCAACCAGCACCCCCAGGTCCCTTTCCACCTGGGCACTATCCAGCCACTCCATCCCCAGCTTGTATCGGTACAGGGGATTATTATGGCCGAAGTGCAATACACGGCACTTGGACTTATTGAAGTTCATCCCATTTGATTCTGTCCATATGTCCAGCCGTTCCAAGTCTCTCTGCAGAGCCCTACACCCCTCTAGTTGATCTACACTCATACCCAATTTGGTATCATCAGCGAAACTACTAATAAAAGACTCTAAGCCCTCATCCATATCATCAATAAAAATATTGAACAAAACTGGTCCCAACACAGAACCCTGAGGGACACCACTGGTGACTGGTCGCCAGCTGGATGTGACACCATTCACCAGCACTCTTTGGGCCCGGCCATCCAGCCAGTTTTGAACCCAGCAAAGGGTATTCCTACCCAGACCACGGCCAGCTAGCTTGTGTAGGAGTATGCTATGGGAAACAGTGTCGAAGGCCTTTCTGAAATCCAGAAAAACAACATCTACAGCCTTCCCTGCATCCACTAGCCGGGTTACCTGATCATAAAAAGTGATCAGGTTAGTTAGACATGATCTACCCCTCCTAAATCCGTGCTGGCTAGGTCTGATACCCTGGCCATCCTGCAAGTCTTGCATGATGGCACGTAATATGAACTGTTCCATTATTTTGCCAGGTATAGATGTCAGACTGACTGGTCTATAATTGCCAGGATCATCCTTTGCGCCCTTTTTGTGAATAGGTATCACATTGGCCAGCTTCCAGTCATCTGGAATCTCACCAGTAATCCACGACTGTTGGTAAATGATAGAGAGTGGCTTTGCAATCTCACTCGCCAACTCTCTCATCACCCTGGGGTGGATCCCGTCTGGTCCCATAGATTTGTGAATGTCCAGGCATTTCAATAGTTCTATAACTGCCTCTTCCTGGATAATGTGGGGACCATTCTGTTCCCTAAAACCATCTACCAGTCCAGACGGACGGGAGTCTTGAGGGCAAGTTATCTTCTCATTAAAAACCGAGGTAAAATAGGCATTGAACACTTCTGCCTTCTCCTCGTCTGTAAATACTAAATTACCACCTGTGTCCATTAAGGAACAAAGGCTGGTCTTACCTTTTTTCCTACTATTAATATATTTATAAAAACATTTTTTGTTATCCTTGACAGCAGTCGCTATCCTGAGTTCAAACTGGGCTTTGGCCTCCCTAATTTTTTTCCTGCATACTCTAGCAGCCCTCTTGAATACATCCTTGGAGACCTGACCCTTTTTCCAACTCTGATACGTCCTCTTTTTATTCCTAAGCTCTTCCAAGATCTCCTTACCCAGCCAGGCTGGACGTTTGGCCCGTTGACTGATCTTTCGGGATAGAGGAATGGTTTGTTCCTGCGCCTTCAAGATCTCTGCCTTGAAGTAAGCCCACCCTTCCTGAACTCCTTTATTTTTAAGGGCGGCTTCCCAAGGGACACTCTGAATTAATCTCTTAAACAGGCCAAATTCTAATTCTAATTGTCCAAATTATTATTACTATTACTATATACAATACTATAGTATACTATTGTATTTCTATTTTTATAACCATTTTATTGCTATTAAACTTTTAACAAATTTTAAAAATAAGTGATTGGCGTTTTTCACATGCACGAACCCCGTGTTACCCCCATCTAAACGCTTCCAAAGCCCCAGGCGGGTTCATCAGCGCTCCGGAGCGGGCGCGGCCCCCGGCGGGGCGGGCAGCGCGGGCTGGGGGCGGGCGTCACCTGCCCGGGGCCGGCATGGCGGCGGGGCCTGGCGTCGCTGCCCGCGCTAAACATGGCCGCGGGCCCGGCCCCTGGACTACAAGTCCCAGGAGCGAGCGGGAGGGCGCGGGGCGGCCGCAGCCCGTGCGGAGGATGAGGCGGCGGCGGGGCGGCCGGAGCGCGGCGGCGGCCGGAGCTGGCGCTGCCCTGGGCTGACCCCTTCGGGGGGCGCCGGGGCTGCGCGGGGCCGGCAGCGGGGAGGTAACGGGGGCTGGGGGCGCTGGCGGTCAATGCCCGCCATTAGGCCGAGCAGGGCCGCGGTAAACACAGCGCGGCGTGGGGCGTGCTGCTGCCGGGGTGGGGGCGCCGGGGTTGGGAGGGAGCAGTTTCTCAGTGTTTTTCTGTAAAACATGTGTTTCAGGGGTTTTCTGTAAAGGAGTGATGCCTCTGTTTGCCCCACAGTAATGCTGTGATGTCCGGGAGGGTGTTTTGTTTTTGCCTCTGCCGTACTACATCTGGTGCGCTATGGCGGAAAAGGTTATTTGAGGACAAGCGAGTTTTGCTGAAAGTTGTGTTAGAGATTAGAGGGTGTCCAAAGGAGGGCTACGAAGATGGTGAAGGGCCTTGAGGGGAATCTGTGTGAGGAGCGGCCGAGGTCATTTTCAGCCTGGAGGAGACTGAGGGAGACCTCATGGCAGTCTGCAACTTCCTTAGGAAGGGAGGAGGAGGGGCAGGCACTGGTCTGTGCTCTCTGGTGACAGGGACAGGACCCGAGGGAATGGCCCGAAGCTGTGTCAGGGCAGGCTTAGGCTGGGCATTAGAGAAAGGCTCCTCACCCGGAGGGTGGCTGGGCGCTGGAGCAGCTTCCCCAGGGAACAGCACCAGGCAGGCTGACGGAGTTCAGGGAGCCTTTGGACAAAGCTCTTGGGCACATGGTGTGACTCTCAGGGTGTCCTGTGCAGGGCGAGGGCTTGGACTCAACGATCCTTGTGCGTCCCTTCCAACTCAGCATATTCTGTGATTCAGTGATTCTGTATTTCGGCTTATTTCCTGGGCTGAATGGCAGCTGGGAGGTTCTCACTTCAGCGCAACTTCAACATACCAAGCTTTGATATCTTTTGCTTATAGGCTCAAAATACACCTTATTTAAACAGTGAGGAATCTGAGACATCATTGTTACTCAGCCTAGCTTCCTGTGATTTTGTTGAGAGACAGATTTCTTTCTTCTAAAGAAAAAAAAAGAGAAAAAACCCCACCTTTTTCATGGCTTTAGTTGCTAAGCTGAGATTTGCTCTCCTGGAAAAGAAGTAAGAATACAAATTTAGTCTTAAGCTTAGGGATAGGTACAAGGTACTAAGCCTTGAGACTTAGTACCTTTATTTCCCTGTTGTGTTGGCATTGGGATTTGAGCCAAATCAATGGCTTTCCAAACAAAGTCCTGACAGCTTGCAGGAAAGTGGTCCTCTCATTCCTTACAAATAGCCTTATGATGAAGTTAATGCAGCATGCAAAAATGACCTTTTGTAAAGGTCATTCCTCTGAGCGATTGAAAGATCTGACACTTGAATTCAACAAGGCAGAAAAGAAATTTTAAATTGTTACTGAGAGAGATAGGGTTTGGACACTAAATGGCACTTGTAAATCTGAGGGGGGAAAAGGATGCAAGATCACTTTGTAAAGTCCCATTTTGCATATCATTTAGACAAATGTTTAAACACCTTGTATTTAAGTGTTTGAATATCTTGTATGCATTAACTTGTGGAAGAGAGAGTGTATTCTGTAAGTGCTGACCAGGATGACTTTGCCTCCACAGCTCTCTACAGGCAGATGTAGCTGTGTGCTAGCAATGACACTTGTGCTTTTTTGGTAGACACTCCATGCTGCCCCGCCATGTGCAGAGGCTGGGCAGAGACTGGATCACCCACTGGAATGGCTCCCAGATCCTGGCCTTGAACAGCCCAGTTTCCAGCTGTACGAGATGGGCCGGACACTATCCTCCCTGGGCCTCCTTTCCACTCCCTGTTTCAGCTGATTTTTCAGCAAACTGGAGATTCCCTCCATTTTTTGGACCTTGGAGGCAATTTCAGAACTCTCATTGGCATCTTGATAACTACACACAAAGTTGTTGCTTTCACCTCCCCAACCCCAGTATGAAATCTGAGGGAGAAGAACCATTGACAAAGAAGAGAAAACTCAGTGGCCAGGATAATACTCCAACTCCTGAGCAACAAACAGACTTGTCTAATCAGAAGGAAGTATGTTGTCTTTCTGTAGCACAGAATGAAGAAAAGCATGGCAGCAAGAAAGGTAAAAGATGCTCTTTGCTTATTTGCTGTGTTTATTTGTAATGCTGAATACACCAAATAAGGTTAGAGACATGAGCAGTGGTGCCTGCTCCTTTTGAGTTATTGTTTTTCTTGGCACCCCTCTCAGGAAAACGTGTCTTTAAAATGCTCCAGTTTTGTAATGCTGTTTAGTCTGCAAACTTGTATTTTGTGCTGTCAAACAGTACCAGAACTAGGTTCACTGCACTTGGCAGTGGAACACAGTTCACTCAGTTGTGTGAGGGATTGCCCAACCTGGGGAGTCCTGAGCTTGCTTCAGACTACACTCTCATGTCTCTGTCACCAGGTCATGTCTGGTAACCTGGAAGCTCTGGAAAGCAAAAAGGTTTGGCTGACTTGCTGTAGGGCTGAGCTGGACTGGCAGTTGTGTAGCTTCATTCCTTGTGCTCTACCTGAGCTCATGGACCTGAACTGGTTTCCAGACCAGTTGTGTTAGCTGTGACCTAGAAAACTGAGAATGAATGCACTGAGTTTTAATGGTGCACGCTTCCAGTGTGATTTTGTTCTTACAGCTGTATTCTGCCACTGGCATGGTAGCAAGTTTTGTGTCAGATCACGTCTGACAGAGCAGGCAGCATGTGTGCTTATCCAGATAAATACAGGAGGAAGTGCAGAGTTGTCTACTGGGCTTACTAACAAACTTCCATGAAACTTCAAAGTGTCTGTTTTAGCTTGTTACAGATACAATCTCCTACATAGCATCCAAATATTTTACTGAGTCTTGTGTATATTTACAGTTGTGTCTTGTGTGAGACAAACAGGGGGACACAGTCAAAATTGTTGCCCTCTTGCATAAATCACTTCCTTAGCAAAATAAACTGGAAATTGTATTATGACTAAAAAGAGCAACAGATGCTATCAGCATCCCAAAGGGATTTTTGGACACAAATACCCATAAGGCTTAGAACATCATATTCATCTTCAAGAGCCAAAGGAGGGGACTTTGTGCATTAATTGCAGAGTCTTCTGTTAACCCTGCTTGCCTTTTATCAGATAGCTTTATCTGAGCGTGAGGTTGGCACTGTGGTCCTTCCCAGTCACCCTTTGGAAGGTGATGCTAATTAAAGATACCTGCTGAGGAGCAATGTGACTTCTCTCCCACCACAGAAACATAATTTAAACCTTTGCTGTAATTCATTGCAAACACTGTAAAGTCCTGAATAATCTAAGCACAGCAATGAAAATGACTCCCCAAATAGGACAGATGGTAACAGCTATAGCTGCAGTCTGCCACTGGTTGTTAGCACAGATAACTGGACCTCAGCTTGCTCTCAGATGAGGTCAGATATAAAGGGTGAAAAGCATCTCTGTGAGCTTTTAAGTGGAGAAATACATTTCTTAAAAAGTAATTGGATGCTTAGTGATGGGCAGATATGTTATTATGAATTTTCCTACTAATACTAAGTATGAAATTAAAAATGGCAGAAAGGTGAAGGATGTCTTTTCAGAAGTTCTTGGTAATTCTGAAACTTAATAATTTCTTGATTTCTCAACTCACTGAGGAAAATTGGGTTCATTATTTGCTTTGGGACTCCTGTACGAGGCCCTGTTGCAGGTTATGGCTGAGTTTTACAGACTGTTCACGTGGTAGAGGTGATTGCTGGATTCCTAACCCTTTGTTAGTCATGCAGACAGAGATCAACAGGGTCCCATATGCTGCCCTGAGGAGTGTATCCAGACTGGCATACAGCATCTTTGCTGAAGAGGCAGTGGCACAAGGCAGTGTGAGACTCCCAACAGACTGGATTTGGCTCACCAGTTATACAGCCTTTCTACAGGAGCAGGGGGTGCAGTCTGGTTGCAACAATCTCCTTAGAACAGGCCAGTTCCCCAATTTCAAAGCAGATGGAATTCAGGGCATATAATGGTTTTGTGCTGTTTGGTTTGGTTTGTTTGATTTTTATTTTTTTTTTACTGATGCTTATCTATCTTAAACAGAGGGTCTGAATCACTGCTAATTTAATAAACTTTTAGAATTATTTAAGAGATTTGAAAGACAAATAGTTGTCAGTAGAATGATTTCCAAGAGCAGTAAGATGCCATATGGTCTATAACATAACTTTTTTCTGCTTCATATGTTCTTAACAGGAACCATCAAAAGACACTGGGAATATTATTGTCAGCAGAGTAAAACAATGAAAATAGCTAAAAATAAAGGATCTGACCAAAGCAGCACAGGAAGTGAGGCAACATTTGATTTTACAGTCATGTCCTACAACATTCTCTCACAGACTTTGTTGGAAGGCAACTCTCACCTGTACAGGCACTGCAGGCAGCGATTGCTATTCTGGACATACAGATTTCCCAACATCCTACAAGAAATCAAAGACCTGGATGCAGATGTGAGTAGAAAATGAGCATGTGGATATTTCTTAAGAACTGATAAACTGAAATAGCAAATTCTGCTACTCTGTGCTGGGATCTGAAAAAACACCTCTGTGGTTTTGGTTGGTTGTAGAGTTTATTGTTTGTTTTTAAAGACACATAAATTATTTTAAGTCTTAATCAGGAAGTCAAGTCAGTAAAATGTTGCTTCAGTCATTATTTAGAGCAGCAGAAGTTCAGTGATAGAATCCATCCTGTTTGTGTCAAAAAACAGTACTGAAAAAATAGTTCTATTGGGGAAGCCACAGAAAAACAACCTTGTGCCATTTATGTTAGTTATGTTAGTAGTAGCCAGGAATCTGGAAATGAAAGTCCCTTCAAACCTTTTCCTTTCTTCCTAATAAATTTATACATCCTGTATGCATGTATCTTTACAACGAGATGCCTTGGGTAGCTTTCTGAGAGGAGCAGCTGCTCTCACACCCTGGTAGGTGCAGGTGTCCTTTCCACGGAGAAAGTTCTTGCTAAAGGACATAGATTTTTAACTGTTTCATTGGTTGGAGCTGTAACCTTAAGAGAAGCAGAGATTTTGGAATGTTGCTTGAGATTTGACTCTCCCTTGAGAGCTTGACTGAGCTGATGACAGCTGGGCAGGTGGGATGTGTTGCTGCAGTTGAGCAAGCAGGGGTAGCTTGTTCCCCTTTGGGAGCTCAGTCCTTTATTCCAGTGGTGGCTGTAGATCTGTGTTCCTGCAGCCTGCTGGGGGAAGGCTCACAGGAACTCACAGCTGGAGTTGGACTCCATGATCCTTGTGGGTCCATTCCAACTCAAAGTACTCTGTGATTCTGTGAACTCTCTTAAATGAATATTTTGAGTTTCAGCTTTGGTTCAGGTTCTTATAATATGGAAGCCTATTTTCCACCCTGTAGTGTGCCATTTGCCTCCTCATCCCTTCTCCCTGAGCCTTCCCCTGAGCTGCTGGGAATGTTGGAACGAGTTACTGTTGTGATTAAATTGAATCTCACCTCTGAAAATGTCTGCCTGAAAAAGGAGGAACTGGGGCCTTCTTCATAATCTTAGGGAGCATTTTCTATAGAAGAGTGAATTCTTTTGTGGGATTATGGAGTCAAAATGCTTCTGAGTTTGCTTTTTTAATACCTGTACAGACTGGCCAACAGAGATATGCTGTAGTAACATTTTGATGTACTTACTAATACATTTTAACTGTAAACCTTTGCCTTAGGTGCTCTGCTTACAGGAAGTCCAAGAAGACCACTATAGAACAGAGATCAAGTCAAGTCTGGAATCCCTGGGTATGATGAAACTCTTAGGACCAATGTATTGTCTTCTTCCCTGCAGGGATAACTTGTTACCCTTTGAGAACTGAGTTTCCTCAAAAAAACTCTTATAGAATCAAGTCTTTTGCTATCATATGCAACAATGTTGTGTATCCTCTTTTTTGAATTCATCAAGTGCTCTCTTGAAACCACCTTAATCCTTTTTACCAGTGTTCTTGTTGGGCAGCTCTTCAAGGGCATGTTTTTTCTGCCTTGAAACCTTCCAAATATTAGCAATAAATGTTACCCATGGTCAGTCTATATTCATGAGGTTTTTATACCTAATGAATATATACAGCATTATAGTGCTGTCAGTCAGTCTGAATAGACTGTCCTGCCACTATCCCTTGTGATTTTATGCAAGGAATGTGTTGCTAAGGGTTGATTCCATGGTGGTTTAAACTGATCTGAATCTTTTATGCCCTGCACCACCTTCCAGTCCCAGGGCCCCACTTCCATCCTGGCACTGTTCTTGTCTGATGCCAGGAGGACATGGTAAAGGAGCAGCCCTGGACTGATACTTTTTTCTTTTTTGGTTGCTTGAGGTAGTCTAGCTCCCAGAATTGAGTGTTTGCAAAGAAGAGGGTAATGGCAGTGATTGAAATCCACTTGAAATGTGAAAAAACATTGTGAGGCCAGGCTTGTGGGGGCAAGAGAGATTGTAACTAGTGTAGAGGAGGATCTGGAGCTTGCTTTAGCTCTTCCGTTCCCCATCCCTAGCTCCCAGATGCATGTCCTGCCCCTTATCCTGGGATAGTTTTGGCACTCACTGGTTAAATCCATCAGTCCAGCAGAATACTATCCAGACTAATTTTATTTCTCTGGGTTAGTTTTCTGTTAGCTTACTGAGTTAGCACTAAGTGCCACAACAGGTGGCAGGAGCAACATGGCCTGAATCTGGGAGAGGGGAATGGGAATCCCCTGTCCAGCACTGGTGTGAGATCAGGTCAGCTCACCTTAGTGCTGTACTTCATGAATTCATATGGTCTGGGCAGGGCAGAGAACATTTAAAAATGGCAAAAACTAGATACTGTTTCAAGATCTAATTTTTTTCCTTATCTATATAAGGTCTTGTTTAAATCACCTCTGCATAAAATGAAGAAATTGGCAAATCACTATTTCTAGATGGACTTGTTTGAACTCCAGTGCTGTCATTTGATAAGTGTCTCTGTTTCCTTGGTGAAAGCTTGCCACTTGCTGCTCACTGGATAATTCATAATTATGTAGATACATTTGAGACCTTTTTTCCATGAATAATTTTAGACATTGACTAATGACTTAGCATGATTAAGGCTTTTGATTGGTAATGCTTCACTGGTATTACTCCTAAGCTATTCTTGTAGCATCCAGAAAAAACTTCAATGCACAAGGCCACTTTTATGTGCCTTGTGGGAGTTTCTTTGTTGTTTTGGTTATGTTTTTTTCCAGATGAGGAGATAAGAACATGACTGGTATCTTAGAGTATGTAGATGTTTGCACATTGCATGAGGTATTGGACCATGTTTGCTGTCCTGCCTTGCCTCAGCTCAGATTAGGGCAGAAAGAAAAGAGCACAAGTCTCTGTGAACTTCACACAGACTTTGGTACTTCAGACTGGGGGTTGACTCTGATGTGAGAAAGCAGCATGAGATCTTCCTGATTTTTTTTTGTTTGTTTGTTTGTTTGTTTTAAAATCTCTATTTATACAATAGTATTTTATGTTCTTAATTGCCTTTCTTGCAGGGTATCACTGTGAGTATAAAATGAGGACAGGCAGAAAACCTGATGGCTGTGCCATTTGCTTCAAAACTTCCAAATTTAGCCTGATTTCCTCAAACCCAGTGGAATTTTTTCGCCGTGATATCCCACTCTTGGACAGGGACAACGTTGGACTGGTGTTGCTGCTGCAGCCCAGATTTCACTGCAAAGCCAATGCTGCCATTTGTATTGCCAATACACACCTGCTGTACAACCCAAGGAGAGGGGACATCAAACTGACCCAGCTTGCAATGCTCCTGGCAGAGATTGCCAGTGTTGCCCCTCAGAAGGATGGCTCTTTCTGCCCAATTATCATCTGTGGGGACTTCAATTCTGTTCCTGGCTCTCCTTTGTACAGATTTATAAAGGAAGGAAAGTTAAATTATGAAGGACTTGCTATAGGGAAGGTAGGCTGTGCTTCTCATTTCTCACCAAAAAATTGGTTAATGCTGATTAAAGAGAAATATTTGGGTGGTGCTGTGATTGTTTCCATTGCAGTTACTCTCTTAGTGCCCTGTCAGCAGCCTGCAAAGCAAAAGTTACTGCAGTTAAATAAGCTTGGATATATTAGCTGTGCCTTAGGGAATATTGTGTCCTCTCCCAGCATTCTGAAAGAAAAAACTTACGAACAATCATTCCTGAAATTTAGTTAATCCACAGAACAATTGGATCACTGTGTTTGGATGATTTTATCACTGTTTAAGTGTCCCAGTATTTAAGTAGGATAAAATAGCCACTTAATCAAAAACCTCCTGTGTGCTCTGTGGGAAGATAACTCTTACTGCAGATAAACTTGGTGGCTGCACTAATTGTAAAAACAAAGCTGCAATTAGATGCTGAGTCTCAACTGTTTCATGATAAAAGGTGTCTTGTTGTGAGCTCTTGTATGCAGCTGTTGGATGACTGAACTACATAAAATGAGGAAACATGACCAAAACAATAGCCCTGCTGGGTGTTGTTTGCTAGTGGGGACTTGATTCAAGCCCCCCTTTGACTTGACCTGCTCCCAGAAGGATCAGCATCTTGCAGCTGATCTGGGTAGCTCTGTATGCTGAGCCAGGGCTGTCACACTGCTAAAAGTGTCCTTGGAAGTGTGTCAGTGTCACAAGAACCATCTAGAAAAATTGGGTACCTGCAAAGAACTTGCCACAGATAAACAGAGTGGATGTACATAAAGGCTGTTATTTTTACAGGGATTTGACTCATTATAATTATTCCAAGGGGCTGGGCCTTTTTCTTTAAACTTTACAAAAAATGTTCACTTATTTCAGGTTTGTTTGGTGGGTTTTCTTTTTTTTTTTTTTTAATAATATTTTTTTCTGAAAAAAAAACTTGTTGTCTTTCTCAGGTCTCTGGACAAGAACAGTTTCCAAGGGGACAAAGAATATTATCTATTCCAATTTGGCCCAAAAAATTAGGTATTTCACAAAACTGTGTATATGAAATAAAACAGCAACAAAAGGAAGAAAATGCAGGTCAGTTTTTGAATTAATGAATTTTTGTGAGCCTTTAAAAGTGTCATTCAGCTAGTACTGAAAATCATACACTCTGTTTTAGTGGGGGAAAAACAGTGGGCTCATTAGAGTGTAAAGTGATTTATTCACATAAACTTTGCAAATTTGAACTTTATAAGATAATAGTTTGAAATTTTCCTTCAGGAATTGGTGTGTAATGTTTAAACTCCTGTGTTTGCATCCTGAAAGCCAGCTGTGCTGTGACTGGGTGAGGGAGGAAGGAATGCAGCACATGGACATAGAGTGTGGACCTGCATTGTGCCTCAGTGTTTGTGAATTATAGTGTTGGCACTTCATGGAACAGTTGGGAAGAGCAAGTGATGTAGCAAGATTATGGCTACATCTTTCATCCATTATTTTTTCCTTTGACAGAAAAAACAATCTTAAATGAATGGGACATAATATAAAAGAGTCTTTAGAGGGGATGTTACTAATGGAACAGAAGAATTTAATTCTGCTGGGTGAATTGTATCTTGTCTGCTGTAAAAAAATAACTGTACTTAAAGATATTTTTTTTTACTGTAGCTTTTCTGCAGCTTTTCTGTAGCTCTTCAGCATTGGTCTCACTTATATCCTATTTTAAATATAAATGGAATTTATTTTTATTTTGCAGGAGAAAAATTGGAAACAGAAAAACCAGACAACACTCAGGAGATTGTAATAGCATCTAAAAAGTATGTATTGGGGAAAAAAGTGGAAGCCCTTGGCTGGTTACTTGGGGGTTGGTTTTGGTTTTAGACCAAACTTATATCTGATTCCAGCTGTGGGTACCTCATAATCACCCAGTCTGCCCTTTTGGCAAAAACAGTACATTTAAACATGAAAAGGCTGATCAGACAGCAAAAGACTAGAACTGGCAATAATGGAATGTGTGATCTTCCAGGAACTTGCAGATATTTTTTCAGAATGCAGGGCTCAGGTGTCAGTGCTGTCTAGAGGGTACTTTCTGTCTGCTCATTAAAAGAATGCTTCTGGCATTTTTATCACTTCTTGACATAAACAGAACATCGTCCTCTGAAGGGACATTACAAGAAACATGTGAACTTGAGTCCAGTTGCAGAAGCCATGTTTTTAAAAGAGGGAGAGAAAAAAAAATAAGCCAGTGTTGTCCAGCTGCTGAAGTATTGGCACTTCAGTCTCTTTTTATTTTTTTTGATACACTGTTTTATGGATGTATAAAATCTTATAATACAGTGTGAAACTGGGATGAAGGAGAGAAAGGAACTGGAAAGGTCCTAACATCTTCCTTGTCATGAGTTCTGTGGGAGTGTTTAAGTTCTTTGAGTCTGAGAAATGTGGAGTATTATGGATTTGGTAATGCAACTTTCACTCAGAAGGAGGAAGCCATGGCTAGAATGCTGAGGAGGAAAATGTAACTGCTTTTTGAAAGCAAGAATATATTTGCATTTACTAAACTGGTAAAGGCATATAAAGTAAGGCATAGAAGAAGGAAATTGCCCTAAATGTATGTATGGGATAGTAGGCTCCAAGTCAGCTATTTCTTACCAGAAATGAGATCTTAGCATCACTGCAGATGGTCATAGTAGAACTCTTGGTGATGAAAAAGATGTCATGGCATTTCTGACAGAAGAAGTATTTAACAAACAGGAGGCCCTATGCTATGGTTTAAATCCATAGCATGCTGAATGCTTCTTGCAGGGCTTTTCCCCTCATCTTAAAAGGGATGTCAGGTAACAAAACCAGAAATTACTACTTGCCTGCGTTGTACCAACTGGCATGTTTGTTTCTGTTCTGAATCAGGCAAGGTAACATGCTGATTTTTTTTTCTTTTTTTTATTGCTTGTGTTTCAACCAGAACACATTGCAGCCTAGGTTTAAAATGCAGGATGAGACAGGTACCAGCTGAGGGATTGATGATTTGTAGAGATGATGGAAGCAAAACTCCTGAGAGACAGGAGTTCTTTTGCTAAAAGGCGCAGTTTTGCATTTTGCTTTCAAGATTGAAAAGACATGTGAGACAAGATGGGCTGAACTGAAGAGGAACGGACAAACGATAGGGAGACAGAAAATGGGAGCCTGAGTGGAAGAAAGACATAAGCATAGCCTAACTTGGAACTTGATACCTCTAGCTTGGGGGAGGATAAAACATCTAAAAATCTGAATTTCTCTTTATGCTGAAGGGTCTGGTTAGATGAGTTTGTGTTTTGTTGCTTTCATATGAGCTGCTTTCATGGACCTTTCTGCCTACGTGTCAGGGAGAGATTGCTGAGTGAGGACATGTGAATGCTTACAGAATGTATATGGAGTTCAAAGCTATCTATTAAGTAAAGTGTCAGCTAAACCAGTTCTGATCAGCATTTTACTTGAAAATGCTGCCTGCATTTTGCCTTCAGAGTTTTGGACCTCTCACACAAAAGACTACAGGATGGCTTGCAGGAGAGACACACTAGTTTGCATGTCCAGATAATTCATTTTGTTCGTAACCAGGAACTATTTGGTATTTCTTCATTGCTTATTCCTTCTTGGTAATGGAAGAAAATAAAATTTCTTTTCTTTGATGTCTCTTTAGGTTGTCTTCAAAATTGCGGCACCATTTTAAATTGTCTTCAGTGTATTCTCATTACTTCCCTGAAACTGGGATTCCAGAAGTGACAACTTGTCATTCCCGAAGTGCTGTCACTGTGGATTATATCTTCTATTCTGCAGCAAAAGATGATACTGCTGACCAGCCAGGTAAAGACACCAACTTTTCATTTTCATATATGCTAAACAAGAATATTTGTTTGCTGTAGTGATGATTTCATCCATGTGAAGTTCCTCAGAGGTTTGTGGTAGTGCTTTGAATGTCAGCTGTTACCTGAGAAACATGGTAAGCTCACCACAGCTGGACTTGTAGTGCCACACAGGGCCACCCTTTTCATCTGAGTGAACATTTCTGTTGTTCCTGTCTCAGCATGGGGACAAGCTGGAGGTACAGGAAAGCAGCAGTGGAAGTACTGCTGTCAGTAATGCAGGCCAGACCTACAGCAAAGCAGTGTTCCCAATCATCTGATCAACACAATGAACAGCAATTTGTGGTGTGCATTAAAACTGATAAACGAACATTTCCTGGCAATTTACTTCTCAGCTTGTCTTGCAGTAATTTGTGCCAAGTAACAGGCCTTTGCTGTGAGCACGGTCACTGGCTCGGGCCCAGCTGTCACTCTCCGGTTTGCAGTTGCAGCTAAAAGTCACCAGATGGTGCAAGAAAGTCGCGGTACCTCTGTGGGAATTTCGTGATGGGTATCACAGTGTTTCTCCAAGCTTTACTGCCCTGGGACTCGCTCTGTGGGTGCTTCTGTGCAGTTTGCTTTCCATGCTCCCATGAGTTCTGTGTGTCATGCCATCAACAAACATCAGTGCAGTGCTAGCACATTCATGACTCTGCATTAGAGCAAAGAAACCTGGATTCCATTGCTGTAGAGTTTTTATAAATTAATTTTTATAAATTAACATTGTTTTCAGTATGTGGCATAAAACACCACCTTCATCTCTTGTAACTTAAGACTAAATTGTTAAAATTCATTGAGTCGATTCGCAGAAGTCTCACTTGTCATAATGTGCACAGTAAATGCTACCTTAATATAAAATGGCAAATACAAAAGCTTTGACTGAAAAACCACAATATGGGAAGTATTTAGATTACTTCTGAATGCCATGTAATTTAATGGAGTGCTGTGTGATTGCAGAATGCATCTCTGCACAGAATTTAATCCTGATTCACCTGTTTCTGTATTTTTTGCACCATCATTACATATTTTTTGCATCATTAGCACCATCATTGCTCTGGCAGAGATACAGCACTTTTTTCTTTTTGCAGTTGTTTTTCAAATAGATTGTTGTCACATCAGGGCACAGAATGGAACCAAACTTGAATTTTCCAACTACTTTAAACTAGTATAGTTTTTATTCATGAGCTCTTAGAAATTAAGCCATGGTTTGGATTTTCAGTTTTCTAATGACCTGGGCCTCCATATTTAAAGCTGCCAAAGTCTGTACAAGAATTTTAAATGTGGTCTAGCCTCACAGATTGGGTTTTTCCATTTAAAGGGTTTTATTTTGAAATATTCATGCTTTATTCTGTCATGTTTATATAAATATTTGGTATTAAAAAATCTACCTGCCAGGATTTCCTGTAATCAGGGTTCAGTATCTACCTGAGTCCTGCAGGGCTGAGTTTTGCTGAGTGTTCTGAGTGACATTAACCACTGCATGCTGACCAAGTTCTCTGTGGCAACAAACTGCTCCTTTGTAGATATACAGGTGCTGATAAATGATAAATTTGTCTCAAGACCTGGTGGACATGTGCTCTAGAGCTGCCAAGAAATCTTTACAGTAAAAAAAGCTTTTCTTTAAAGCAGCAAACAGCTGCTGGGTTGTTGAAGGGCTGGAAAGCTGGCAGATGGCAAAGGATGAAGCTGTTGAACTTTCTGAGGAGTTCAGAAGTTGCTGGATAGTCCTTTAAAGTATCTCTTGGGAAGCCAGAACCAGGGTCAGCCAGGAAGCTCTGAATTTGCTGAGAACTTTCACACAGAAAGTATTTCTGTCACAAGTTACAGCTGCAGTTTGTACTGGTCCTGAAAGCACTCAACTTGCCCAGGATCACCTCTGCACTCTGAAAGCAAAAGGCAGGGTTGCTGAGTAGTTGTCCAACTTGAATACATAGCTCAGGAAATCTAAATTTTACACATCATGGAAGGATTTCAGTGAAATTTCTCCACCTGAGCTGAGAAGCTGATTGCTCTTTGATGATGGGCAAATCATGACTGACAAATACAGTGGCCTTGAGTGGCAGAGTTACAGTAATTGTGGAAAAGGTAGAACAACTGAACATCTCCCTGGGCTTGTGCAAGGCAGCTGACATGGTCCTGCCCAGCAGCTGGAGAGATGGATTTGGTGGCTGCACCACTCCATGAATTAGCTGGAAACAAACAGCTGCCATCAATGCCTCAATATCCAGGTGGAGACAAGTGGCATTCCTCAGGGGTCAGTTCCTCATTCCTCAGGGATCAGTACTGGGACCAATGCTGCCCCATCCCTGGAAGTGTCCAAGGTCAGGCTGGATGGAGCTCTGAGTAACCTGCTCTAGTGGAAAGTGTCCTTTGCCCATGGCAAGGGGGTTGGAACTTGATGGTCCCTAAGATCCCTTCCAAGCCAAACCATTCTACGTAAGTGTGTAGTGATTGCAAGGCTTGAGTTGTGTTCCCTCTTGCATGAGCAGTGTGGTGTTCCATCTGGGGAAGGAGGTGGGAGTGGGTTCCTTAGGTTATAGGAATTATAGGAATATAATTATTAGTTCCTTAGGTAGCTGCAGGAATAGGTAGCAGGAGATAATGGAGATCCCTTCTTATGATGAAAGGGAATAGAAAGCTAGAATACCTTCATCCTTAGGAGCAAAAGTGTCTGTATGACCTGCCTGCTGGGGAACTGTGTGCTTGAGGATACAGAAATAAAATGTTACGTGGACCAGTAACTAAAAAGATATTTACCTTCACAAGTGTCAGCTCTGTTTAGCAATGCCGTTGTCTAAAGTAATGGACTGGATTATATGAGGCATTTTCAGGGGAGTTACAATGAACAAATAAATGCATTTTCCTTTTTATTTTTATTTACCCTTCCACAAAATAGTGTCCTTAGGAATACTTGGAGCTCTACTGCTGAAACTCTATTTTGAGAATCATGAAAGAATTTCTGAACTGTCATATTGGTGATTTTGCATGGAACAGTACCAACTGTGCATTATTGCTTCCATACTGCTTTCCTCCTTCTACATCTGTATGAACATGTGATACTTAGCCCACACTGATTAACATTGCCTTTTGGTTTGTTTTTTCTAACAGGAGCAGAGGATTCTTCTTGTGGAGGTCTGAAACTTCTTGGCAGGCTGGCACTTGTAACAGAGAAAGATCTTTGGACTGTTAATGGTCTTCCCAATGAAAAGAACTCTTCTGACCACCTGCCACTGCTAGCAAAGTTCAGGCTTATTGAACGGTAATATCCAAAGGACTTCTCTCTCATGGGATGATTATTATTATTTTTTTAAAATTCAAGCACTGCTGGTCCAGTTTAAATAAGTTTGCCTGCATGCTGATTTATTAGTGTTGTGTGAAGTAGACTTTCTAAAGGGACTTGCTTTTTTTTAAAAAAAAGGTGGTTAATTTACTTTACCAAGTCTTTTAGGGAGAAGAAGGATTTTACATTAGCTTCCTCTTTGATAAAGGAAAACATCTGTGCCAGACTCCAAATGGCATTATTTTTCATGAATATGTTGTAAATGATTTTTATTGTAAATCACAGTAAAAAGGACTATTCTGAGAACTGTGTGTTTCTTCAAGCAGAGGTGAACGTGTCTTTGTGCCTGCAGCATTTTAAAATGAGTTCAAAATAATGTTTTACTGTAAAGGTGCTTTGTGGTCACTTCCATCTTAATACTTCTGCAAATGAATTTACTCAGTGTTATCAGTGCAGAGGCTGCAAGACTGAACTTTCAAAGGAAGAAAGGCAAATACTTACGCTTTAAGAATTTGCTGCTTAAAATTCTAAGGGCATAAATATAGGTAGCAGTCACTGAAATATTTTTTAAAATATCTGAAATAAAGCTAAGCTTAATGAGCACACCACATCACAGGAAACTTAACTGATCTATATAGGAGCAAAAAAATTAGCCCTTGACATCTTAAGGTTTCATACCTATTGAAGAACTGGTGACAGGGTGGGGTTTTTTTTCCATTTAGTTATTAAAAAGATCTGGTTGTATCTTGAAATTACAGATCCTGAGGTTATTAAATTATCATGGTTTTATATTTACTCTCACGATGCACTCATAAACATTCTCTGTAAAATACAATTTACAAAGTAATTAAAAAACAACCAGACTGCCTGAATAGGAAATGTGGAGGGGCTGGAAACAAATCTTGTAACTTGGTCAAACAACACATGGATGTGTATGTAGAACCAACTTTGAAGTAAGATTTGTCTTTCAGTGTAGTGCTGGAAAACCTGCACCCATTCAGACACATTTGTCTCCCAGAAGCACTTGTGGAATTTTCATCTGTGTTGCCTTTCCCTGACTACAGACAACTGCAATTAAAGCTCCTCAGTCCATTACAAACTATGAGCACCTGCCAAAACATTCAGCTTACATTGCTGAGAATTTGGAGGGGGCTACTTTTGTCATAGTCAGAGGTAGTTGTAACTGAAGATCTTTCTTCTGCCTGTTAACAGTGAGATTGATGCTGAGGATGACAATCTGTTTGATCCTGGATACTGTCTGGCTTCAAGCATCTGAGTAACCTCATAGATGCCAGCATACTTAGAGGCAACAAATTTCTGGGTACACCCACATTACAGGTAAAAACATTGTTCAGTTGTAGCAACCCTTGCTAAGAGCAAAAACAAAAAAGAAACCACACATAAGTCATAGAAAAAGACTACCATGATACTTTTATTGAAGTTTCATGCTGTGCATATACAAGAGATGAGAAACAGCCCAAAAAGTCATGCATGTTTTTCTATACTATTTGACCACTTTGCTGTCACTTGAACCACACTTAAGATAAATGCCATCATAAGCAAGTTTCAAGAGAATATTTCAGCAGAATTTTAAACAACGATCAAGAGCAATTTGTCAACACACCTCTACAGCATTAAAAAGCTTCAGTATCAGTTAAGAGAAAATAAAGTGTGCTGGACAAGGGTAGAAACTATATTACAACCATTATTTGAGCTGAAGTAAACCATGGTTTCATAGAAAAAAGTTGCAACATATCAGGTAACATTGTGCTATAGGATACAGCTGATCAAGTTTTTCGACATCATTTTATCCATGAGAAGTCATTAAAAAAATTATTTAGGTCACAAGACACTGGGCAGCACAAAGTTTGAAACCAAAACTCTGCAGCTGATGTCAAATTACACAAGAATTTCTACCAAAAGAGTATTTCCCTCTCTTCAGCTTCACTCCTTAAGCAAAAAAATCCTTGCTGTGAACACAGGAGTGGAAAAGTTTAAAGAAAGAGGCATGGGAAAGGCCTTCCTGATATTGATATGGTAAACTTGGATAAAGAGGTGTCATGCTTTTGAAAAGTTCTTTTTCTAGAGCTTTTGAACTCTTAATCAGTAGAAAGCCTTTCATTGGCTGTAGAAGGTTGCTGGGTCTTGGCTTTCTCTTCCTGTCCTAGGCAGGTGAAATTCAGTTTTTTGAGCAATGAGGTCTGTGAACAAGCAATTCTTTCCTTTTATATTCCTTCATTTTCTGGCTGATGGAAGTGTCCTCGGAGCTTACATCATTCCATTTGAATAAGCATTACTGTCAGTCTGTAACAGCGTCCATCTTCAGCGAAATCCCAAAAAAGTAAGTACCCAGGAGGGGAGGTACACCGGGCCCATGGCAGCATCATCTATGAGCACAGCACAAAGGGTAGAGGCTGGACATGTACAATAATCCAGTTTATATTTAGGCACCTAATGAAACAATTCCACGAATCCAGCACTCAAATGCTTCCAGAGAACTTCACCAATCACAGGTCCTTAGCCAAGTCTTACAACAATACAACTGAGCAGGGAGGAAGCAGACAAGCTTGATTTTCATCTATTTCAGTCATACTTCCTTATTCAAGTCTGACTAAGCAGTTGTTACTACAACATGTGCAGGAAAACTCCCTGCACAGCACGGCAGGTTTGACTTCAGCCCGCCATGCCTGATTTAATACAAGGTGTCAAGGCACCACCATCAGAGACTGCCCAGCCTTTCAAAGACAAGGTTCAAATTTGCACATAAATATGTGGAGAGAAAAGCACATAGACTCAGGTTAGCAATTCCCACAGTTTTTCCATTATTCCAGGTACTATATATATGAGAAAAAAGCTGACTTGTCTCTACAAAACAGCAATCTCTATGTTTTGTGCTTCAGCGGTGTAGTTCAGAAAGACTAAAAGCTTGTGACAAAAGTATAAAAAAATTTATGAAAGTTTAAAAATTCATTATTCATCAATTATCATCATTTAAAAAACCTCAACCCTTGTATCTTGCCTAACAAGATGTCAGTGTTAAGAATACAGTTGCATATTACTATTACTTAACATCTTTCGGCAACACACAGAAAATAACAACAGAGGTGGCAGTAAAACATCCAGTGCTGTTTTAATACTCCCAGTAATGCTGGGAAACAGTACAAATCGGTTAGAAAATAACAATACTGACAGTTTTGCATATCTATTAAGTCTAGTGAGGTAATACTGATACTTTAAAAACTTATGCCACTTCTTCACTGCTTGCTTTTATTGCTGAATTAAAGATTAATAGTGAATATGATTTTTTTTTAATTGCACTGCACCCCAGCACATCTTAATACTAAGAATATGATTTGTTAGTTACTCCAATGCAACCACCCAGCACAAGGCCAAGTTCAATTAACACTTGTACAGGGAAATTATATTTGAAGAAACTCACACCACTGAAGTCACCTGCTACATGATGGGAGAGGAAAAAAAATCTCATATCCTGGCAAATCTAATTTTAGGTTCTCTTCACTGATGCCTTTTCTGTAAATTGAAATAAATACTGCCACCAAAAACAATTACCCCCTATTATCTAGGTCAAACTTTTATTGTGAGAGTACATAAATTAAAAAGCAGTCCCATTCCTTTTTCCTTCCGAGGGGGTGCAGGTAAAGTGCAGCGGCAGCAGCGGGAAGCCCTCAGGAGCCCGTGGCACGGGTCAGATGCGGAGCTGGTAGCCGACCTCGTTGAGTGCAGCCAGGTCTCCCTTCTTGTCCAGCACCGCCGGCCTGCGCACAGGGGAGGGAAGAGGGCGCTGCTCACCAGCGATCCCGCACGGCCGTGCAGCTGGGGGGAGCTCAGCAGCCACGGGGACGGTGGATAGAGCCAATGTTGTCATCTTAAACACAATCCTGGTCAATCTGCTGCAGGACCTACTGTGATAGAGCTATCTGTGTGTTGCCTCTGACAAGCTGTGCCTGGGATTTAGGATGCAAACCTGAAGCACTCCCTCCTCCTGACTTGAGAGAGCCCTAAATGAGTAGCTAAGACTAGACACACCCCACCTGTCATCCACCCCGGAGCAGGACTCCAGCTTTTAGAACAAAGCCAAAACAGCTGAGAGCAAACAGGCAGGGTCTCTCACACGGGCACTGCATGTTGGCTCAACCCCAGCCTGCCCCTCCTCCTGGCTGGCTCTGTGTGAAAGGCTGGAGCCCACCAAACAGAAAACACAGGGTGGACTCCCTTCAGCCTCCTGGCATCCAGCACTCTGATACCACTCACCTGAGCAATCACACGTGGATGCTGTTGGACCATTTCAGTATTCCAACAGCCTGAACCAAAGGAAACCTTGAGCTATCAGTCTCTCTTTTTAGCAAGCAATGGAAAAGGTCCTGCAACAAAGTTGTCAAACCAAAACTATTCAGCTGATTTATAGTCTGGAAGTGTCTAATCTGAGAATCTATTGCAGGCTCTTGGCTGCTTTCACACTAAGCCATGTGTTTGCTTTTCTGAAGACATACATTGTTTAAAGCACACATTTCTCTAGTACTCCATAGCATGTCTGCTTCCCTGCAGAAACACAGCTAAAACCCCAGCAGTACAATGGGAGGCTGCTCCAGTGCTTTCAGCTCCTCAGCCCTGCTTTCCAGCTCTGTGTGCTTATTACTCTTTGCCCCCTCTGCAGCAGATGTGACCCCTGAGTTTGCTCAGCCAGGCTGGCCCTTATCTCCCTGCTGCAGGCTGCCAGCCCATTCCCACTGGAGCAGCTCAGGGCCGGCAGCAGTGCCACAGGCAGGCTGGAAACCAGGGAAAGCCCAGCCCTGGCTGTGGCACACTGCTGGGCACACACAGGGAAGAGCTGTACTGCTGCAGCCCCAAGAACTGAGAGTGTATAGCTCACACATGCATGTGTGCAACAGAGCCTCTGAAATATTTTTTAATTGCTCAATTCAACAAGGATTTTTTTTTCTTTTTAAGAGTTAACACCAGATGCCTGCTGAGAATCTTCACAGCATTTGAGGCATCTAATGCCCTTCTGCCTAGTGGCACATTGAATGAAACCTGTTGCTTTGCCATTTATCTAAGCACCTTTCATAATAACCTCACCATCCTCACTGCAGTACTGCCCTGCACCATGCCTTGCGTTTGTCTCAATTTAAGTAATTCACAAAAGAGAA
Organism: Ammospiza nelsoni; assembly: GCF_027579445.1. NCBI lineage: Eukaryota > Metazoa > Chordata > Aves > Passeriformes > Passerellidae > Ammospiza > Ammospiza nelsoni. The sequence continues at coordinate 22,851,159 of NC_080635.1, forward strand.
GAAGTCTTCACTGGTCTCTCTTATTTGCAGGAAGGGATCACACTTACAACAAATCACTGTAAGATAGTTTGCATTTTTTCCTCATTATTCCTTCAGAGCAGATGGGATTTGACTAACCAGTAAACAAGCTACAAGCTGCATCCCTCAGAGCTTGTGTAGGAGTCAGAGATCAGCAACAGATGCACTGTATGAGACTTCCAGTGTCCTTCCTTTCCCCTTCATTCCAATTTAGGGACTCTCTTCACACCTTTTCTCCCTCCCTTTAATTAGGGTCACAATATGGTTTTAATTAAAGCATGCCTGGATGGTAGTACCTTCTCTGATTATCCAGGAGGGATGGGGAGTCACTGTACACCCATGGTGACATGAATATTTCCACCCATCCACAACTGTCTGCAGCTTTTAGCTACAAACAGACTGTCCTCCATAAGTTTCAGGAAAAGACAAGACTCGGACCAGAGGCACCACAGATCCCATTCTCCTTGGTGCCACATGACTATGCCAGACATGCCCTCTGAGGCCAGGGGCCTCTGCTTTACTGGCCCATCAGATCACACCTCCTGTCCAACGCACCCTGACCACAAGCAGGTGAGCAAGCTGTGCCCAGCTGCTGGGCACACAGCATTCATGAGCTCTCTGCACCTGAGCTGCCTGATTTGATACATCCTGATGTACTCCTGCCCCCTTGCACACCCTGATAAAACAGACTAGCAGAACTTCCCTTTCAGCAGCTACCCTGGGCTGGAAGCACACAAGGCCAGTGTTGCCAGCCAGTCACAGAGCATGCATGTTAAGGCTCAACATGAAATTGAAAGGAAATGGATCTGGTGAGCTCACATTTAGGAGCAGAGATTCTCCAGACTACTGCATGACCCTCCCTTCCAAACTCATAGCAACTCTCCCAAACCCCTCCAGCTCCAGGAGCTCCTAGTGAGGATGAAACTCTTCACTGCCTGTTCCAGCACAGGAATGCAATTTACTGCACCCTGCTGCTTTGGGACTTCAGAGGATGGGCAAGTGGACACAGTAAAGCTTCAGACTCACCAGAGAGATTGACACTGCCCTATCTAATGTTCTGTATCCATGCAGGATCACACCAGCTGTGGGCTAAGAGCACAGGGACTGCTCACAGCTCAGTTAATAAGCTGCAATTTGCCTACACACCAGCCTCCTAGCAGGCATGCACTGGGTACTGCACTGCCACCTGCCCTGCAATGTGCCCCACCTGCCTTGCAGCTGCATTTCCAGGCTGAAAGGCTATCCTGAGCTTGCTGGCAGCCACCACTAACATTTACCTAACAAAGCTGAAGGGGGAAGGATGAGAAGTTAAATGTTTGTGTCTGTGAAATCCTCTTCCATCCTTAAGAACAGTTTCATCCTTTGTCCTTCAGAAACAATCCATCCAAGATACTCTAGTTCACACTCCATATCCTTCAGTGGGAGATTTCTCCCAGCAGGCCCATATAATTTTACTGTTGAAAAAACCCAAGCTGTAATAACAGCTTGTCATCAGCAGGTGAAGCCTTTCAAATGAATGTGTTATTCTGCCCCTGCCAGCTCACACTGGAGCAAAAGGTTTCTCTCCCCCTCCCCAGCCAGCTCAAGAAAGCTGTAATTAGAGCATGTGAGTAAGAGATCCACAAAGAAACAAAACAGTGTTGATAAGCACAGCCATTCTTTAGCTTGGATCCCAGCCCAAAGCCTAGCAGACCTGACTCTTTCCTATTCTGTGTGTAACACAAAGGCCTCTCACTCCATCAGGTTCTCAGAGATTCACCAATATGGAGAAGAGAATACCCCATTTCTCCTCGTTATTTCTCACCTTACGTCAACCACTGCATGTGTTGAGATTTGTCATTCAGCTCATCCCTGACCTGGGGATGCCATTCCCCCTTCAGGGCTCACAGCTCATCACACTGTGTCTGAGTCCTACATCTTCTGTCAGGGTGACCCAGGGTTTATTTCAGAGTTACATATAATTTGCTCTTGATGCAGAGCAACAGAGCAGAACCACTGAGCAAGTAACAGGTGCTGAAGCCACTGCAAGGCCACCTGTACACTCCCTGCCTTTCTGTCCTGGAAAAGCAAAGCTGCCAAGGAGAGATCAGTCACTGCAGAGCAGCCACATGCCCAGCAGCTTTTTCAGGAAACCACCTCAACTGGAGAGTCTCCAAGCCCAGTGACACTCATTCCTCTCCAGAAATACTTGATCCACTCCAGCAACTCCGAAGCACTATTAGAAACTCAAAAATGAAACTGTTCCCCAAAGAGAATCTAGGAGGAGAAGCCTGAAGCAGCTGAGCCCATCACAACTATAATTATCTATGCACTAAACAAGGAGCTCTCAGTGACGAAGTCCAAAGCACAGCATCGTGGATTGCGTGTGAATGAACGTGTAAAAATAAAAGCTTGCTGTGAAATCATCTGCTGCTAACGTATCTTGAAGTTATCTTTAGAAGGTTAGTCTAATGTCTTTGTTAGGTGCTTTAAAATAAATAAATAAGTGCTGAGACAGTAGTCTGGGAGTCTATTTAAAAAGCAATGATCATAAATATGTGACTAATCTGGGTTACATATAGGCTTTCACAGTTGTCAGCTTCCTGGCATGGAGCACCACAGCTAGAACTCAGCTCTTCCACATCTAAGGTAGGGGAGTCTGAATTGCCAGTGCCTGTAAAAGGCCTGTGGATCTGGAAGCACAGTTTTATCCATTTAGAGGTATTGCATCCATCCTTCCCCACACAGCTGAAGAACAACTCCTGGCTACGACACACATGGAAAGAGGCCTGGGGTTTTTCTGAGGTGATTAAAATCAAAAAATACAATTCAAGTGATGTTGTCACTTTGGAAAGACAAGTGTACATTTCCCCTGTCTCTGTAAGCTGCACAGTGCAAGGACCCTGCATGGAGGGGCCACCAGGCAGCAGGAAGCACTGGAAGCAATGCCAGGACATCAGCAGTGCCAGCAGCTTCTGGAGCCCCTCTGCTACCAAAGGCACCTGGTGCAGTTTGTGCCAGTGAGCACAGAAGTTGTGTACAGCAAAGTACCAGCAGCAGCCTCCCCTGTGCCAGCAGGGATGGTGGCAGGGATACTCACGACTTGTCCCTCCTGCAGGCCCGTCTCTGAGGGCTGCCCTGCCTCCGGCGCGGCGACAGCGACTTTCCCCGGGGCCTCTCCTTCATCGGAGAATGGGCACTGGACGGCTTCAGAATCTGTGGGAGATGGGGGAGGGAAGGAAGTGCCTTCAATAAAGGCAATGATTCACTGCAAATAAAAATTTAAAATAAAGGGCCTCATACAGTAGCAGGGATGGCACACAAAGAGCCTTCAGTCCCTTGGGGCTTATTCAAACCCTGCCCAGGTTAAGAGGAACTCAAAGCTGTTATCATGTGATAGCTGTTCAGGGGCCCCCTGCAAGAATTAGTTGGTGTCACCAGTTCAATTCCCAGGTGAATACTGTCTCATCCACAGCTTTCTTCAGAGCTGGCAACAGCAAGAGATAAGAAAAATGGCTTTGAGCCTCAGCTGAAAGAAACTCAGGCAGCCAAATCACCCTCTCAGCTTTTCTCTCAGCAAACAGAGGTGACCATCTCTCAGGCTGGCAGCTGAACTCTGACAGTGAGGCTTTTCAGTAGGTCTCCAGCTTGCCCCCATCCTCCAGGCCCTCCAACATCAGAGGGCAATCAGCATTACACTCACACTCTGGACAGCTTTAAAGACCTGTTCCTCCAAACCCAGCCCACTCACAATGGAAGCCCTCTGAATTCCGTAGTAACTTGAGGGAAAGATCAGATGCAGGGCTTTCAGCCTTCAAGGGTTCAGGGCTGTGGTCCTGGCCCCGAGGCACTCACTGGGACAAGACCCAGTGTCACAGCTCAGTGCACACAGAGAGCTGGGCCCTCTATCAAAAACAGTAGAAAATTCAGTCAGTCATCCACCCCTGTGGACTTCTTCAACTCAAGCCTGTTTGCTCTCTGGACAGCATTAAAAGCACATGAATAGAGAAGGACAAAAAACCCCAAACTTATATTTGGGTAAGGGGTTTTGAGGTTACATCAGTAATCAGGCCCATATGCTTAAGCATGGTACAAGGTGGCCCTCAAACTCCTTGGCAGGGCAGGGGAGATGGCAGCAGAACATCAATGCCACTGGCAGGGCTCACCCCAAGGTCAGGGCAAGGGGCAGATGCCCCAGCCAAAAAGGCACGTGGCTGCCACGTAAGAGCCGTCCTTTAGTGGGGAAGGGGAGAGAACCCAGAATAACTTGGACACCATGCCACATACCTCTGCACAAGAGCCAGAGCCATTCTTAGCAACACACCTGCTCTGCTCTCGCTGCTGGCAGCCAGATGGACAGGCACCAAATCTGCTTCCACCACGACCACAAAGAGCTCCTGGCCCACGCCAGGCTCAGAGGCACGGTCAGGGACACCCCTCATGCCCAAGGGCAGCCAAACCCTGCAGGCCCCTGGCAGCCTGCCTTGTCTCCCCATTGTTTCCCAATGAGCTCTTCAGTCCAACCAGCCAGCAGGGAAGTCTATCAGGGAGTTGCTTTACTTGCCTGTCCCACATAACCTACTCTGTGATTTAGCTGAGACAATCAGCCCTCTGGCATGTCCTGCAAGTGTTATAATTAAAGTGTTATAATTAAATTTTCAGGTGGAAAACACAGACCCCCTACCTACAACCAGGCCACTCTTCCCAGCAGCTCCAGCCCCAGCTAAGCTGATTCTTCCCAACCACCTTCTTCTGGAGTCACTGAGGAAAGCAAACTGGGCAGCAGCTCCCTGACAGCCAGTGACAAGTATGGGTTCAAGTGTTTCCCAGGCTAAAGGGGAGATCCTTCAACTAAATAGCTGTAAGGGCTTGAAAGCACACCAAAAAGAGAGATGCAAGCACCCCCTCAGCACACCTGCATGATCTCAGGCTGACACACAGCAAGGGACAAGGGGGACAAGGATGCAGGATGGGACAAGGCACAGCTGCCTCCTGAGCCCAACATCCAGGTGCACAGACCTACCTTCATCCTCATATCCCTGGCAAACTTCTCCAGCTCCTTCCTGACGTCCGTGCGCATCATCTTGGAGACGTTGAGGACCAGCTGTTTCCACTCGATGGGCTGGAAGCTGTGCGGCTCGTGCGGCACGTACAAGCCGATTTTCACTTTTTTCACCGAATGCAAGTACTTTTTATAGGAGTCTTCGAATTCGAAGATGAGGTCACTCAGAGTCCGGTACGTGAGAGGTTTGTCCATGAGATCCGAGCGCCTGCTCATACCCAGCGAGCCGTAGCGGCCGTTGCAGTAAATGCCAAGCACCACATGATGGAAATAGTTCCCTGAGAAGTGGGTTTTAAAGCTGATGGGGAATCGCTCCACCGAGGGCTGCCCGTTGGTTAAGTAGCTGGGGTGCACTGCATCAAGGCAACAACGGTGCTGGGAGAGCAGCAGCTACAATTACACCTGGGAGACTTCTTCAGCGGGTTTGGGGTTTCTAACTGCCAGGCAAACAAAAATAAGTTTGTTTCCTGTAAACAAACTTATTCTCACTGTGTGAGAATTCATTCATCTCACATTCATCTCTGTGCCCAGATACAGCCAATGCTGCCAAAGCCCATTTCACTGCTTGGAAAATAAATGACTCTTATTCACACTGAGGAAAAAGATAAAACCACAACACTGTTCAGGTCAGCACGACCAAAGACAGACCACCCTCCCTAGATCTGGGGAAGCTCCCCATTTGATACCTACATCAAACTCCCACACTTCCAAAGGGAAAAGTGTTTACCTCCCTTTCTGGAGGGTTTGATACAACTTAGTTTACTGAGCCTCATTTTCTCATGTCTTCAAATAGTATCAAGAAATTTGGATTTATTCCTCGCCAAGATGACAGTCTGTCTTTCTTTCTGTAAACTGGCCATTGACATTGCACTCCTCATACAGAGTGTTTCAGCATGTTACCCTTGTAACACCTTGCTGAGAGGAACCAAAGGAAAGGTCCAAGATGAATAATTAATTAGATAAGCACAGAGGTATGGTCAGAAACACTCTTAAAAAGCAAACCCTGTCCCTGGAATCACAGACTGGCCATTTCAAAGGTACCACGTGCAGAGGCCAGGACCAAGCTCTGTGCCAGTGCAGTGTGTGAGCTCAGAGGGGAGCTACATGCAGGTCACCTCCAGGGAGGCTGCTGGCCCGTGCCAGGGAGAGGACAGGCTGAGAATCCCTCACGAGCAGCTCTGCGTCAGCACCTACGTCGCACGCAGCTCCGTGCTGCTAATCCTGGGACAGCTGAAACTCAGCCGGGCTCCACGTGCTGGCACCTGGCCCTGGGACAGCAGGTGCCTTCCCCTCCACAGCTGAGGCCCCCACCCACGCCTGGGCATGGAGCAGGGATGACCAGAAAAGGCTGCAGCAAAACGCTCCAGCCTGGGGCTACTCCAGCCAGAGGCACCTGCTGGAACCCTGGAGCCATCCCTTGAGTCAGCTGGTCATGGTGCTGCCACTACAAAATACCCCACCCAAAAGGCAGCACTGCCAGAATAGTGTCAGGGCATCTTGACAGATGGAGGAGTGGGCTCAGTTTCCACTGAAGCTGCAGGAACCTGCTTTGTCCAGGATTCTGCTCTGGGCATCACCAGCATCCCCTCTTCTCCATGCCTCATGCCCAAAAAGGAGGTATTTAACAGCAGTGAAACAAGAGCCACCACACAGCTGAGAGATCCTGGGATGTTACTGTGACCAGCCTTCCTCCCCTGCCTGCACAGCACGGCTGCCAAACAGCTGCTGGGAAACAGAGCACAAAAAAGCCTTTGTATCAAGACTGTAAAACAAAATTTGCACTCTGTTCTGGGTTCTGCCCAGCTTGACATGCCACCACCTCACCACCAGTGTGACTCCCTGGGATGCTGACCCCTGCCTGCACCCCACATTTCACCTCTTCTTTCTATAGGGTTGCATGAAAAGCATCCAGTGGCTCTCATCTCTCTCTAAACCATTTTCTCAGGGGGATATTTCACCCAGTGGTTGTTGAATTTCACAAATTCAAACTTTTGGATTCTGGATAAATGCACAAACCAACTAATAAGAGGTCCATGAACTGCCCAGAATCCTAAGTCAAGAGCAAGGAGTTTCACAAACAAAAAAAAAGTCAGACAAGAAAACCACATTGACTCAGAACTTTTGGAACAGCCACAGGGAAGATTTTCAGTTCCATGTCAACATGTTTAGCTGTATTCAGTGCTAGATGTCATCAGCTTCAGCAGCCTGGAGAAAACGTATTAGAGGATAAAGGAACAGACAACACTGTGGGCTCAGCTCATGCTGGCTGTATGATCACGAGTCTGGAAGACTGTGCACAGCAGAGCACAGACCTCTCTGCCACACACATCTGTCACCCAGGCAAGGCCACATGCACCCACCTCCTGCCCCACTGCCACCAAACACAGACACCCTGCAGCGTCAATGCCCAGCCCAACATCACCCACACAGAACAGAAACAGCTCTGTTTGCCTTAGATGGTCTCACTGGATCACTGCTGCCTTAGGACTAGCTTCTCCAAGAAAAATACCTTCACCCCACTACCAGTAGATGATTTATAATTAAAGATTATAAATACACTGCAAGGGCAGAATGGGGCCCAGCGCCATTATGTCAACTGGAAAACTCAGCACACACTCACCTCATTTAAAAGGTCACCTTGCTTTGGTCCTTAAAAGGTGCATCCTGTGTACATCAAAGTCATGTTACAATCATTTGTGTCCTACAGACTGATTTCTGCAAAAGCCCATTGTATTTATCATTCTGTGTAACTGAAAAAGCACTACCTTTTATTAACACCTAGGAAGCTTTCAAACACCACCACTATTTTCCCCCCTCATTATGAAAGGGTTTTCACTCTGCTCCCCAAGTGCCTTTCTGTTAAGTCCATACAAAGCTTTGGTGGCCACCTGCCACACATACACACTTCTGCCACAAGGGCTCAGAGAAGTTGCAATTTAATCTCGTTAAATACTTAGTAGGAGTAAAAGAATCTTTTGAGGGCAGAAATTACCCACCATCAAACAACCCAGCAACAACTGCTGTGGAAATTAACCTTTAGGTATGGGTTGCTTCTGCTGAGGGACTGGTTAATGAGAGTCCCCACCCGAGATGAAATACACAGCAAATGGGCTGGAAAGGCACGTCAGATCTTCCCCTCTGTCCCTGCATCATTATTACAGCTTTCCTTTCTGCTCTGCCCAAGGAGAGCTGTATTGTGGCAAACAAAAGACAAGCACACAGCAATGCTGCAGCTGTAATCACACTTCTGAGCTGGGACTGTGACTACAGATCCAGAGTCAGGGAGTGAATTACATGTCACAATAGAGAAGCAGTGCAGAGCAGGAGAGGGCAAAAGCAGCTGCAGCAAAGCTCAGTGGCCTCCTAATCCTAGGTCTCCATGACAGTCAAGATGATGGAGCTGGGCTCTTCTCAGTGGTGCCAACCAACAGGACAAGAGGCAACGGGGCAGAAACTGAAGCACAAGAAGCTCACAGCTCAGGCACAAGAGAATCCTGGAGAATTGGTAACATCAGCCCAGAGTCCAGTCACCAGAGGGGCTCTGCAGGGCTCCATCCTCAGCCCAGGACTCTTCAACATCTTCATTATAACATGGACACAGAACCCAAAGGAAGTTTGGGGACAGCACTAAACTGAGAAGAGCTGTTGACTCCTTCAAGGGCAGAAAGGTGCTGCAGAGAGACCTCAGCAAATTGGAGAGATGGGCAACCACAAACCACACAAGGTTTAACAAGAGCAAGTGCTGGAATCCAGCCCTGAAAAGGGGCAGTGCTTCATGCCTCAAGAGCCCAGCAAGGGTGTTTTTGCTGAAGTCTGGTCAAGATGAGCACAGAAAACTACAGGGTGCCTGGCTGCCCCCTCTCCTGCCACTCCCAAGGGCTGGGGCCACGAGTAAGTGCCACTGAGCAGCAGTGAGCTGGAGGGATGGCAGCAGGCTGGGGAGCAAGGGAGCAGCTCTAGGTCTTAGCAATGCTGAACCTGCTAGCACAGAGCAGCATGTGGAGCAGGAGGAAAATAAATCTCAAAAACATCAATAAGGCTTCAGTAAAACCAGAAGAATTGGTTTTCCAAGCAACTGCTCAGAGGACCCCCAACCACCAGCAATAAACTCTCAGAGAGGTTTCCAGCTGGAGTCAGATAGCATTTCCCATGGGCTTGGGATTGCTTACTGTGAGGCAGAGTGCTACTGAGCCCACAGCTGGATGCTGTCTACAGAGGGCCCAGAGTTCCCCCTGGCAGCTCCAGGGTCCATGTAGGAAAGGCTCAAGCAGCTGGTTCAGCTTCCCCAGGCAGGACTGCCAGGGTGACATCCCTTAGACTGAGAAACCTGCTCTGCAGTGCCTGGCTACAGTCAGAGGAGGGACTACCTAAAGATTAGACCATGACAATGTAAGCAATTAAAAGCTCTCTCCCAGCTCTTCACAGCCACCACACGGGCTGCAGACATTCAGCACCATCTTTCTTTCCCATATTTCAGTTAGCAAGTGGGTCAAGCTGTAGACAAGCATGCAGGAGGCAAAGAGGAGCACTACACAGACATCAATATCCTGCAATGACTGCAATAAATTCTCCCCCTTACTGAAAACCCTCACTTCCAGCCCAGGGATGTATACCTGTTGGCCTGGAGGAGATGGATGGACCTAGGCCTCCAGTGGTGATAAACACCATCCACAGACTGCATCCACAGAAGGAACACTGCAGAAGCTACTGAATGATTTCTCACTCCTGAGATACTTTTGCTCTTCTCTTCCTTGTTTAATGATATTATTGGCCAGGGGCTCTAATACCCTGTGTGGGTCTGAGTGTTACCTCACATGAACTGGGAGAAGGATGCTGAAGGCAATGGGAGTGATTGATGTGATTTCTGTGATTTATGCTCAGCCAATGTGGACACACTCTGCAAGACTCCCCGAGGAGGAATGCAGTGTGCAGCTTCCTTCTCCTCCTCTGATATTCTGCTCTCTATGTTTTAATAAAGTGAATGCAGCACAGATAAAATTCCCTTGGCACTTTCTGGTTTACTATTCCCTTTCATGAGCTCAAATCAATTGGATCTTTGCTCAGAAAGAGTGGGCTGAACGCACCATTACTCAGCTGATTTACAGCTGAACTGAGCAATGCCCTGGGGAAGACAGCAGGAGGAATGCTTCTGGTTAGGCTCTGACAAGCAGATCATGTAAGCAGAGATATGAACCCAGTTCAGACAGCTACACAGAGAAAAAGAGTTGTGCAGACTGCTGCAAAATAATACAGGAAGATCTGCTTGAGCTTTCAGTCATCTCAGAGCAGCTGCTTCCTTGGTGTGTGCAGACAGGGTACCTCAGTGCCCTATAAAAACGCTCCAAGATCAAGTGCACAGGCAATTATGCAAAACTTAATTCTGCACCAAGAGGGATTATAGAAGCATTTTATTAGAAGTCACACAGTAAAAGGCAATTTTAAAAAAAGCCAGCAAGCAGCTCCATTAAAGCGACATCTCGCTAAGCCGCTCTGCGCCAGGCGGCCTTTGAAGGAAGGCTCACGCCGAGGGTCGCTCAGTGGGCTGAGCTTTTCCAGTATCCAAGCAACACCCAGGGCCTGCCAGCACACAAATTACAGCAGGACCTCACTTCCAGACACATGGAATGGAACCAGAGGTTCACACACACACAGGGCTGCTCAGCTGAGGCCTGTGTGAAGGCACTGGCTGGGAACTCAGGAGAGGGTAAGCACATCTTCACTGGAAAGGACCTGACCTTGGAACGCTGCTGGCCTCACCATGGCTGCATCCAGAGCGCAATGCTGAACATCAGAATCTCATGGCTGCCAAAAAACAGCAAACTTCCCTGTCACAGATGTATTTTATGAAAAATCCTTTCGGTAGCATTTTTTCTCCAGAGTCTGAGACAGTTGGACTGTGATTGGCCATTAATTAAAAACAACCACATTGGACCAATCAAAGATGCACCTGTTGCATTCCACAGCAGCAGATAATCAATGTTTACATTTCCTTTCTGAGGCCTCTCAGCTTCTCAGGAGAAAAAATCCTAGCAAAAGGACTTTTCATAAAATATGTCTGTGACCTGTCATGCCAAAGATGCCTCCCAAAACCCCTCATGCTGCACGTGCATCACAGCACTGCAGGGCTCCATACTGGCACAGGCTCTGTTCCAGCCACCTCCCAGACACACAAATTCAGGGGGCCCATCCCCTCACCACTGCTACACTCTTTGTGTACCCACATCTCAAGCAAAATACCTGGGGTTTATAGTGCATGAATCTTGTAAACCTACATGCTTCTGTTACTGCACCACCAGCCAGCAGACAGTCCCTGCTCTCAGACAGAGACTTCCAAGACTGGATGCAGAAGTCCTAGCAAGACAAGCCTGTCCCATACACTCCTCTGGTTAAACCTTCTAAATTTAAAAAAAAAAAGTTTGCCCTAAGTTTGGAGTTTTTTAATTAGCATCTAGAGACAGAAATATTCGTACACATCTTAAGTCTGAAGAAACTTCAAATGACAATAAATTGTATAAAATACAGCTTTTGATTATTTTGCTTCCTTCACTTCTCAAAAAAAAAAAAAAAACACCAATGCAGAAAACACCAAACTGAACCCATAAGTCAGGCTTGAGGCAAGCAAAAAACCAGCAACAACACTTTCAGGTTATCATGGTTATCCATAGGCCATTAATCACCCTTTGCTCCTGTGATGTGTGGAATAATCAGTTCACTGCTAGAAATACAGACTACAGAGCAGCATCAACTCCACCTGGGGATTATTGCCCCCATTCCAATAGTTTGGAACACAATCCTGACACTAGGGCAAGTACAACAGATCCACTGACATCACTTCAAGGGAAATCAGTTAATATAAACTTTTTGGGCTTCAGGAAAGCTTTCAATATTGTTACTCCCAGTATTCTCCTGGACAAAACATCCAGCATACAGCTAGAGAAATACAGAACACAATGGGTAAGGAACAGGCTCATGGGTCACACACAAGGCTTACAGCAAATGGGGTCACACCAGGCTGGCAGCCACTCACTAGTGGGCTTCAACAGGGCTCCATTTCAAGGCCAGTACAACATCTTGACAAATTACTTGGATGCAAGACTCAAAGGTATGCTTCGTAAGTGTGCTGATGACACAAAATTGGGAAGAGCTGCTGACTCCCTCAAGGGCAGAAAGGCCCTGCAGACAGATCTTGACAAAATGGAAAGCTGGGTGATCACCAACCTATGCAGTTTAACAAGGGAAGTGCCAGATTCTGCATCTGGGACAGGGCACACCCAGTTGTGTGGACAGACTGGGGAATGAGAGGCTGGAGAACAGCACCACAGAGAGGGAACATGAGCCAGCAGTGCCCTGGCAGCCAGGAGAGCCAGCCATGTCCTGGGGGGCATCAGGCACAGCATGGCCAGCCAGGCAAGGGAGGGGATTGTTCTGCTCTGCTCTGCCCTGGGGCAGCCTCACCTCTGGTGCTGGGGCAGTTCTGGGCGCCACAACATAAAAAAGATATAAATCTATTAGAGAGCATCCCAAAGGGGGCAATGAAGATGGTCCTTGGGGGGAAGCCATACAAGGAGTGGCTGAGGTCACCTGGCTTGCCCAGCTTGGAGGAGACTGAGGGGAGACCTCACTGCAGTCACACCTTCATCCTGAGGGGAAGAGGAGGGGCAGGCACTGGTCTGTGCTCTGTGGTGCCAGTGACAGGACCAAGGGAATGGCCTGAAGCTGTGTCAGGGTTAGGCTGGATATTAAGGAAGGGTTCTTCACCCAGAGGGTGGCTGGGCACTAGAACAGGCTCCCCATGGAAGTGGTCACAGCACCAGGCAGCCTGACAGAGTTCAAAAAGCATTTGGACAACACAGGGCCTGAACCTCCATGGTTTTTGTGGGTCCCTTCCAACTCAGGATATTCTATAATTCTATTATTTCTCCTTCTGGAAGGGCTTTGAAGGGGGTTTGAGTCTCTTGTTGACATCAAGCCCCCAGGACCCCAATCCCTCCAGCTCATGCAGAGCCTGTCAGCATTCCCAGGGAAACCCTGTGAGCCAGAGCCACCTCTCAGTCTGCAATCCAAGGCCTATCCCTGGCACACACTGCCCAGCCCATGCCCTTCCCAGCCCCAGCAGCCATGGATTCTCACAGGCACCACCTGCCAGGCTCTGCCAGCTCCCTGTCCCACGGGAGGGGGCAGCAGCAGCCAGCACAACACTGCAGAGACATCCCAGGAGATGGCTTGCTCCAGGGCTTATTTTCAGTTGGGATTTGTTTTAAGTGAAACTTGATCATTTCTGACAAGATGTGTCTGGCAATCTGTTCCTGCAGCCCTGCCTTGCCCTCCTCCAGTGTTTGAGGATGGTGCAGGCTGATTTATCAGTGACAGCACCAGTGGGTGGAGAAGCAATCAGTGTCTAAATGACTGAAGAGTGAGTGGGAAGCAAGCATTATGTGAAGGGGAAGCTCCAATGTTTAACTGTAACACACACATGTTTCTGCACAAAGCACAGCTGCAGGTTCAGAGACAAAAGCTCAACATCAGACAAACACAGAACAGAACCCACCTCCTCGGGTGCTACCAAGCTCCAACAACAACCAACAGAGAAATGCTAACAAAGAAAACAAGGATTGTGCAGAAAGGGACTTATCTGGGCACTTTGGGTCAGATCCTGACATTATGCAGATTAGCAGGGCAGGAGGCAAAGCCTGCATGAGCCGGCACACAGCATCCCAACTTGCACCTACAATTCCAGGCAACTCAGCACCTTGGTGATGACTACCAGGGCAGCTCCCCAAGCTGCTGGCACTCACCTCAGGCTGCAGCCCTCTCAAACACCATCTGTGAGGGGCAATGCATTCAGCAGAGCTGCAGTGGAAAAAGGCACAGGCACAAGAAAGGATACATCCCCAGGATAACTGCTTCAAGGCATTTGATAGGTAAGGACTCCCTGGTCATTTCTCTTGCTGTCTCCATTAACCTAGAACAAAAACAAAACAGATTTCAGTCCTTCCAGCTAGAGCAATTGACAGGAATCAAAAGGTCCTCTTATACACCAAGAGCCAGGCACCTCCAGTTCTCATCTCAGCAAGAGCTGGGGAACTTGATTCTCCCCTTAGTGACTTGTTGGAGTCCTGTTAACTTCTGGAGGATGACTGGGGGGGAAAAGAAAAGGAAGAGGAAAAAAAATATTTTAAGGTGAATGGGAGGAATGTAGTCCTCTCTGCATCTGGCAGCAACTCCCTGAGCATCACCTCAGACTGTAACACAAAGCCCACTGAACTGCATGAGCTGGCAGTCATGGAAATCCCAGAGCAGGACTGAGTTCAGCTTATTTTCAAAATAATCCTGGCTCTCCTCTGCAGGAAAAACAAACAAACAAACAAACCAGGAGAGAGAGAATGGTTACTGGCCCCCTAAAAGCTACAAATGCCTGCATAACCCCATAGCTACAGCTGCAGACCAGAATTTATTGCCTTTTTATCAAAGCCTGCAATGCAGAAAGCTCTACCAACACAGACACTTCACATCCCTGCAAACTGAGTTATTGTCTTGCTGCTGCCCCACATCTCCTGTGGACAGGGAAAGTGGCAAAATCCACAAAATTTCCTGCAGGAGTGCAGGAAACTATACATGCCCAGGATTTTGCAAGTTCCCAAAGTTTAGGCACAATCTAGACACCATCTCTGGAGTACAATTATTTGACAGGGACAGCACTGTGACAAGCAAGCTCAGGTCAGCTGAGAAAGCTGCTGTGCCAGACTGACACTGCACTATTAACCTAGCAGGTAACCCATACCCTTCCACAAACAGATCCTGAAATCTTGGACAGTTTGAAAAAAAACAAAATAAAATGGAAAAGCCTAAAAAAGGCCAGAAGAATCACATTCAATGCCACACCAAAAAAATGCCCCCCCCAAAAAAGCACAGCTGAAAACTCAGCCAGAGGATAACTTTTCTTTTGCAGTCTTCTCTATCCATATCCTTTCTCTGGGAAGAGCTTTGTAAACAGATCCCTACTCTAAGGAAATACAAGATTAAATGACAAAAATATTTGTATTAGAGAAGATTATGAAAATACGGATCTGAAACCATCAGTCTGTTCCCCCCCTTTCTGATTCACCCACCTCATGCATTTTAAACCTTGTGTTGAATGCAAGTGACAACAGAGCTTCCACTGCTATTACAGCCTGTCACAGCCATTTCATGTCCCATTTATCCAAGTTAGAAATTATCTTTTCATTTGTAAACAACCACCCCTTACACTGCCTGCAGTTCAGAAGACTAATTAGAGTTTGCCTGCCTCCTCCACACTCACAATCAGGCACAGAACCCCAGAGAACTGCTGGGAGCACAGAGCAGCCCTGGGGAGGGCACACAATGGGGCTCCTTCATCGCCCACAGAGGCTCCCACTGGTCATTGCAAAGCCCTGTCTCTGTCTCAGATTTGTTATGTGCAGATGAGGCATGGGAGGTATCCATAAACAAGATAATCCACTGGATTTCCTATCTTCTAACCACAAGGGAGTCACAAAAAAAAAAAAAAAGAAAAAAAAAAAAGAAATTATTATTATCAATGTTCATCATGAGTTGTAAAAGCATTTACCTGCAAGCCGCTTGGTGTGACCTGTGCCTGGTTCACACAGTCTGAGGGGCAGGGGCAGAGCCAGCATCCCCTCCTCAGGCACACCCAGCAGCCTGCACCTGGATCCAGGGATGCAGGGGCACTTGGCAGCTCAGAGACACCAGTGGAGCAGGACAGTGGGTGTCAGGGTCTCTGCTGGTCAGAATGACTCTGAGAAAAGCTGGAAAGTCTCTTTTCTTAGCTCAGCGCTTGAAGAAGGAGTCAGGGCTCTTCATTTCTCGGTCTCAAGGTTGTTTATTGTTTCTTGTCTATAAAAAATTTTCTCTTGCTCTGCTGAGGTCAGCTCAGCAAGAAGGTTTGAGGCACTCTGTTTTCCCCCAGGGTGGTGTTATGTCTTCATACTAAAACTACGTATACAATGTCTACAATTACTTCCCAATACCTATCACCTATGTTAGACAGTGAGCTTCTACTCTAAACCAATCTGTAAGTGCCAACATCACAGCAGAAGATGGAGGCCAAGAAGAAGGAGAAAGGCTGGACACACCCAGTCCCTTCCATCTTGCTTCTTGAACTCTCATACCAAAAACCCTAAAATCTACTTTTCTACTCCATGATAACTTCACTATTATTCTACTTAAACTGTTGTGGCTTGCTGATCTTTATACAAGGTTGGTAACTTGCTCCACGGGTCATAATCAAAACCACAGGTGTTTGGGGCTCTGTGCCAGGGTCTCTGAGCCCCCTGGCAGGGGTCTTGGCTGCTCAGGACAGCCAGAGGGATGTCCTGGGTTCCCACAGGTGGGGAGGGTCTGTGAGAAGGGAGCATTGCTCAGGAGGCACCACCAGCTGTCAGCCAAGCAGCAGCCACTGCACTTCTGGGCAGGCTGTGCCCTCACACACAGCCCCCCTGGAGCCCTGGGAGCACTCTGCAAACAGTTTGCTTTCTCTCTGCATTTCCAGCACAGACCTCAGGGTTTGTGTGCATGACCCAGTTCAAGAGCCACTGAGAGTTCTTCCACTTTTAACAAGCTTGAGTCAAAGCATGGCCTTGAACCCTGTGTTTGCATTGGAAGCAGAGCCCCTGGAGGATCCCCAAGCCACTGCTCGGCCCAAGGTAGCACAAGCCAAATCTAAATCACTCCCCATGGATTATTTTTCAGTCTGCTTTCAACTGGCTTCTCAAAAGCCTGGGAACCCACCAGCTAATCTATCCTATACTTAACCTTGCCTCTAAGAAGGTCCCCTAATGTTTAAACTAAATCCTTCCATTTTTGCAAATCAAATCAGGAGCTGTTTTGGCTCTCCACAGTGGGCATGGAGACCATTCATCATCTCTCCTCTTGCTACAGACATTTGTATATGCAAAAGACTGTAATCTACCTTCCCCTCTGTAAAAATAAGAAAGCAGACACCAATTTTTATTTAATTCCTCTCTCACTCCCCCTGAGGTTATGATTTTAGGACAATGTTTGTTTCTTTCAATTTTGGAATCCCTTCAACCAACTCACTTCTCACAGTCCTTTGGCTAAGCCCACAACAGTACAAACAGACCAATTTCCTTCTGAATCCATCTTTCAGTGCATATATGCAACCAAGCCAGCATGGTGGTGGCTTTTCTCTGTTGGCCCACACTGAATCGGGTTCTGGTGGTTTTTTGTTGGGTTTTTTTGTTGGTGTTTTTGGTGGGGTTTTTTTGTTGGTTGGTTGGGAGGTTTTTTTGTTAGGGGTGGGGATTTTTTGGCTGGGATTTTTTGGTAAATTTTATTTGGTTTCTTTTTTTTTTTAAGCTCATCTTCTTCTTTGCCAAACTCCACTTTTGCTCTCCACAGCTGGCTACTCCCAAACTCTCTTATTACATTTGTCCTCACTAAATTATCTCCCATTTGTTCCAGCCCAAGAGATCACTCTGAATATCCCAGTTCCACTTGTCAAAGCCTTGTCACCTTGTCCAGCCTGGACTGCAAATCATCCATCATGATACAATTAGTCCTACCCATACCATTAAGGAAAAACTGAGCTGGGACAGACACTGCACACCTCTGACAATCTCTGAGGTGAGAGATTGTAAAGTGCCACTTTACCAAGATCTCTGAGGCAAGATTGGTAAAGTGCCACTTCCTACGTGCTGCTTTCCACCAAGTTGGGTCCTTCCATTAAATAGTTTTATTTAGACTCAAGGTCCCTGCCTTATCTGCAGAGATAAGATGTGGCCTTATCAAAAGCCACACTAAAACAAGGAGTTATTACATCCACGTCTTCTCCCTTGTTTGCAAAAGCTCATAGAAGTCAATTCTCAGAAACGAACAGTGGCAACGCTATTAATGTTGCCTTTTTCTTCCCTTGAACTGCAGATAAACTCAAAGTTCCTAGACTTATCTTTTCCCTTATTCTTTTTAAAGGCTGCTATCTTTGCCTTCCCCAGCACCCACCCTCCCCACATTCTCTAACACAAATATTAATGGTCAAGGCTGCATGTCAGCTCTCTAAGGGATCTATGACAAACAACTTATGGCAAATAACAGAGCATTCAGCTCATGTGAAAACAGCACAATTCAGGTGCTCTTTGATTTGTCCTTTCCCTCTTTTCCCTCACTCCTAAATTCCTATCACATTGTCTCAGATATTAATAGTGACCAGAAACTCTGGAGTTAAACTTGTGAAAGGAGATTTAAGGAAGGCAGAAAAGAATTAAAAAACAGCATCAAGCATTTCAATTCCCTGCCTTAGCAGAGTTTGCTACTGGGATTTTCTTTAAATCTTGACAGTTACCTGAAAAGAGCCCCATATATAGCTATTCTTTAGTCTTATACATCAGACAGCTGGGAATTAGCCCACAGTTACCCTTTCCCAACACTCCAGTGAGCACTGGGGGCAGCCCATCTCTTCCAGGAGAGACTGCTACAGCCAAAGACAGCACCCTGCAGCTCCCCTCCTTGTGGCATTGACACCACTCTCTTGATGTCTGCCAGGCACATCTCTATTCCAGACCACAGTGAACACTTCTGCCTTTTAACAAATGTAGCCAACAGGAACAGGCTGCTTGTTCCTCCCTCAAACCTAGTCCTTGGCAGATAGTGATACTTCCTTGTTAATTGATTCAAATTTCTTTCAGTGTTTTCAGGAGCCAAGCAGGACTATCTCCCTTGCTTCCTGCAGTAACAGAGGCCCTGAAAGGAGCTGACTTTGCTTCTTCAGGATGCTTTCTGTTCAAAATGGCAGCGCCTAAATACAGCTCACACAAATCATTCATTCCTTTTGCTTCCAGATTTTTCTCTTGGGGCACCCAATTTCATATACAGGTTAGAAAAAGCTTAAAACCATTCAGCATGCCCAAAACTGGAGGATCTCACCAGCTGGCACTGATCACACTGGAGTCCCTTCAGGGATGACCATGCTTAGGAGAGGCTCCCCATTACCTTCACCAGAAAGACTCCTACAAGACTGAATAATTTTTTTATTAGTGAGATCCTCCAGTATATTTTTCCACAAGATTCTCCTTGCACAGACCCATGTATTTGCATGAGGTCTATAGAAAAACTTGGGAGAAGGAGATTTTAAGGTTCCTGACAGTTTCATTCATGATAACGAAGCCGAGAGAGAAGTGAAAGGCACCAGCAGGAGTAAAAGGAGATAAAACAGCAGAGCAGATATGGATCTTGTGAATCCTCTCAAAAACAGTGTTGCAACAGCAAAAGCATTTCCACCACATGCTGAACACCCTACCGTATCTGTAACATCCCCTTTGTGAGAGAGAGAAGCAGATGTTCAAATGCCTTCTGCAGCCTATTGTCTGGAAATGCTATGAGCCCATTTTTCTTTACAGCCCCATCAGTGTTCCTTAATAACATGGTGTGTGGAAACAGAATTATTCCCCATGTCCCCTTCCCTGTTATTTGGTTGCGTTGTTGCCACGTGACAGCTCCTGTCGTGCTCCTTCCCTGCAACTGATCACACATCATATCTGCTGCCACTGAAGGGCTCTCCCTCCTCACAGAGCAGCTTCTGGGCTCCAATTCCTCACAGAGCACAGAACCCACCCAAACACCAGTTTCTGCCTCAGCTGCAGGTCCCCCTGTTCAGCTGGCACTTACTGGAGGGAACAGAACAACACTGCACCTCCCCTGATCCTCTGTGGAGGATAAAGGGATTTGTTCCTCATCGTGCCTCATGCCTGCATCCTAGAACAGAAGCTTCCAGAGGGCTTATCTCTCCTTGCAAACCCAGTAGTAACAGCTTGTTGACATTGAATTCACAGTTACAGATATTACTAGGTATCCACACATACACTTTTTTCCTAAAGCTCTTACACGATCCAAGCCTGGAAGTTTTAAAAAGAAGGACTATGTCAGTCAAATGTATCATTTTTGATCAGACTGGTCATAACAACAAAAGTCTAATATAGGTTTAGCCAGCATAATCCTGCATGGGAAAAGGAGAACCAGTCCTACTGGTGTCTGAAACATTCATATCACATGCATACATACACGGATCAGCAGAGCTGAACTTCACAGGGTGCCCTTTACCTATTCAGTACAAAAAGGCACATCATGAAGCCTGTGAAGGGCACTCTCCCAGGATACTGTGTAAGCAAAGCACTCCTACAGTGGATGTAGCGACACCCATAAATTTGGATTTTATGCAAATACAGCCAACTCAGGAGAGGTGAGACCCAGGCACATTTTCAGACACAGTTTGCCAGCACAACAAGAACAGCACACCAAGTTTACAGGTTCACAGCTCTGCCACCCTGACTCACACAGCTACGCCAACAGAAATCTAGCATTGCTGAAAGTGCTATCTGTAGTCTAGACAATCCACGTGGTGGTCTGGCACTCTAAAATTCAAGTTGATAATAAGAGTAACTTTCTTTAAAGAGACTGTAAATACTGAGTTATAGCAAGACTGTATCCCTTAATGAGCACACATAGATAATTTATGCTGTTCTTCCTATGCTCAGCCACACATTTTTATTTTGTCATACATCACATTGATGCTGGCAGTAAATCTCTACAATATCTAGTCCTCCCTCCATAATAGGAAAACTCATTAATATGCCCCAGCTGCTTTAGGACACTTTGACATGAATTTATGAATATTCAATTTCCATCTAGTACTCAGCTTCTTTGTGTCCAACCACTGCTGTCTTGAGGAGAGGCTGCCAAAGATTTCGTAACACTTTGAGCCCTCGCATTATGAAATCAGCAATATGTTTAGTGTCAATAAAGCCCTGGGAACAGCCTCATTTTTCAAGAGCCAGTGGCAATTGGAGGCCTTCAGCAGCTTGCCCAAACACTGTGTTGCAGCAAGCGAGACCTTTCACACCACAAAAATTGTCACCTCAGCACAGGACACCTGTCATTGCCACGCTGGGAGCAGATTTCTTGCAAAGCAGAACACACCTCCCAGGAAAAATAACTTGGAGGTGTGAGCGATTTTCCAGCTTTGATGAAAACTGGCCAGATGAAGGAAAGGGAAGCTTTTGTGCACACCTCAATGCATTATTCACAGAGAAACACCAAAGCTGGGGTTGGAAGGGACCTCCAGAGACCATCTGCCCAGCCCTCCTACTAAAGCAGTTTCATTTAGAGCAGGTTGCACAGGTAGGTTTTGAATATCCCCACAAAAGGAAACTCCATAACCTCTATGGGCAGCCTGTTCAAGTGCTCTGTCAGCCTCAAAGTGAACATTTTCTTCCTCACACTTAGATAAAACTTCCAGCTTCTGCCCATTGCTCCTTGTCCTGTCACTGGGGACCACTAAAAATAGTCTGGTCCCATCCTCCTGACTTGGCCAGGTAAATTTTAAAAGATATGAAATCTAAACCAGAAACTGTAAGTTTCATAAAAACAACTGGAATTTTGGTTTCATAAAAATGACGAACTTCAGACAGCTTTGCATGCATTCTCCTCCTCAAAACTGGAGAAACCAAGCCCAGGCAAGTGTTAGAGCCTACAGCAGAACAGCAGATCTGGGCAGCAACTCGTGCTCCTGACAGCTCCACTCCTCCCAGCACTCCCATCCACCCAATCCAGGAGCAAAGCAGCACAGCTTGAGTCAGCACACACCGTGCTCAGGCAACTGTGCCTGGAGAGCTGGCAGCCCCTGAGGGGTTGGACACTTCCAGGGGCACCATCCTTAACCCCACAGAAGTCCTGCCACCCCATTCCAAGCAGTTCCCAGCAGCAGCAAGAGAGGAGTCAGACACCGGCCCCCAAGCAATCACTAAGGCAGATAAACAGAGGAAATGGCTCCACTTGGGAGGTGATTCAAAGCCACAGGCACATATCCAGCTGTGAGCACTCTATCTGTTCCCTTCTAGGAAAGAGCACCATCCTCTAAGCCAGGCTTTTATCCAGCCCAGGAAGACAACGACCTTTTAAGTGGTAAGTGCTGAGCATAATTCATTTTCATCCTTCACTTCCTTTGAAAAAAGTAATGGGACAAATTTAAAAATGAGTGAGCAGCTTGAAAATTGGTTTAAGCTTCTGTAAACTCATCTATCATTCGAGGCACAAGATTTGTTTTAAACAAGTTCCACCAGACCAGTGAACATTAGATAAAGGAGGTGAGAAAGATTGCTGTCAGCAAGATGAAAACCTGAAGCACAAAGCTGAGATGGGAACTGGAATTTTAGAGTGAGGGACCATTAGTTTATTGACAGAGAAATGGAAAGAGCTAGGGACAGAGCAGTCTATGGGAGTAATTATACTCTGCTTATCTTAATTTCACCCTAAAATAAAACCATAATGCTGTCAACACCCTTCCTGCCCTAACCTGCTAATTTATTAGGTTCTGTTAAAGAGCTGTCCCAAGTATGATGCAGTTCTAACACACAAAAGACCCCAGCTCTCTGCCACCAGGCTCCCTGGGCACATGTTCATAGCTCCACTGCACAACTCATCACCAGCCAGCACAAACCCACCACATGGACAAAACAGCAAGATAAGCAGCAAGGCAGAAGCACAGACACAACTTAAACAGTCCATTGTGAGCCTCCAGGGAAAACTGCTGTGCCCAGGATGTCCAAACTCCTGCTGCACTTCACACAGCTAATCCCTTCCTACACCTGCAAAGGGCATTTCAGCACAACCAGAATATCAGGACTTACTCAGTTTCCAGAAAAGCACCCAGCCCTCCCAGCCCAACACCAATAAGCAGAGAGTTTTCCCAGCCCTGTGCACGCAGCTCTGGCCTGCAGCCAAGCAGCTCCCACACAGCTGCTGAGTAAGAGCAGCCCTTCCACTCGATGGTCCTTTTGGCACCCCGCAGCAAGCTGGGACACTCCTTGCAAAGGCAGCAACAGAGGCAGCTTTGGCCCTGCCACAGGAGCACAGAGGACACAGCCCTCCCATGCCATGTGCTGCAGTGCTGCAATGCCAGCTGATCAGGGACAAGGACCCCAGAGCAATTCCAGTGGCACTTACCCACTCAGAGGTCTGCTCTTTCTGATCTCGAAGAACTGTGTTCCCGTGTGATTGTATCTGCATTTTGCCTGTTAAGGGAAAGGAACTGGAACAGCCAAGCAATAAAATAACACTGCTGAAAAGGTGAATTTCAGTTCTGAGGTCCTGCTGAAACACAAAACAGACAGTAAAAGCTGTTGACTCTCAGATATGAAACATATGGCATGTAAAATAAAGCAAAACTTGTCACTTGTCTTTTTATATGACTTATTAACAGCAGTAGGTGCAGAATCATATATTAAGGTTGACCATCTAAAATGACACTCAAACTCAGCATTTGAAGGTTTTAGACTCTCTTTTGCACTAGGTCCTGCTCACTACTAGGTTGCAAGTTTGGAAAAAAGTCTCCCATATGGGCCAGAGAAAGCTTTCATAGCTTACCCTAACCAATCAACATAATCCATGGTCTGAAAAAACTTATTTCCTTTAGAAGTCTTTTAACTCCATCAGCCTCATGGCTCACTGTGACCTGTCAACCAAAATCATTGCAGGTGCATCCCTTCACACTTAGAAAATAGAAACCATTCTCTAAAAACACAATGCTCTTGAAATGAAAACAACCAGCTACGTGCAAGCCAAGGTCATTAGTTAACACTAATTGCAGAAAAGTTCATCACAAAATGATGCCAGCAGACAGTCAATCAAATCTCAGCACCACCTTCCTAGCAGCATCAACAGAAGCAGCCTCTTCCCTGCTCCTTGTGTATTTCCGTCCAAGCAGCAATGCAATAAATCAGACCAGGAAAACAATCTGTTCAGTAAAAACAAAAACAAAACAAAAAACCCAATTAAGTTTTGTAAAAAAAAAAAAAAAAAAAATCACACTGCCCTTATTTTTGATAGGTTACTTTTCCAGTTGAATCTCCTTCCTAACCTAGTATCTAGTACCTAAATTCTATTCCCATCAGAATGTTCATGCCAGTAAAACTGATGCTACCAGGGCACTAGCAGGTGACCCCATGGAAGCTGAGAGTTGCTTGCAAAGTATAAATAGCACAGCTGCTGTATGTATAACCATAGCCTAAATAAAAACTCCAGCTCTCAGCAGGATGCTTGAACTGACTTCAATTAGAGTTCAGAGCTTTCCACAAACAAGGCTTTACTTCCCTCCTGCCTTCAAAACTAACTCATGAGGCCCTCTCAGGGTGCTCTGCACAAAGCACACGTCCTGCAGCCCTCAAAGGAAGCCCAGACGCTGCTCCCCAGCCCCCCTTTGAAGTTTTTCTGAACACAGACCCAAACCCTGTGCCTAAGGCCTGCTCCTGCTACACAGCAGAATTCAGGATTTCAAATCCACTGTGGGGGGAGGTGGGGGATAATGTCATTTTTGGAGCTCTGTATGGCACGGTATCCTCTCTGGCACAATCCCAGGGAGCAAGAAGCCTCCTGTCCTGGCCCAGTGGCTGCCATAGAGAAGAGAAATGCACCATCTCCCTGCAGAGCAGGCAGGCCCAGGCTCCCTGCCCAGGGCAGCTGCTGCAGCTCCAGGCCTGCCTTGATCCCAGCCACGACTGCCCCCGGCTCACCACGCCTGCTATTTCTGGATGCTCTTCCAGCTGCCTCCCGTATCCTTCTTAATCCTTACCAGCACTTCACACTCATTCCTCATCCCCCCAGTTTCCCCACGTACACAGAAAGGCAGAGTTTAGGAAAAAAGGGAAACAGAAGAGCAGCATCTGGGCCAGCAACCTTCCCTGAAATTATCTGTCAGCAATGGAAAGGCAGGAATTGGGCGTGAGGCAGTGACAGACAGGCTAGACAGATGTGTAGATCCCTGATGAATCCCCAAGCAAGGTGGAACATGTGGAAGGGAGATGCCTTTGGTCAGTTCCTGTGTCACAGGCAAGCCTGCCCACCTTGGGGTCAGGACAGCTGCTTGTGCCCCCCACCCCAGTGACAAGCACTCCCTGCAGGCTGAGCACACAGGCAATCCTCAGGGGCTGCCCAGGCACAGGGAGAGAGGGTTTGACATAACACTGGCTCCCTCTTAGTGGCTTTATGACAAGATACCATATTATTTCTCCAGGCATCATGATCCAATCATAATATCCTCATACATCAACTTCAAAATAAGCACTTCTATTCCCACCAATGTCACTCCAGTTAAATTTTTCAGTATAATTTAAAGCTATTACATCTCCCAGAGGACTGCTATGACAAGCTCAGTGCTGCTGGAGCTATCACAAATCCCTGGAGGCATCCCTTTACCCCCAAATGATCCCAAGCCCTTGCAACCAGCTAAAGCTTCAGTAGAGCTCTGTTAATTCACACCAGGCACAAGTCAGCCTTCATTCCAGAGAACACACACAGGAGAAGGATACTGCAGCATCTTCATGTAGGTCTGTATTGCCTGGAGCCATTCTGGGATTGACATGGAGAGCTTGTAGTTTGGCACTGGCGGCACTGAGGGCTGGACACGAGAAAGAAGATGAAGAGGTTAGACAGGCAGGGCTCCCTGCAGAGCAGATAAGTGATTTACTGAGCAGTGGCATGTGCTCAGTGCAACACCACGCTGCAGCACAGATGGCTTAAGCCCCACGTGAGCTCAGGCATCAGGCAAAGTCATCCTGCTGACCACGGGGGCTGCCCCAGCAGCAGAGCCAGCCCTGCCCTGCACAGAGACCGTGGCAGGCTGATCATCAGAGCATCCCTCAAACAGCCCCTATGCAGGCAGGCAGTGCAGCACAGAAAGCCTCTGCTTCCCATTCCCATCCCCCAGCACAGGGCAGTTTGGATGAGCAGAGTCCCAGCACTGACTCTGCTGTGCTCCCTCCCCCTGGAAGCCATTTCAAGTCTCATTTCTGGCCTCCTTTACCACAAGAGAAAGATAAAAGGAGACAAGGATCCTGGGCTGCATAATTTCCCATCTGCCATATGTCTGCAGCACGCTTGCTGGGGAGGGAGAGCACAGCACCCAGAAGACCACCTGGAACCCAAATATTTAATGACATTAAGACACTTAAAGATATAGACTGGCAACATAATGGGATTTTTCCAAAATCTCATAAGACATCTGCTTGTGCCTAAGCATTTTAAGAAGGCAGGCCCTCAATCCACGTTTAATCCCCACAGCTATTTGGCTCCTGAGCCTGCAGCCATGCAGGAAAGGGGCACAACCTTGTCCCAAGTCCACTTATTTCAGGGGTGAAACTGCAAAATATGGGGTCAGCAGATATTAAAGTAGGCAGCACGACTAAAAAGAAGTCAGCACAATTCTCACAAACACAGTGGAGGAAGCAATTTGAATATTAATGCAGACTCAAATTCAGGAACCAGCAATTTGGGCAGCTGTGACAAGGTGCAAAGAAAAGTGTCTGTGGGACCACACTGGTGTAACCAGTTTAAAGCTCATAAAGTGACATATCACTGTCCTTAATATACTTCAAGTCAGCAATTACTGATAAGAACAGCAAGCTCAGGTGGTATGGGGCATCTTTGCCACAAAGACTGTCCTCTCCAGTACCCATCTCTGTTAAGATTGTGTGTTTGCTTTCAGAGAATGAGCACTGGTAATCCCAAGGCAACAAAACCCAGAATTTACTACACGCAGCAAGTTACTACAGCAAAGCAGTAAATACATCTTGGAGAAGGAGGGAGAAAACACCAAACCAGAGACTCCTACACTCCTGGCACACAGAAACAAACTGTAAGTGGCAAGCAGATGGCAAGGCTTCCAGCTCGCCCCCGCCATCCCAGTGCTACATGGTGGCTGCACACATGGGCTGTCTCCTCTCACCACTGGGAGTTATGAGCAAGACTCATTAGCACTTCTTAATCATGATTTTCATGCCTAAGCTCTTCATTAGAGGAATTTTCTTTTGGTTCCACAGGTTCCTTTCCCACCCAGCCCCTTTGGGCTGGATGAATTATTCACCTGTCCCTTCCAGCACAAAGGCCTCAACACACCAGATAAGGCTCAGGTTCCAGAAGCAGCAAGAAGCTGACAAAGGTAACTCTGGCAGGGCTGTCACACCTCCCTGGGAGGGCCATTTCTGCTCCAATACACTCAGTCCTTTGCTTCAAGGATACAGAAGCTCTAGGTGCATGCCTGCACTTACACAACACCCGAGCAATGGGAGCCCCAGCCAGAGAGGGGCCTGCAGAGGTGGGAATTCCATCCTTCTCCCAGCCCTCACCCTGCTGTGGGAGCCAGGACAGCATCCCACAGGGACAGCAGCAGTGTGGACAGACACAGCCCTTCCTGAAACCCACAGAGGCCACCCTCACCAAGGGGACAGGTTCACACTCCAGGTGAGGTGCTCCCCATCTCCAAGGTAGGTGATCACATTATCCAAGGAGGTTGATGGTGTCAGATACCAGAGCACAGCCTAGAAAAGAGAACCAGGGTTTTCCCACTGGCTAGAACACATTCCAGTTACCTCAGCAGGCCTGCTGGGCCAGAAGGCTCAAGCTCCTCCAGATCTCAGGCAAGAAGGGAGCAGCATCCATAAGCCTGATGCCACACAGGGCAGCACTGCTCTCCTCTCTCCACGCAGGGCAGGCAGGACACACACCATGCTGCCAGCCAGGCCAGGCACTGGGGAGCCACACACCACTCCCACTCCCTCCAAACATGTTTCCCTCCCTGATTCTGCCCCAGCTGCAGAAGGACTGATCTGGGCACCCACTCAGCATGGAGCAGAAGCCAGGGCTGCACGATACAAGTGCAGAAAAGCACAGCTCTGTTTCCATTGAGGATGCAGCCCTCCAGCTCCTGGGATGCATCCAGAGCAGCAAGGAGCAGGCAAGAGGTCATGGATGGCAAGAGGAAATGCAGACACAGCACTACAGGCCATGAATTTGAAAAGCAAGTGAAACTCAGAGGCAAGTCAGATGAAAAGCCTTGACCTTATATCAGTCTTTCCAAGGAACTGCAGCTCCAGACAGTGGAGCTGCTGCAGTGCAAGACCACGTGGCAGAACTAGAGGCTCATCCCATGGCTGGAAATGCTGTAGTCTCACTTTACCACAAACATCCTGTGTGGAACTCCTTTTGCCCAAATCCACTGTCTCACTTAATGACCAGAAAGTCATTTTCTACCAGCTCCCCCTGCAAGCACTCTGTTACTCAGCACAGATGAAGCTGACAGGCATGAGTTCTCAAAGCTGCTGAGAGGTTTAATTTATTACAATCTCCAAGTACCTCCAAGATCACAGAACAAGTAAAGGATTGCACAGCCCTTCCAAACCGTGAGCCTGCACTATTTGCAGAGCTCAAGCCAACAGCCAGAGGTGGGGAGCCCACAGGTTCCAAAAGAGCCCTTGCAGACAGGCCAGCTTTGTGTAAGGACTCCCCCTCTGAGAGACATGCAGCCCTGCACCTCTGCAGCTTGCATTCATTGCAGTAAGGACAAACCTCACAGACACAGTCAGAAGCTACTTACACCCTGCGTGTATGATTGCTGAGACTAATGCCAAGATGATTAGAGCAATCAAGCGGAGCTTCTTGGAGAGGGGATGAAAACTCTCTCCCATCACTAGGGATTAGGAACAGATCAGATGCAGAAATGGAGCAGTTGCACATGCCACTCACTCAGCCTGAACCAACTACCCATGCAAGCAGATTACAAATCATCTTCTCACAGGCATGAGTTTCCCTCATAATTCCCAAACAGCAGCACCTGGTCTTTTGCAGGGTGACACACACCCTGCAGCACAAGCCAATTAAAATAATTTGTACCACCATTTAAGGAACAAGTCTCCACTCACATTCCTACTCTGACCCAGAAATTACCATCACAACTTTGGTAATCCACTATCACTTTGGCAAAATACCCCTAACCTTCATTTGCTCACCCGAGCTCTGTCTGCCCTAATAAGGACCAGACAGTCCTCAAACTACTTTCTGACCCCAGAGGTGCCACACTCAGCCAGCAACAGCTACTTAGTCACAGAGGGCACCAGGTCCTCCTGCCTCTGAAGAAACTAATCACTGTAACAGAGATTTTGCATCCAGGCACTGCTGGAGGAGTACAACTCCTATAGCACTGGGCACTGAGCATCAACATCAAATGATGTGGCAAGGCAGATTTCAAAACATTTTTTTTCTGCACAGCTTACACAGATGCTACAGAGAGTGATCCCAGAGCTGTGGCACTGAGGAAGAAGCCATGGGCAGTGCTCTCTGGGACATTACCACAGGAATACAGTGTGCAGGCCAGACATTGGAGCCACTGGCATGTCGTCACCAGATGCTCTGTCAGTCACCAAGGGTGTCTCCTGTAAAAGTTATGTGCTCTGGAGCTGGGAAGTAAAGGATGAAAGTCAAGTCTAGCATGTGCTTTGCCATCTCTTAACACCAAGTGGGCTTGCAGGCCATCCGGACTGGCATAAGCTGGTCAGGCTGCTGGAACAAGAAGTTCTGCCCAGTCCCTGCCCCTTCATTTCCACCTCAAGTGCTTGTGTAAGTACAAGATGAACCACAGCAAGGAACCACAAACTCAGCATAACCTGATTATTCTTTAGTTGGATGTGCTCCCCCAGCCAAACAAAGGCTGGTTCCAGCACAAGGAGAGCAGAGAGGAGAGAGATAGTCCCTTCTGCACCTGCACTAGACTGAACATTGCAGAAGAGAGATGAAAGGCCTTCTCAGCCCGCAGCTTATTTGACAAGCACCTTCTCAATACAGCCCTACACAACAAGATTTCAACTTCCCTGTGCACAGAATTTCCTTTCTACTCCATGAATAGAACAGGCATATGGTTCATGTCAGTATCACTGACAGCTTGGACCATGACAGCAGCAGCCCAACCATCTCACCCCAACACACACAGGGGTATGAACCAAGCCAGACTCCAGCGGTCAGCTCACATTAATGCTGCCTGATGTGAGCAGTGAATCAAGCTCAAAATCTGCCAAAGCAGAGAGTGTTAAAGACATTGTGAGCACTAATGCAGCACAGTGTCAAGAAGCCTTGGAACAGCAGCAGACATCAACATTTTATTTGCTGTCTGGAGGAAAAAGACTTGGGTGAGGCAGAGCTGTTTGGGGCTTGTACTGAGGAACATATCAGACAAAAGCATTTGGAATCTTTCCACATACTGGAAAAGAAATGTCTGAGTTTTAAATCCCTTGTTACATTTGAGGAGCAACGCTGTGTTTAAGGAAACACCTGTGTTCCAAAAGCAAAACAAAAACCTGCTTGAAATTGCACAAAATGCTTCACTCAGTCCCTGAAGATTTAACTTTTGTTTTCTGGTTTTTTCTCCCCAAGCTAAAACGAGGAATTTTCTTCTTGCTTGTTCCCCAGGACACCCAGCGCATCCCCTAAGCACCCGCAGCCCCGTTCCCCGTTCCGGGCGCTTTGGGACAGCGGATACCCCGTCCATCCCCGCAGTGTCCCAGAGCATCCTGCGGGCAGCGGTGTCACCCCCTCCGAGCCGGCCCCGGAGCGGCGGACCGCGGCAGCCGCAGGACGCGGCCCCGGGGCTGGCTGTCACCCGCCGCCCCGCACGAGGGACGCACGGCGGCTCCGCCTTACCCGAGCCAGGCGGGCGGCGCTCCGGATGGCCGCGGCCACGGCCCCGCCGTCGGGGTGCACCCGCTCCACGTGGCCCCACATGCGCTCCCAGGTCTGCCCGTCCATGGGGAAGCCGCTCTTGTTCACCAGGAAGAGCGAGCCGCCGTCCCGCTGCTGCTCCTGCTCCTCCTCCTCCGAGCCCCCGCCGCTCCCGCTGCCGCCGCCGCCCGCCGCCCGCGGCTGAGCGCTCCGCGACCGGCCGCCCTCCTTGCCGGCCGCCGCACGCCGCCCGCTCCCGCGGCAGCCGCCGCCGCGGCCCGCCACGCCCGTCATGGCCCCGCGGCCATGCCCGGGACCGGCACCGGGACTAGGACCGCTGCCGGGATGCGCCCCACGGCCTCGCCGCCGCCGCCCGGCCGCTCTTTGTATGTATGTATGTATGTATGTATGTGTGTGTATGTGTGTGTGTGTGTGTGTGTGTGTGTGTGTGTGTGTGTGTGTGTGTGTGTGTGCGTGTGTGCGCCTGTGAGGGGCGTGCGGAGGAGGCCGGGCGGGGGCGGTCCCTCGCTAGCGACGCCGGCCCGCTCGCTCCGGGCGCCCCATCCCGACCCCGGTACCGGCCGCGGCCGCGCAGGGGGCGCGCCCCGCGCCGCGCGCCATGCCGCGCGTTACCGCGCGACCGGCCGCCCGCCCGCCCGCGGCGCGCTCCCATTGGCCGCCGCAACAAAGAGGGGCGGGGCCAGCGGGGCGGTGCGGGCCGCCACTGGCCGAGACGCCGCCGGGAGGCGCCCCCTTCTGGACAGCGCGGGGCACCACAGCCGGGCGGCGCAGCCCGAGCGCTTTTGCCCTCAGCCGAGCCGGACCGAACCGAACCGTAGCTCGTGCCAGGTCGAGCCGAGCCGAGCCGAGCCAGGTCGAGCCCAGCGCAGCCAAACCCAGCAGAGCCGAGCCCGGCCCCTCCGAGCGCGGCGATCCCCTGAAGCCGAACCCAGCCCAGCGCAGCCCGAGCCCAGCCGTGTGTCCCTGTCCCCAGTGCGGGATGGAGGCCGGAGGATGGAAGTCCGCCTCGGAGAGAGCCGGGCTGTTCGCTCTTCCCAGCAGAGCTGGGAGATCCCTGTTAAGCACACAGCGGTGCGGTGGTGGCAGTGAGATCCTGAAGGCAAAGCGCCTGTGAGGGGAGGGCAGAGGAGCCCCAGGCCCGGCACAGACCGCCCTGGCCGTGCTGCCCGCTCCGGCGCCCACCGTGCCCTGATGGCTGGGCCCAACCTCGGACGGGAATTTTCAGCTCTTCCTGTCAAGCACAACAGTGTCAGTGTAATAATGCATCTGCTAGAACTGTGAGTGACTCCCATCAGATACAAATAGTGTGAAAAACATTGCTCCCATCCCCTGACCATGCGCTCAGACACTGCTGCAGCTCTGATCTGCCCTGCTCCCAGTCAGGAATACATTTCTGCCGTCCCTAATCAGCTTCCCAAGGCTCTCAGGAGCCAGGAGTGCATGATGAGTTGCTAATCACTCTCCACAGGAGCCGGTGTCTCTGTGAGTCCTAGCAGTAATCCTCCCTGCTGTCTCCTAGCCACATGGCATGCCAGAATCTCACCAGGGACTTTAACAGAAGGGAGGACAGCGAAAAGCTGCTCCATCAGCTAAAGCAAATCAAGGGCTTCAGCTTACATGGCTCCCAGTGTCAGCTTTCAACCCAGTGTAGAGACCCCCCAAACTGAATGTGGGGCTCTGTGTGTAAGTGGCAACACAATCCGGGGGAAAGGGGCAAAGGTCAGGGTGGATTTAGAGCTGCTGTGAAGTCTTCACCCTCTCCACTATGTCCTGCATTTCCCTAATCATCAAGCAAACGCTGCAGATGGAGGGAAAATGTGCATCCATGCTGGGCAGAGATGATACACACGCCCACACCCTGCTGGGTTTGGAAGCAGGATCCCAGGGGAAGCACAGTCTCTCCTTCTGGAGCACAGATGATGCCGAACATCAGCAAGATGTGAGAGCACCAAGAGGAGTTCCCAATGGGAGGTGATGAAACACAGAGACCCAGAGAGGCTGCAGATGGCTGCAGACACAGAGGAGAGGGCTCTCAAGGAGCCAAGGGAGGCTCAGGCAAGACAGTGCAAGGGAAGGAAGGCCAAGAAAGCCTGTGAGGTCACCGGAGCAGAGCCAGGGGAAAGTCTGAAAAGTCCTTCAGACATGGATCTTAGAACTAATGGGACAGTGCAGGTGGTGGCATCCATGTGTGAACAGCTGAGAGGCACACTGCGTGTGCCGGAGCCTGGAGTGCTGGGATTACACAGCACAATGTCACCCTCAAGGATGCTCATACACAAGCTGGCTGTCATGTATATCCCAGAGCCTTGCTCCCTGTTGGAACAGGCAACCATGCTGAGGCTGTCACAGCCCTGCTCAGTGCTGCTTCACTGCCCAGAGCAGCCAGGAACCTTCAGATCATATTTCACTACACCCACCCTGGGAGGGTGAAGATGAGTGATGCCACGTGCTTTGTCGTCAAAGCCTCCTGCATCCACCATGTCAGGGCCTGCTCCATGCCAGAGGGAAGGACTCTCCCTGGCCAGACAGGTCAGGGGCTTGGCAAGGTTTAGACACCACAGCTCTGCTCACAGCAGTCTGCAGCATCCAGACCACTTCCAATCAGGACTGAAAGAAAGAAAATTCTTACCAGCTCCTCCCTGATGCTCAGGTGAAGAGTGACAAGTTGAACTCCCAGAGGTCAGTCAGTGTGTCCAAGGCCAGCTGTGGGCTGGACAGGCAGGGCAGAAGTTAGCTGGTGTCCTGGAGCTAAAGGCGACTTCAAAGCAACAGCCTAAGGAAATAAAAGTAGAGTCCCTAAGTCCCTACAACTAAGGGAGAGCCTTAATAACCCTCTCACCAGCTACAAATGAGGTGTAAAAATAGAATAATGCTGCTTTGGATTAGCCAAAGCTCTCCCTGGTATTAGTTATGAACAGATACTCAAGATGAGTAAGGGCAGGATGGGATATGCATCATGCCCCCAACTTTCACCTCGTGGGGCCACTTAATTTTGATACCGTGACTCTAGGCAGAGCTGCCTTCCTCCCTGCTCTGTTTGCAGGTCTTCCTCTTACACCAGGCTCCTGCCCAGCCTCTGTCCCAGTGTGCCAGACCCCTTTGACTTTGAAATTCAGTCCCTTTGTATGGATGTACCTTTCTAAAGCTAGCTCTGAACAGCACTTCCATCTACAGTCCTATTCCTAGTGCAGAGCTCATTGCTACCACAGCTGCTTTCTGGGTCAAAGGAACTAATTTGATCATAGAATCATCATGTAAGAGGGTTTTAACCTTCATTATTTCCAATTGCAGACTCATTTAAATACAGCATTCAAAAGGCCCTGCAGTGCAATTACACAACCAAGTGCAGGAAACCTAATAGCTCTTAATTTGCACCATGGCAGCAAGGTGATAGCATTGGCACTTTTTCCAAGCAGGCTTCTTCTCCCAAGTGCCCCCCCCCCCCCCCCCCCCCCACAAGGAGTCCCACTATCCTGTCCCTCTGAGAGCAAACAGAAGTGAATTCAGCCTGGCCACACAGCAAACTCTCACTGCCCTGTGCTGTTGAGCAGAGGAAGTTCATTCATGTATTTATTTGGACTTGTCTGGGAAAGCACTTCCTCTATTACCCATTGTTTCCAAACAGCCCTTCTGGTGCGAGGAGCCAGCAGGAGAAGGCTTTCCTGGGCAGCAGCTCCAGCCTGGCCTGGCCTCAGAAGAGGGAGCTGCAGCCAGGCTGGGGAGGGATGACTGGTGTCATTTGCTGTCCCATGGCCTGTGAGTTCTCATGCTCCTGCTTTGCTGCTTGGATATTCAGTGGTTTTCTGCTCTGCAGATCTTTTGCCAGCACAGCTCCAGCCTTTTCTAAGATCTTTGTCATGCCTTGTCCAGACTCTACTATCAACAAACCTTGTAATGTGAAAACACTTCTCACTGTGAACGGGAATGCCTCTCTGTGCTGCCAGGGCCACAAGGGGGGCAACAAACCCAGAAGTGAAACAAGACTAGCAGCAGCACTGCAGCAAAGGATGGGCTGGTCAGTAGATTGCCCTTGCCCCTGCCCTGCCTGACCAGCCCCAGCTCTGCAACCTTGGAGCCCTCCAAGCCAGGCCATGCAGCAATTCCCCGGGTCCCAGTCCACAACAGGACCATTCTCAGAGCCACAGCACACAGCTGGCCCTGGTGCGTTTGCTTTGATGCCTCTGCAGGCAGGCAGAGGGCAGCTGCTCCAGCCCAGCCAGCAGGGGCAGAGGACACGTTTTATTCCAACCCTCCTAGGAACAGATTAAGTTTTCTTTTGTGCAAGAAGGGAGTGTTCAAATCTGGTGCCATCCAAGGCAGTGCTGGGAAGCAAAAGCTTGTTTATCTTTTCCTCCTGTGAAAAATGCCAATCACTTGTTTTTAAAATTTTTAAAGTTTAATGGTAATAAAATGGTTATAAAAATAGTAATACAATTAGAGTAATAATAATTTGGACAATTTCAATTAGGACAATATGAGACAATAGAGACAAAGAGTTACGGACGTCCGGGTACCTTCTTCTGGGCAGCGCAGCCCGAAAAAGGACACCACCTTAACAGAGGATTTCCCCCTTAAAAACAACAGCCTGTTGCATATTCATACACCTCATACATGATGCATAAATTCCATTCAAACACAGGATTCTGTCTGGTCATCGTCAGCTTCTTCCTCTGAATCCTAACAGCACCTTCGAGGCAGGAAGAAATTAGTTTCTTCTGATAAGAGAGCAATAAATTCCCTTTCTCTGAAAGATTTAGGTGTTCTGTGGCTGCTATCTCACTGCAAGTCCTTTCTTTAAAAAAACCATCCTACATAGCATAGTTTCTATTTTAACATTTTTTATAACCTAAAACTATATTTAACACACTACTTAAGAAAATTAATGCAGCATTACTTTCTAACATAACACATATAATATTCATTTTAATATTTGTGAAAAACCAATCATAAAATATACATTTTTTACACTCCTTCCTTCCATCAGATGGTAACAGGACAGATCCAGACCTGGGCTGTTTCCCAGGTCAGTAAAAGTGGACACCAGCGCTGTACCAGTATCAGTTACTGGTGGAGCAGGAAATGTGCCCAGCACCTCCAGCTGGCAGCACTCAGTGCAAAAGCCTGAAGCCTGGATACCTTCCCAGTGAGAGGAAAGAGTCCTTACAAACAATTTTACGGGTGAAGGTGTGGACGCTAACATCTCTGAAAAGGGGCTCAATGTCTCTGCTAACTGTGGGCAGCAGGTTCCTTGCAGAGCCCTGACAGCTCAGCTACTGAACCAAACAAGTGGGGTCTGCACCGGCCTGAGTTTCTGAACTTTGGGGTAAAATAGCAGGTTCAAGGGGGGAATATGTGGTAAGCATTTAGTGAAGGCTGTGCCTTCCTAGTACCTCAGCCAATAAGGAAAGGAAGGGAGAAACATGTAGTCGGGAGTTGAGGATAAAAGGAGGCTGCACCCTCCAAAACCTCGGGAGAGAAGGCTTTGTGGGCTTGTGCTTCAGTGGACTCTCTTCCTTTATGCAAGTAAACTTGCAGGACTCCTCTGCCTCCTTTTTGGACATAAACC
Organism: Ammospiza nelsoni; assembly: GCF_027579445.1. Classification (NCBI taxonomy): domain Eukaryota; kingdom Metazoa; phylum Chordata; class Aves; order Passeriformes; family Passerellidae; genus Ammospiza; species Ammospiza nelsoni. The sequence goes on from NC_080635.1 coordinate 22,887,335, forward strand.
TCTGGTGTTTATGGATTTTTCTGGCACCAGCTTGGGCACACTGTTCTGCCAAAGCCAGGCCGAGTGACCTCAATGGTTTTCTCTGCACTTAGCAGCCAGCAGAGCGGCTGCAGGCCACAAGGGATAATCCTACAGGGGTGCTTCAGCTTTGCAGAGGGCAGCAGGAAAACACAGGTCAAGAAAGTTTGCCTGCTTAAAGTAAATTGCATTATTGCAATGCAAATATTGGCCCATTTCCTGAAAAGACCATAGTGACCTCATTTGATCCTTTGAAAGGAATATAACATTTGTTTATTTGGGGCTTTTTTCCTAAATTGAACATTATGTTGGAATGGGATTCTTTCAGTGATGAAATGAAAGGTCAGACTGTGATAAGGATGTAACCATGGCAATATGGGAATGGCATGGCTGTTGGTAGACGTTTGCAGGAGCGATTTGCGTAACCAATAAACTTTCTGTACTCATAGAATTTCCCTGTGATCACTGGGAAAATAAATATCTAAAGCAGACTTAAAAAAACCCAAAAAAAAACCAAAAAGAGGCAAGCTATAAAAGAAATGCCTGAGGGTGTGCTTCCTTGGAGTGTTCCCCAAGGTAGCCCTTTCTGAAAACTCTTAAGCCACTGTTTATTTTGCAATGGTCTAGCAGAAAAAGCAGCCATCAGCTGCTTTGGCTGCCCCAATGAAGAACTTCAGCAGCATGTTTTGATTTCTGCCTGAGCAAGTCCAGGATGTCCTGCAATAATCCTACTGCAACAAATCATTACAGTGTTTATTTTGGATGGGGCTAGATGGACTCCAGTTGTTCTCAGACTAGTCCAACAGGCAAGCTTTTCTTTCATTAAAAAAGATTTTTTAAAAGCATTAAAAAAATTCGAAGTGTCATGAAAAGCCTATAAATCAGACCTTCCCCAAAACTGGTTTGCAAATTTTCACTTTCCACTCCCTATTGCAGATGATCATGTCCTAGTAACCTGACTGAGCCTTTGCTGATGGTGAAATAATCTTTTCCATACTTCCTACAGTCACCTCACTCTGGTCTACAACTGATGGCATCAGATAGAGGTGAAACTGTTGGTCCTGAGTGGTACAACATCAGCATCCCAATTAGCCTCCCTTACTCCTGTCTTGTTCCAAAGTCTCAGTCTCAAACATTGCAGTAGCTTTAGAAAATAATTACATCAATACAGTTTTCTCTGAATGTCTTACTTGACACCATATCACATGATTTGTTCTCCGCAGCAAGCTCTGCTTACAAAAAACAAGAAAACACTAATGTAACCTTCCATGAATATTGGCTTCTTTTTTTTTTTTTACTAATTACTTCTTTAACATTTAGTCACAGGGTAAATTACCCAGCACTTTTTTCTTTTTTTTTTCCCAGGGGAGCTGCATAATAAAATACAGGCAGTAAAGAACAGCAGTAGCTGAAAAAATCCGCTCCCTAGAAATGAGATTTCTTTTCAGCAATCATCAGCACCCACAGACCTTGTCACAAAGGAGCTGCCAGTGGTGGCACCAGAGGTGAGGGTCAGGACTTACCTCCGCTGCCAAGTGAGCACCTGAGTCATCCCTGCCTTCCTGGAGAGAGAAATGCGCTGCAAGAAACCCCTGCCTGCTTGAGGTTAGAAGCACAGTTGTTGTTGCTGATCAGAAATAAGTTAAGCAGTCTAGCTGTGCTATGGGATAACCTGTGCCCTCTAGGAACAGTGTGATGCTGGTTAGGGAACACTGACCAAATGTCCTCCTTATTATTAAAGTTCCTCAAATGCATTTTCTTTCCAGGAAGGAAGAAAAGCAGACTGGAAAAGTTATTAAGCCTAGCAATAGAATGTGTCACAAGCCCAAACACCAAAAGCCTTTGAATTGAGATGCTGTGTGAAACCTGCAAAGAGAAATGTGTGATTTACTGTTCCCAGTGCCATGGTGCTGCAAGGTGTCATGACGACACAGATGACTTCATCAAACAATTTTTGATCTGAAGCATCACTTCAAGCATCCCTGGGAGACAGTGCTCTGCAGATTGAGTTCCCCTTTCCAGAGAATGATTGAAGGGTAATCAAAATGCTGCAGAAGCACCTGAAGGTGACAGTAAAATTCAAATATCACAGTCATTTTAAAAATAAAGCTCTTAGAGGAAATGCAGTAATCTGGAGCAAAATTACTTTATTTATTTCAGCCATCTTCATTATTTGCCATGACATGAGTGATAGTAATCTTCAGAGCAAACTGAAGCCTACAGAGCACCTTCTGTCTTTGGAATCAAACTCAGGAATGCTATGTAATCACACAAGCTGTGGACTTGGAGTAGACTCCTTAATGCTCTCAGTGCATGCAGACATTTCAACTCTTATGAGATTCTCGCATTCAGAGCAGATGAAATAAGTCAGAGAAAAATCACACTGACCATGGGGCTTTCTGTTCCCCAAAAGCTGGGGGACCTCTGTATCTCCCCTGGTGACAGGCTGCTTTGGACAATTTTGTCAAGCTTCTGAGCCTTTGAGGCCTTCAGCCCCTTTTGAAGCTTCAGTGGGGCAGTGACAAGATGAGAAATCATGATTTCAGCAAACAAGGCTACACTTTAGGCAGTAGCCTCCAAGTGATTTTTTTTTTTTTTTTTTTTGTTTAGCATGAGGGCCTGAAGAAAATTCAGTTGTTCAATTGTGAGCAGAAGATAACACAAATTCAAGTCCCCTGGAGCCAGCTAATGATCTCTGGGTGAGTCATTCTCACTCCCATGGGACAGAGCCTCTTCATTCCACACAGGATGTACATTCTGTCTAATGCCTGCAGGGTTGTTCAGAACCAGCTGATGAATTATTCTGAGAAAATCAAGTTGCCTTCCAATATTTAGTGGAGAAAATGCCATGCAGAGCCTTGGAAGCTGCACTGTTATATTTTAACTTCTTTTTTTCTTGGCAGCAAGCTGGACAATTTGATTTATAAAAGAATAACTGATTCTGCAGTCAGCTGCAGTCCCTCTATTACCTTAACCAAGCTAGTGATCAACATCTAAAAAGCCTTAGGACTGCCCCATTCTGAAAAAGAAACCTCTCTGGTTCAGCCTAATGCAGGCTAGAAAAACTTCTGAAGCCTTCAATACTTCCCCAGGATTTTTCTATCTGCATGGATTTTGTAGCTTTTGTAGAATCTTGTCTCTGTTTCTGGAAACTCATAACACAAGGCCACAATACTGACAGTGCCCTTTAGATTTACTGCCTTTTTAATGGTCTAAACACTGTTACAAGCAGAAGCAGTTTATTGAGGAATCACTGAAAGTTAGCATCCTAGAGGCTGAATTTTCATCCCTGACATTAAGCAGATATAAGCTGGTTACTCACAAATATATAATTACTCACAAATCAGTAATTATGCCTAACCAGTGCCAATACTTAGCCTTTGTGACATATCTGCTGAAGTCCTTTCTACAAAGTTCAGGATATTATTGTTTTGTTTTCTCAAAAGTTGTTTAATAGAGCTGTAAATATTGATTTAGAGCATGGTCAGATAGGGTTAGTTCATTGTGAAGCACAGGCAGAAGGAAATCCAGCAGACTTCTAAGGGGCTTCTCCTGGGCTTCTTTCCAGCCCAGGAAGCAGCAGGACTGTTAGGCATCTGCCTATTTTATCCATAGACAAACCACATCACTTTCTGGAAGAGGTAATAATTGTTAGCTTTGGATCACAGAGCCTCCTCCTAGATATAGAAATAATTATCTGACTAATAGGCAGGATGGCTTCACATTTCCCATTTACCTGATGAGGTTTCTAGTGTTTTCTTTGAATGACTGAGAATCTAACCAGAAAAAAGAAATAAAATTACCAACCCCAAAACTCCAATGCCAAAGAAACTTTAGACAATAATGCTTTTCTGGGATTGTTCCTTCCTAGCTGTGGGAATGTTTAAATTACAGTGCTAACTGGGGATATTGCCTGCAGCTGTCATAGAGGTACCATAAGAGGAACATGACCTTGTGGTCCTGGTTGTAAAACAAAGAACTCACCTGAAAGTTCAACCCAGTGTTGAACTGCATCTCAGTGTTGCTTCATGACACAAGGCTTGTGTTTGCTGTGCTCTGCAGCACCTGCAGCCACCTAGCCACCTTCTGTGGAGCATCTCCTATACCAAAATAGCTGAGAGAGAATTCCAGCTTTGTGGAAAAGTGAGATAAAAAAAAAAAAAAAGAAACATTTTCTTACCGTGACTCTGCATTTTTTGAAGCAGGTTCTTCAAATTTTCCTGGCTCACACCTGGGCTAACTGCCTGAGGGTAGGTGACAGAACCTTGCAGAGTGCTCACAAGGGTTCTGCAGTGCTCCCGCTGAAGACACCTCTGATTCTAGCCATAACTGAATGTAATGTCTCCCTTCTATCCTGTCTCAGAAGTTATCCTACCCTCTCCCCCAGATAATCTCTCAGCAACCAAGTGCTTTATTAAAATAATGTCTGCACTGCCATCAAGAAGCTGCCTTTGGATTGTTCTGCTTTAGGGGTTAACTCGCCCTTTCATTTCCTTACAGACCTCTTCCAAAGCCAAGGAGAATTCTCTGTGCTAGAGCAGTACAACTTGACTACCAATGCTAGTACTTTAATTCTATGCCCCAAGAAAATGTCTCTGGATGCCAATACTCTTGTGCAAAATAAATTTCTATACCCTGCATGTACTCTGCATGTACATGTATGTTTATTAATGTCACAGTAAGTCATACACTTACACATTTCCTACATTAAAAGGCAGGTTCTAAGGAAAAAAAAATAATCACTTTCAGATTAGCAGCTGTATTGCCAGCTGTCAAAAATGTTACCCTTGGCTCCAATCAATTTAGGCATTATACACTTTATTAGTAACATAGAATGGTAAGGAATGATGCCATCCACATATACACATACATACAGTATTGCAATCAGAGAATATTCATTAAGAACTTTTAATTTTCTCTTGAAATAAAGAATTGGACATTAACAAAACCAAAATATTACAGTAAAACACATTTGTTATCTTCATGAGTAGAACAAAGGCATAAGCAGTAAACAACATGGGTCTTACACAGAAATACATTTCTCTTAGGAAATTTTTTTGCTTAATTCATTCCAGTTCCTGCATTAACATCACTTCTTCCTTCTTTACAGAATTCAGACCGAATGGTGGGGCTGGGGCAATCACACATTATTGTGTGCAATGACAGCTTGTGCTCCATGAAACATCAATAGCCTGTAACACTTGGGATTGTACATACATGTATTGAAAGACAGCAACTGTAAAGGTCACACACTCCCATTCACACAGAAAAACTAGTGAGTTCACAAAATGGAAAAGGAAAACAATAAATGTTTACATCTCAACCAAATTTCACTTGGTTGTAGATGCACAAGGTAGTACAAATATTTCTCAAAAAACCTTTTTTTCATTAGGCAACATAGGTTGGCAGCTCTAATTACACACTCCACTGATTGTCTCTGAAACAACAGACTGCCTTGAACAAAAGAGATAACCAAGAGGCTGAAGTTAGAAAAGCCCTATTGATGCCTTAAGCTTTAGCTTTGATGTTTTCCAGATTCTGTACTGCATTAGTGTATAACTGTGAAGTTCATACGAAGTGTTAGCAAATTCTCTTCACAGTTTACTTTGACAAAACAATCCTTTTCCAGCATGAGAACCCAGGACACCATTGCAGTTTTGGGCCCAAAAGAGATAACTGAGGAGAGCAATCTGGGAGGATGGGACTTCATAACCTGAAGCCGTAACTGGACAATTAACCCCAATATGTAAATGGACCAAAACTTACAAAAGTGTGAAAATGTGTGACCCATCACCCATCTTGGGTGTAGCCCTGGCTGGGCTCTTGTACTGCCCAAGGTGTTTCCTTTGAAGGCCTTTTTAACAAATACCTACTTATTTACTTTATTCCTTTTACACTGTCTAGCTTCTGTTCTAGGTAGCCTCTCAAGGCATCACTATTAATCTGAAATTATTCCTATGTATTGTTGCTACTTCCTCCCTTGTTCTTTCTTCCTCACAAACCATGGGCATTTAGCAAGAGAAAGAGATGTTACTGGGGGGCAGTCCCCTTGTTTATGTTCCCTACTGTGTGCCTTGTGTGTGTTCTCTTGCATCCTCCAGAGCTCTCCTGAAACACTCAGAAAAAAAGCAAATTGAAAAGCAGAAGCTGATGCATGGGACTGGGATGCCTGTTCTCACTTGGTTTCTTGCACCATCCTCTCCTAGCTGATGTGCAATTCCATTCATGATGCAATTACTTTTTTAAACAATTAGGATTTTTAGTCCCCAGCTCTACTCTTGCTGGGGGGCTGAGCCAGGATCTGAAAGCTAAGAGTCAGAACCCCTATTTGCAATTCCAGATGCATGTGGAATTTCCAGGCTAAGAAGGTTGCATGGAGAACTTACAGCAACCTTCCATTATCTGAAGAGAGACTACAGGGAAGTGGGAGGGACCGTGTCAGGAATTGTAGTGATAGGACAAGAGGAAATGGGTACAAACGGAAAGAGCGGGAATTTAATTTAGGTATCAGGAATAGATTTGTTACTGTGAGGATGGTGAGGCACTGGAACAGGCTGCCCAGGCAGGTTGTGGACACCCCAGCCCTGGCAGTGTCCAAGTCCAGGTTGGATAGAGCCTGGAGCAGCCTGGTCCAGTGGGAGGTGTCCCTGCCCATGGCAGGGGGATTGGGACCAGATGGTCTTTAAGGTCCCTTCCAACCTCTTAACATTCTGTGATTCTATGTTTGATTGAGTGGATGTTTTCTGCTAAAATCCAAAAATTAAAAGCAAAAACCACAAAGCCTCAACTACTCCAAATTTATTTCTGCCATGATCTAGAACTTTAATTTCTTGACAGATGATAAGAGTATTGCATAAAAAATACTGATTTGTTCTTTATTTGCTCTTGATTCTGCTGCTGAGCCTTACATTTAAATACTTCATCATTGCCTGAAAATAGCTCATAGGTTTCCAACTTTCAAGCTTCTTTTAGAAGGGGAATATTAAATCCAGGATGTAATTAAGCCTTCATTATTAGGAATATTTTCTTTTCAGGGACCCAGCAGGGTTTCCAACCAGCTAAAATCTTCTTTCAACCTTTTCAGAAGGTAGCCAAGTATCTTTGGCAGAAGCAAAAAGGAGCTTCATGGGGGAAGCAGAAGCTACACACACAAGCAAGGAAAAACAAGGAATTAATTCACTGCTTCCCATGGGCAGGTAGGTGCTCAGCCATCCCCAGCAAGTGCAACGGCTGCTTGGGAAGAAAACACCATCACTCCAAACCTCCCTCCCTTCCTCCTTCTGCCCCCCAGACATCACTGAACATGATGTCCTATGGTCTGGAATTTCCCTTTGGTCAGCTGGGGTCATCTGTCCTGGCTGTGTCTCCTCCCAACATCCCAGGCACTCCCAACTTCCTCACCTTTTCTGACCTATGAAAAGCAGAAAAGGCCTTGGCTCTGTGTGAGCCCTGCTCAGCAAGGATAAAACATCTCTGTATTATCAGCCCTGTGTTCAGCACAAATCCAAAACACAGCCCCCTGCCAGCCACTGTGAAGAAAATCAACTAGCCCAGCACAGAGTCAAATAATTCCCCATCCCCAGCTGTAACAACCTGTGGAAAACTTGGAGCAGGACTGCACCTTCTGGATGGCACTGCATCTGTGGGAACTCAGAGACACAGCAGCACTGATGCCACTGAACTTGCAGGCTCACTGTGCTGAGCTAAAAATGAAATGTTTCCAAAAAGTCCACTGACCCAGGTCTGACTTTCCCAGCAATAATAGTATTGTAGTGCTATCAGTTCTGTGGGTGTGTACATAGAGCACAAGGTAAAGGAGAAAATTTTCAAAAGCACTGAACTGAAAAAACCCCATCCCAAATACAGAAAAATGAAGTAACAAAAAGTTACTGTTAATAATGTCTGCTCATTTTGCAGCTAAAATGGTATAAAAGAAAATAATTGATCAGAAATAGTGAAAATATCACTATTTTCTTTTCAGTCATCCTTACAGCTTTTACCTAACTGTAAAAGACATGATTTCAGTTACACAAGCACAAGAATTTCACACGAGACAAGTGATACAATTCATAAAAAGGACAGAACACATTTTCTGATACTCCACAAATATTCAGAGGTTTAACACACAAAATGGAATTTCTTCAGCAGCACTGATTAAACTCAAGATGAGGCAGGGATCTTCTTTACAAAGTAAAGGCACTGGCTCTTTGTAAACACGTACTTTTCTCTCTTTAAATGAGAAAGCACTCAAAATATTCCGTGGAGGAAACTTGTGTGGTAGTGTTCCATTGCTTATAAATATTTCATAGCAGAGATATCAAAGGCCTTTGTCCTCCTTTTTACTGTATTTAATAAGAAATGTTTTGTCTCCAACTTATCTAGTGAGAAACTTTTTGAATCTCCCCAGAAATGCTACAATGAAGCTATAGCAAAAACAGTGTTTTCTCTTATCTGCCTTTTGATACCTATAAAGAAGTTTCAAGGCAAAAGAAATGTCAGATGCCAGTATGAAACACACACGTCATCTCTCGTTTTCAGTATTGTGCTATCACTTTCCCAGAAGGAATCATTGGCTTATATTCAAATACAGATACATTTAAAATAAAAAAATGAACTCGTGAACATCCTCCTGCTGTGCATTTCCCTACTCTTTGACTTTTCAAATGCACCAGCAAGAATGAAGCATAAAAGATGATTAGATACTTCTGATCATGACAACTGTACTTCAAGACTCCTGATTTTTTTCAAGTATGCATCCTGAATGCACATCTCCCTACTTTGGAGAGTGTTCACACAGTTCTTTACTAATCAAACTGCAAGACTTGAAAATGTTAAAATAAATATTCCATACAAAGGTGAATTCTTTGCATCTTCAGCAAAATGAACTGAGCATTTTCATAGCTTCCAGTACACAACTACCACCAATATCAACAAACACATGTCACTACTCATACACACAAATCCAGTGATTACACTAGCTCATATCATTCCATATCTAACCAAACTTGTGCATTTTTGAGTCACCTTCCTTCAGCTTCATAAAGCTGACTGAATCTTTAATGTAGTGCTTTCAGGTTCTACAGGACTGTCAACTGGTACCTGAAGAGGAAGATGAAAAAGTAAAAACACAACAGGAATTAGGCTGTTATTGAACAGAATTATTCTCAAACTCAGTATTCTTGGGTAATTATTAGGTTAGGCTCCAACAGTATATGTAGTTAATTAGCCCAGTTAAGCAAATTATATGAAACCCTATTTTCTTTTATTTTTGTAATAAGAGAGCCCAAACATAGAATTTAGTTTCTTAGTATAACTCTGAAGTATCTGTTTACTGCATATAAGTATCTGTCACATGAAGATTAATTTCCCTTTTTTTTCTCTGTTACATTTAACCACAGTAGATTCCTGATCAAGGTTCAGCATCAAAGTGATACTGAATATTATTAACACAGCCAGGTCTCAATCATGCATGGCAACATCAGGGCAAGGACTGCAGCTTTTCTGACACCCTGGCTAATATGAATGAAGCCGGGTGATGATCTAGGCTAATTAACGAGGTGATAATGGAAAGCAGATAAGTGATGAACAGCCCCAACCCCGGCTGGAAACCCACACTGAGCACCTGCAGCTGCCAGCAGGTTTCAGGTTCAAGTTGGCTCAGGCAGCACCAGCTCAAAGTTTCTGAACCTCATACAGACACTAAAATTGGTCACAGATGATCAAAAGCTGCTGGGCATGCAAGACACCTACACAAAAATAAGCATGGCAGAGGATCCTATGATGTCTGACTCCAAAAAGCTGTCTCATATTTTGATCCAAGCAATGAAAAACCCACAGCATTTAAAAAACTTTCTACTGAGAGCTTTATTTCTACTAGTAACTGTAGTAGCTTGGAAAAACTGCTGAAACATGGAGCCTTATGATGATCAGAAAATGCTAGGCTCACTCTTCCTTTAAATTGAGAGTGTCAGCAGAAGAACAAACCCAGCTCTTTATGCAGCACTGCATAGAAACTCCAGCATGGCTTCTGTTTATCAGACACTGACTTCATCTGAAGAGACTGCAGGTATTTTAAATAAAATATATAGTATACAGGATGGCCTCACAACCCAATAAACAAAAAGGCTTCACAATTTAAAATGCTTCCCCGCTATTATGAAAACACAAGATTCAAGCAATAAAATAATATTATTTGCCACTTAAAACTCAAATATTCAAAAAATTCAAAAAAATTCTGAGAGCAGAAGTTTTTTCAGTTTTTTTCACGGGAGTTAAGGAGAAAAACAGATATGTGAGAGCAGCATGCCATGTGGCTTTGTTGTTCAATACGAACATGGAACCAGCCATAAGACCTTGTCAAGTACTCTTTTGCAGCTGGTATTGTTCTGCCAGTAGAAGTCAAGCATTCAAGTAGGTAATACAATCATGGCAAAAGAGTCACCACTTACAGCTTTAACGTCCAAGTTCATAATCCCTGAATTTACATTGTGTCTTCGCAAATCTGATTTTATTAAGGCTGAGAAAAGAAGGAAAAGGAAAGCTGGTTGACACCTTTGCAGTGATATGCAATTCAAGGGAAATGTTTGCAGGGTGCAAGCACACAGAAGCTGCTTTCAGCACATTTTCAAAATAGCCCTATTTTTTCTTTGCAATTTGAACTCACTGATAATTTGAACTTGCTCCTCACAAAGCACACAAAGAAGGCAATGACAATAAAATCTTTTAAACCACAAGCACTTAAAGAAAAGCTTAATAGTTCAGCACTTTCAGCACATTTGTGAGTCAACATGTATAAACACTGGCACAGTTCCAGAGTGCATCAGCAATTTCTTGCATTTGGAAAACTGCAAACTGCCTCCATTTGTGCATTTGTTTCTATTTCTCACCCCACTCTAGAGATGGACATCTGTCTCAAATTCAGGACATGTCTCAAGAGATGGTGGTCAGATGGCTGTGCATATATTAGCAACATCATCCTAAAAGCACCTATGTTTTTACATTAAATAAAAGCCAATACTTGTACTTGTAATTACCTGTTAAAATAATGCCCACAAAAATCCAAGCACAAAGAAAGATGTTTCCTGCACGAGGACTGTAGTCTGTTGTGAGCTTTCCTTGAACAAGTGTAAAGACAATTCCAAATATCTATAAACAAACAAGTAATGGCATCAGGATCACACAGAAAAGAGTAATTTTGCCTTTAAAAGTTCCAGGTCACATCTTATAGAAATCAAATTTTAAAAAACCAGGACTGTAGCAACAAAACAGAGACTTAGCAAAGTCTAAGAAAGCCTTCCTAGACTTGAGCATAGTGGCATTCCTGAACATTACTTCACTTGAAGAAATAAAATGCTGTAACCTGTGCTGATGCATTGAGGAGACCCGAGGAAGTGCCTTCAGACTCTGGATATGTAATTTCCACAGCAAATTCAAACCCAAGTGGAAGATAGCCAGTCATGAAGAACCTGTTAAAGAAGAGAGTAAGAGGATGACAGGTGGGGCCTTCATCTGTTACTAGAGCTAAGAAAACCTAACATACACACATGGTGTTATGAATTAGCTGGTATTCTGAATTGTCATGGGTTCATGACTTAACAGAATTCAGTAATTCCAAACAATAGTGACTGCTTCATTCCCTCAGCATGGTCCAAGAATTTTAGCCACACATCTTTCTCTTTAGGGCAAAGCTGCTAAAATATGTTTGTCCTATTTCCCATAACCACCATACATATGAAACAACCTTTGCAAAAGAGTCTGCAAGCCACTCCATACTTGAAGCCAATTATTTTCATATGAAAGCCATGCACAAACATCATCATTTGATCAGCCCAAATATCCATGGTAGAGGACAAAAGGAGGCCATGAGTAGGGAGTGAGTCTGTACACTTGAACACCTGCTGGAAGCTGCTATGGAAGAAGCTGAGGGGACCAAAGAGAAAAAGCTTAAAATGCAGCTGAGGTTATTTGGTTTTTAGACTGAAACTCTCAAGACATTTCTGGTTTCATCTTGACTTCTGTGTCTGAATACAGCAACATTCCCTCAGCCCCTCTTGAGGCTTTTAGATTGGGTATCTATGAGCACAGCAAACAAAGGAACCAGCATGTTGCTTGGGCTGTCAAAGCATAGATTGATGAAAATGCAGAGAAGGCAGTCTTCCTAGACCTGCTCAAACTCTGATCACCTACACACTGCTCAAGAGAAAGCTTCAACTTCACTGCAGACAGCTTTTTGAATAGGAACCAGACAAACTGATCACATAGGGACCTCTCTTAGGTCCATAAAATGGTAAATGAGATTTACTGAAAAGTGACTTACTTTAGCTTTATTCTGATGTAACAGAAGCTGAAACCCTATCTGTACTGTGAGCTAAAGGCATAGGCTGAGACCATGGTGACAGAATACACAGAATCATCTAGGTAAAACATTTAAATTTGTTTCAGAAGAGAACTGCAGTAAGTCTTGCCGTGCTCTTTTATTGCTCACCCAAGCACTCCTCCAGTCACAAACACCACTATAAGGTATCCGAGGTCCAGGGTGAAGGTAAACACCAGCAACCCAATGAAAGAGAGAATGTAAACAATCAAAGTAGTTTGCCTGCAACCCAACAACAAAAAATTAACATTGTTCATAGAACGCCATAGCACATTGCTGAAGCATAGAAGGATAACATGAACATTACATAAGCCATTCTAAAGCTATAAAATTTGCTTCATGTAATCCTGTCTCAAACTTAGCATGCAGTGAGCACATACCCATTCCTGAACCCTTCATTGTCTGGCTGCTTCACTCCAGGCTAAGGACACTGACTCAAACGCTCAAAGAATGGACAATCACAGCACATATTACCACCTTATAAGACTATTTTAGTTCTCTGCTATGCTGTACCTCTTGGCCATTCTGCAGTGCTGCCCATTACACAATACATCAACACAGGAGCAGCTGAGTCCAACACTATTAGCAATAAAAGTCAGCCTACAAGAGGCAAGTCAAACAAATCTCATTGCAGTGTTCTATTTATTTTCAATCTGGAAGAAGGGATGTCTTCCAAATTCTAAAAACACATATTTGTAAGCCAAAACACATGCAGAAACAAAGCCAACCTACAGCATTAACATCCATTAGGCTTGTAGAGGCACATAATGTACTGAGTCACAGGGGAGAACTATTCCATCACAAACAGTGCTCCAGGGCAGTGCTCGCTCCTGGGGGCACCACACCATGGATGATAGACCCAGGAGCTCCTGCCCCAGAAGAGAGCTCTCCTCCATGGTCACCCCCTGAGTTAAAGCAAACATTACACTTACTAATAGGATCAGGAGTAGCATAAAAAAATTGAGAATCCATCAGCTGGCCATTTTACAAAACAATGCAGGGCAGGCTTTGAGACTTTATGCTTTCCTAGGAGAAGCAGCCCACTGGGCCACCTGTTCACTGTATGTAGGACCTACAGCGCTTTCCTTACACTCCTGAAGAGACAGGAGTAGATGACAAATCCCTTTGCATTGTGCTCCCTCATTTCTTTTGGCCAATAACCAGTGAGAGTCTCAACCTTTCTCTGTAGCTGCAGAAACTTCTCTCCATGCAGACCACTAAAAGATCAGGGACCGACTGCATTTCATCAGCCAATCATTTCAGCCCTTATGTTGGAGTATTTTCCTAATGCAATTGCACCACTCTCCTACCCCTAGCCCCACACATGCCTACCCACACTTACTTGTATGTTTTAGTGTAATCCAGCCACAAACCACAAATAATCGAACCCACCATTCCTGCCACCACCAGTGTCAAGCCAATTCTCCCAGCGTTCACTTCTTCTCCCTTTCAACAAATATTTATATGGTGCTCATTAATAATTGCTTCCATTCAGAGTCAAGTTCAGACCTCTTGGCAGTCATAAGTGCAAACAAACATTCCTATGACTCCCACAGCTGTATGGCACAAGAAACTGTACAGAGGTATAAAAGAAACCAAATGTCTGAGCACACATAGCACCTACAAAATAAATATCACCTCTGCAAATGCACAGTGAAAAAGAGAAAGATAAGATCCAAGAAACTTACCTCATAATGAGTTACTATCATCTGGTTTAATAATGTGGAGACAGAGTAAAATGCCCCAGTCATAATACCTGCAGTACCAAGAAAAAAGCTTCAGTCATTACAGGTGCAGACATGCTGATTTGTTACCCTAAAGAATTCATCTTCTGACATTTATGACTCACAACACAAAACCTTTTATGTGCCAGGTAAAATCTGGACCTATAAGCGATATTTTGCATCCTTATGGACTTTCCAGCACTGGCACCTGAGTAAATGAAAGTTTGACACTCCCTCCCCCTTAAAAAACCCCACAACTAAAATTCTACATGCTTCTGGCCCACATTTGAACCCTTCTGCCAGAATACAAGCAGATAGCACCACTTACCATAACTGATTAGCAAAAGTATAAATGGAATATTTCTGAACAAGTTAATAATGGACTGCTTGTAGGAGTAATCCTCAGGAGGTTTAGTTTGCAGGACTGCTTGAGAGTGGCTGGGAGGGTATTTGGGCTTTTCTTCAAACACTGGGGAAAAAGAAGAAGGAACAATTTTTGATTAATCTCTACCAAACTAATATGCAGGGGGGTTTTTTAGGTTTTTGGAAGTGTTTCAGCTTGATGAATTCCAGGAAAGTGACTTGTAGTTTTAACAACTCCATGAAAAAAAAAAAAAGTCTAGATTTTCTCATGGAAGAACTGAGTCACATCCACAAAGGATGTGTTATGTGGTCACATCTACCAAAATCTGCAATATGTCAGGACCTTTGTATACAAATTGTAAGATGAACAGAGTGAATTCACATTATAGCATAAGTCCTTGCAGCAAAGAAACTAAGAGAACTAAATATTCTAAAAGAAATCACCCCATGTGAAGCATGACATTCAGTGAATTGGCTGTTGCTTAACCCTGGCACAACACCTAAGTGAACACAAACTGGAAAAATTGTGACCTCACTTACTTTGAGCAGGCAGCTGCTTTAAAGCGAGACATTGTAAACACTCTCTGTAGCCAGCACATAAATCCCAGTAATTTGAACACTTACCAACTCCTGCTAAGAAGAACAGAAGTGTGGACACTATCGCTGTTCCATAGAACATGATGCTGATGTTGTGTGCCATAAGATCAATGTCATTCGGTGTATTTGGGACCAAAACAGGTGGCAGCAAGAAGCCAATTGCAGTACCAAGCTGTAAAGCAAGGAGAGAAAAAAAAAAAAGGCAAAATTAATTTCCCTCTGCACATACAAATCAACAGAAGTGAAAAGTCTTACCAGGTAAAATTCAAAATTGTTATCATAATAAGCATTGATAAAACTTTAGTATCACACTTCTGAGCCACTTGCTCTCGATGTTGTTTTACAACCAGATCTTCCATAACCCAGGTTTAACCTTTCCCCTTCTCAATTGAGCTACAATACCACACTTGGTGTATATATTTACACCACACTTAGTACTTGTACAAGAATCTTCATACACATACAAGAACTTTTCACAGGAAGTGTAAACACCACGCATGAACATAAATTTGTATCAGTCATCCTGCAGCTGAAGGGCTACAGATGACACAAGATTCCAGCTACTCTTGCAGAAATGCTCTTCATTTGATGTCATGCTCCTTCCACTACAGCAAAGCCTGACTGCAAGGTTCACTGAAGAACCGACAGAGCAGAGAAAAGGAATATCCTTATTAAGAGCAAACTCAACAATTATTGCTAAGGAAATAAATGAAAATCACAGAATGAAGAAGTAGTGGGTTTGTGTGTGGAGTAAATGCCAACATAACAACTGCTTTTGCATTAAAGAGACATAAAAAGACTGAAATTTTAGGTACATATGTAAAGCATTTTAAAACATGAAGGAACAAGTCTTGGACTATTCTCCTATTTCCCTCTTCTGCTCCCCCAAAACTTAACGGCATTTTAAAGTGTTGGAACATTTATTTTAGGTAAAATTAAATGAAAAAAGAGCACCAAAGACTGTTACAGTGGCAAGTCCAACAATCAGAAAGCACACACATTAGAGGTGTGCCACTGTGCTTACAAAACACTCTTTGTGCATACCCTGATGAGAGTTTTGCTAGTTTTTTTTCTTCCCAGGCCATCATATTGACACAGTATCCAGAGGTCACAGGAAGAATTTGTCTCTTTTTGTCCTCACTCTTCATTATATGAACCCTACAAACACGAACTGAGCACACAGTTACTTTTTGTCTTTAGGTATATTTTTTCCTCCCCCAAGAGGAGCCGGTGCAGTACCCACAATGTCCCAAGAAAGTCGAGGGATACCATTTCCCATAATTTACATCTAGAGAGGTTAGGGACAGAAGAAAGTGTTCCAATGAGTTTGGCATGCCTCACTTACGATGGTAAATACTTGTGGAGATCTGGCACTCCAAACAACCCTTGGCAGGTACACCACTGCATTCCCACTGATTTGTGTTCCAGCTGCAAACGATCAGCATCCCAAAGGAGTGAGATCTACATTTTGGTAACTGCTCTGTTCCTCCCCTGCCGGCTGTCCCTGCCGACCGCTGCAGCTCTGAAGTTTCACACAGTCTGAAGCTGTGTGATAAGCAATCTGATAAGGAATTGGATGACCAGCAGCTGGGTGGGTTATAACAACGTGTTCTATGGCACAGTTCAGGTTGTGCAATTGCCCAGTACAGTGAGTGTTCTGTTACACAGTTCATGCTGTGCAGATATCAGGACACGGAGACCCAGCAGGAATGTATATGCAGAAGGGAACTGCAGTGGGATACACAGACATTACTGCTAACTTCCAAGTGCCTAAATTCTTGCTACTTTTTCAATCTAGCCTTTGAGAGGTTTTAGGGGTTTTTTTAAGGAAATAAAATGCGAGAATAGAGAAATTCTGTTGTTCTATTAACACACTTCAACAGGCACACTGAGATCAGTCCTAGCTTCTGGAGAGGAATACACTCCAGAAATATCCACGGCTTATTCTGTTCACCTCCTGATCCTGTTTCCCTTGTCCATCCTTCTCGTGGCTCCCATCCACACAGTCCTGCCCTCCTGCTCCTGTCCTGCACCACTTCAATCCCACATCTCAGCATCCCAGTGAAGCATCAGTTTCGGGCTCCAAGCTGGATACTTGACACTCTACTGCAGAACTGAAAACCCAGTAACTCCTTGCTACTGGGAGGACTGGTGCATGTCAAAGAAACCTTTAACCTCATACCAGGATACAGATCCAAAATTTTTGCCTCACTGCTGAAACCACACCAACAATTTCTGAAATCTTCAGTCCAAAAGAGACAGTTGACTTGCCCACTGGAAACCTCCAATGCAAAAAAAAAAAAAAAAAGTTTTTGAAGAACTGTGAACAGCCAGGTATCAGCTAATGAGGAATCGGCAAGGTGTAGGTACACCCTCACTGTAAATATGTAAAATGAATGCCACTGCTGTCACAATCCAAAGTGCACAAACATAAAATCATTAGACTCACAAGATAAAAAACAAATTCCTCATTATCTTAACCAAACTCTACCTATGACCTCAGCCTGCATCAGTGATGCTGATTTGAATCTCAGCCATTTTTTTGCCACAGGAGAAAAAAGGAAAAAAAAAAAAAAAAAAAAGAAAAAAAAAAAAAAAAAAAGAAAAAAAAAAAAAAAAAAAAAGCTGGGACAGTGGCAGGAGGTGAGAATTAGGCTATAGGAGGAAGAAGTATCATACCTGCACCTGTGCTTTCAGATGCACCTGTTCCAGCTCTCTGAAACTGGCCAGGACCAGGGAGCTTGAGGAAATCCGTGACTCAGTTATCAGCTCCCAACAGTGATGTGAACTATCACAGCGTTACACAAAACTTCAGGAGTCACCAGGGTATTGACTACTGGCACCTGGCAATTAGAGGCCATATTTTAAAAAGTAGAAACCAATACATGTCGCTGGGGCTCTTCATGAAAGTTCACGTAGTTCATACCCCTCCAACGGGGGTGGATTCAGTCAAATGAATCCAAGCGCCAAAACGAGACAGAGGAAGTGGGGCAGGACCACATGTGAGTGAGAAGGTTCTCTCTCGGCTGCTGCGCTGCCGGCAGCTGCTGGAACTGCCACATGGCCCGGGGCAGCCCCGCTTCCTCACCCGGCCGCTCTCCCGACACCGCATCCTGCAGAAAGCTTCTCCCACTCAAGCACCACGTTTCCGACTCGATGCCGAGCTCCAAGGCAGCCCACTCCTCCAAGCCCCCCTCGCTCCCCTGCGGCCCTACCTGGTTGCCCAGCACGGCCACGGCGCAGGCGGTGGAGACCTCGGTGGGGCCGAACCAGACGGAGGCGATGCGGGAGGGCAGCCCCAGGATGAAGACCTGTGCCACGGCGCACACGGCCTGCGCGGCCAGCGTGAGCGGGTAGCGCTGCGGGGCCAGGCTGCCGCACTTGAGCCAGGCGCCCAGCGCGTTGAGCCCCGCGCCCAGCAGCGCCGTGAGCCGCAGCCCGCGGGCGTCCAGCAGCCAGGTGGCCGGCAGGATCAGCGGCACGTAGGCCACCATGTACACCATGGACAGCCAGTCGATCTGCGTGAAGGACACGCCGTAGAAGCCGGCGAAGACGTTGCTGAGGATGCTGTACTGGATCCACTGGAAGGCGTTCACCAGCGAGTAGCAGCTGAACACGGCGAGCACCGCCAGCCGCCGCCGCGACAGCCGCGTCTCCAGCCGCGCCTCCCGCCGCTCGCCGCCCGCCGCCAGCATCTCCTCGGCCTCCGGGGCCGCCGGGGCCGCCCGCTGCCCGCCGCCCGCCGCCTCCTTGCCGGGCAGGAAGCCATTGCAGCGCTGCTGCTGCTGCTGCTGCTGCTGCGGCGCCGCCGGCACCTCCCCGCTCTCCCCCTCCGCCTCCTCCTCGCCGCCGTCCTCCACCATCTCGGCCGTCTCCGCACCCAGCTTCCCCGGCGGCGGGCGCAGCCCCGCTCTGCCCGCCAAGGTCACCTGGCCGCCGCTCTGATCGCCGCCCCGCCCCGGGGCCGGGCCAGAGCCGAGCCCGAGCCGAGCCCGGCGGGCGGAGCGGGAGCGGGAGGAGGCCCCGGGAGGGCGGGACCGGCAGCGCTGCCCGGGGCGAGGAGCTCCGGGGGCAGGGACGGCAGTCCGGGCTGCTGGAAGTGCTGGGAGCGCGGAGATAGATTAGATAGATAGATAGATAGATAGATAGATAGATAGATAGATAGATAGATAGATAGATAGATAGATAGATAGATAGATAGATAGATAGATAGATAGATAGATAGATAGATAGATAGATAGATAGATAGATAGATAGATAGATAGATAGATAGATGTTTTGTTCACACCTCTGCTCCCATTTTCTTTGTCCATCTGTCTCGTGGTTCCTTATCTGCACAATCCCTGCACTCCTGCTCTGCTTCAATCCCCACATCCCAACATCTGTGCTGTATGTGCACACACACACACAGACTCACACTTCTTGAAGTCTTTTAAACTGAACTTAAACACTGTGTGACTTTAGCTGGCCGCATGAGAATGATGGGGCGATAGTAGATGTCACCCTGATTTTTTTTAAGATTTTTCTAAGCCTTCTGATGTTTATATTCTTGTAGCAAACTTTCTCACACACTTTCTGTAAATAACTTATTGTTTTGCGGGTTTTTTTTGGAGGAAGAGAAATTTGATAGACTGTTAGTTTGTCCAGTGTCATTGTGAGGTGGCACTTTAACCCTCCAATCCACTGTCACTTTTGGTAAACTACAAATGCTGGAGTCAGAAAATAAACTTCCCTTTTCTTCACCTTGAGAGCAGCGGTGTGTATGCTCGTGTTGTTTCGTGTCCTATGGTGACAAGTAATGATGTGAATCATCCCCACAACATCTCCAAGGAAGGAGCAGCGCCACCTCCTTCCTGTAACCTTTTTGGTGGCTGGTGTGCTGGGTGGGCACAGCCTGGTACTTTGTGGCGCATCCCTCACCTCTCCTCCTGGGCACAGGCAGGGCACCTCGGCTGCTGCTCCATCTGAGCAGGGACACATGGGCCACACCACTTCCAGCACATCCTGGGAAAATCCAGGGCCTTCCCTGCCCTGTTAAGATTTGTCTCTTTGCAGTGGTGATACATAGAAATGTGCTGAAGTGATAAGAGACAGATGGGCAGAGGCAGAGCCCAAACTGCAGCAGAGGCTGCCAGTACAGCACATTGTCAGGGCGTGTGCATCCACCCCTGTCCTTCACTGCCTCCAGAGCCGCAGGCAAAACATTCCTTGTTTCCACTCAACCTCTGAAATTGGATTTGACACATACCCCAGAAAACTGGCCCTCTGGCTCATGTGGATATCACTTCAGTAAGCAATCTTCCCCCAGACCCTGCCCGGTCCATGTCTGCACAGGAGCAGTGTCTGGCAGCCCCTGTCACTGCTGGTAATTCTGCTGCTGCAGACAGTGTCCCCTAATAAAGAGACAGATTATTCTCCAAAGCATAATAAGAAAATACAGAAATATTTTAGTTTGCTAACAATGTTAATAGTATTTTACTGGTTTCTGTGGGAAATAGTTTGGAACATGTTCAGCAAATAACACACTGCACATTGTTCATGGGTAGGTCAGAGCCTAATCAGATCTGTCTGGGCTGTGGATACACTCAGCCACCAGTTCTAAGTACTCTCACTAATTAGGAGTTGGTATTTTACTCAAGACCTGTTGACCTATGTAAGCCACAGTTCCTAATCTTATTTACAGTATGGATAATAATATGAACATGTGCTTCAAACTATTAATTTGCCTATGTTTGCTTTCCCTGAGCACGTAGCTGAGCAACAGCAGGGATGATTGCAGGCACCATGGAATTTTAGAGACTACTGCAAGTAGTCCTGAATTTGCAGGTAGGAGGTGTGTGCAAGAAATCTGCTCTTAAAAATAAAGCTACCTATGTCAGATTCAGGCCCTTCTTGCCTCTCTCATTCCTGCCAAAAAAAAAAAAAAACCTGATTTATTTTTAGTTTTCCTCTGTAAGATCAGGTGCTTGGTAAATTTCTCTCAGTTTCTCTATCTGACTTGTTCTAAGTACTGTAGTAATAGAGCTTTTTTCTTTTTAAACAGGACCTCAAGAGGAAGAAGTATATTGGGAACTGAAACAAACATTGTCAAAGCAACAGAATAACTGGCTTTCACTTTAGGAGTGTATATCCATATTGCACATTGTGGGCTGAAAACACAGCTGAGACTCTGTCAGTGCCAGTGCTTGGCCCTTCATGAGCTCTGGCACAGGCTGTGGTTGCCCTTGGGGTCAGGGAAAGGGCTGGGACACTTTGGCTGGTGGAATAGATGCAGTGTTAGCATCCTAAACTATTCTTGTTCTTTTGGAAGAAGGTGCAAACACTGATCTACAGCTGACTTCATTTAACATTTTTTCCCCTCGAAATTTGGGTGATCTCAAAGTCCATCCAAAGACAGCATTTACTCCTTAAAACCAGATGAAAATAGGCTCTGTTCTCCGATTCTTCCTTTCCCTGCTGTTGCGTCCTTGCCTGCTCTCAGCTGCTGCCAGCTAACAACCTCAGAGAAGGGCTCAAACTCTTCCTGTGCTAAGAATGGCCGGCACATCTTGGCTTTCACCACTGCCATGCCCACAGAGCATCGTCTGTCCTTGCTATCCAGCCACTGCTCGGCACACTCGCTGTCATGGGCTTCCTGCACGGAAGCAGCAATGAGACACCAGGGAACTGCAGGGACAAGGAAAGAGGCCCTGGATGCAAGCCAGCTCCGGGAAGGAGACTTCTTCCAGAGAGAAGCAAGTTTATTTACAGCAGATGGACACAGAGGCAAATCCACCTTTGCTGCGCTGCGCTGGTCTCAGTGAAATCAAACCCAGAGTTTGATTTTGGTGAGGCACAACCAATGCCTTTGCATCCTGGGGACATTTATCTCCAGCAGCACCTTCCTTAGAAAGAAAAGACAAAGCAGATTTACAACATGATGGCTGTGAAAAATGGATATTTTATGACTGGATTTTTGCAAATATTAAAATGAATATTATATGTGTTATGTTAGAAAGTTGTACTGTATTAATTTTTTTAATACTGTGTTAAATGTAGTTTTAGGTTATAAAAAAATGTTAAAATAGAAACTATGCTATGTAAGATACTTTTTTTAAGGAAAGGATTCACACCAGATAGCAGCCACAGGACACCTGAATCTTTCAGAGAAAGAGAATTTATTGCCCCCTAATCAGAAGAAACGAACTTCTTCCCGCCTTGCTCAGCCATGAAGACGCCATTTAGGATTCAGAGGAAGAAGCTGGCACTGACCAGAGAGAATCCCCTGTTTGAATGGAATTTATGCATCATGTATGAGATGTATGAATATTCAACGGGCTATTGCTTTTAAGGGTTAATCCTCTGTTAATGTGATGTACTTTTTGGACTTATGCTGCCCAGAAAAAGGTACCCAGATGTCCGTAACTCTTTGTTTCTGTTGTCTCATATTGTCCTAATCCAAATTGTCCAAAATTATTATTACTCTAATTATATTCCTATTTTTATAACCATTTTATTACTATTAAACATTTAAAAATTTAAAAACAAGTGATTGGCTTTTTTCATAGTGGCAAAGCTTTGATATTTATCTCCTGCTGTATTTCATAGGTTTCACGAGCATTACTTCTGGTTTATAGCCATTTGTTCAAAAAGCAGGGCCAAGGACAAAGTTGCCCAGCAAGAGAAAGTTAGCCCAGGGGAAACATCCATTGTAGCATTTTACTTAAAATGTGAGTCCCTGGATTTCTGCATTTCGTGGACAATTTATAAAGCTAAAAACAGAACACTGATATCAAGGTTTACAGCACAGTTTAGCTTAAAATTGCTATCTGTTTTAAATTTACCCTCTAACTGAAAACTTAGGCTCCCCTGAATACTCCTATTTGTGATAGAGCCAGAAATTTCTCACGTACACTCAAGCAGTAACAAAGTTATTTTCCTGAATGCTCTGAAAAGGCCAAAATGCATCTTATGTATCAGCCAGTGACTGGGAAGTATGTGATACAAATTTACTCCACAAAAATTATTTCCTTGTATCCAAATTCCAGAAGGCAGGCAGGGACCTAACACTTAAATTTTTATGCTGGAGAAGGTTCAAAAGCAATTAGAAATGCCAAATCCTTCCTTGCAGTAGTGGTTTTGTTCCTTCTGTAGCATATGTGCCATTGAAAGAGGAGTGTATCTTCACAATTATTTTGAAACTAAAAATTCATCTTGCAGCTACTGCATGTTTGTGCAAAAAAAATGGCTCAGAAAGAGCCTTTTAAATTCAATCCAGGGCATTTCACAAAATACAGAAACTCAGCTGTAGAGTGCTGCTTTCAGGGTGTTATTAGCTTTTGGACACCCCTAGCTGGGTATCTCAGTCATATCAATTCCTAGTTATGTCCTCCTTCCAAACCTCAAAATGGTATCTAAGCCCCCCATAAAAACCCCACGAGACCATCCATCTTTGGAAAACATGAGGCCAAGGTTAGGAGTCTGAAATGGAGATTGTAGAATCTTGCAAAAATTCCAGCAATTCTAAAGAAACCCTAAAGAAATTTTATGTACATCAGACACACAGTGAAAAGTTCCAGATCTTCTGGTTTTAATGTTTCAAACCATGTATCAGTCTGCAAGAAAAAAAATTAAACTTTATTTTACAATGCATTTGTATCTTGGTTATGATGGTCAGTGCAAAAGCTGATCTCTCCATGCAAAGAAAACCTACACGGCAGGAGAGCACCAGTCCTTGTCTCCCAGATGAGTTGTTTAAAAAAGAAAACCACAGCAGCTCAAGAAAGGGATTTCAGAACAAAAAGATCTGAAGTTCCAACTGAGCTAGAAATGAACAATTTTAGCTGGATATTAAACAAAGCTCAATAAGCTGGACTTGAAATAAAGAGTTGGCAAGTCACACGCCTAAATGTCTTGGTGGAAAGCTCAGAGAGAATTCAGGGGAAAATGTAAACATCCTTTTCCTCCTATGCTGTCCTCATTCCAACTACATTTGCCAGGTGTCCCCACAAGATAAAGCCAGAACCCTCAACTGCAGAAAAAGCATTTGCAACTCAAGGCATTTGCCTGAAATTTGGTTGTAGCTCCACGAGTTTGCCTGGCCACCCCAGTTTGGGAATATGACTGCCCACAGCAGGCATGTTTGCCAATGACCTGGATTCAATTTCTGATGTACTGACAAGAATATATAAGTGCAGAGAAAAGTTCTGAATTTTAAAAAATGGGTAATTAACTTCTCTACCGTAAACAATAGAAATTTGTGTTCCTGATCTCGATCCATACAAAAGATGCAGAAATGTACATCTGGCACTTCTGTTTCACTGCCATCTGCTTTTATTTTTGTAGCTAGCTATCAATTTCATATATGTAATGGAATTTTACCCCTGAGTTTCCTAGCAAAACAAGCAGGGGAAAAACTACTGACACAAAATAATTTTTTAATGCAAAAAAATAATCATGTCAACAAATATAGTTGGCAAAATTTATTGGGTTCTTATTCTCCAAGATTAACAAGCTCTTCATATATTACAAAAAATGTAACTTTCATTTGAATTCTTTATGCACAGTAAGAAAAGTGTAAATGCCCACTAAAAAAATTGATGAAATGCATGATCTGTAGAAGGGTTGTCTTAGATGAACATTCTCATTTTTGATCAGCACTCATTCACTGGGAGGTTATTGAATCTGGGGAAAGGCTTGGAGGCCTTTTCAGTGGTGCATCACAGATTGCCTCCACTGATACACCAGCACAGCAAGGTGCTCTCAGGCAATCCTCATGCCTTGGGTTCCTTTCCTTACTAAGAGATCACCAAAAAGTGACAGGTGGCACCAGCCTGGACCATCAGAGGGCTGTGGAACAGGAGGGATGGAGAAGCTGTGCAGATGCAGCCGGAGGCATCTGGGTGTGCTCCCACAGTGAGGAACTGCTGGGCTGCAGCTCATCCCACCCCAAACACACGCCTGGAGTTGTGTAGGACTCCGCCAACACACTCCACTCAGCAACTCAGCTTACAAGAACTCAGCAATGTGGGAGTTTGTCTGTAGGCTGCAGCAGGACCACAGGTGGCTAAGTCAGAGGGAGCCCTCTGTGGATGCAGAATATCCACTGAGAGCTCCTGCACACACCTGCATAGGAATGGTGAGCAAGCAGCTGGTGAAACCACCTTTCAGAGCAGCAACAATAAAATCTTCACTTCTAGGATGTCTCAGAGTTACAAAAAAAAAAAAAAAAGCACCTTGCTCTTGGAAACCCATGGTGTAACTCTCCTTCACTACCTGATTCATTACACTTTACCTGCCCGTCCACGCACACAGATCCTTTGAAAACTAAATGAAAGGGACATGTGATTTTGGAGCCACAAAGAGCCTGGTATGAAAATGTGTCTTATAGGCAGATTGCTCACCCAAGCTTGAGAAACACTGCTACTTTTACTGTTGAGGAAAACCAAATATTTAGTAACAGCTTGAAGTTCCCAATTCCCCTCTGAAGAGGTTATCAGCAGGAAGAGAGCCTCTAAAGGTCTACATGCATTCCATGGGGAAGATTCTGTCTGGCTGACCTCAGCTTCACTAAAAACCAGCAGGATTTTTCTTTGTTTAGACTGGGTAACAATAAAAGATTCCTGCCCAGGACCCTGGCTGTGAGAGTACATTATGGAAAATACATTGATATTCCAGCAAGGTTAATCATTCTAAAAGGAAGTCAGACAGACAGACACCAGGGACTCTCCTTGTTGGATCTCCTGTGTTGGGAAAGCACTCCAAGAGTTCTCCAAAGACCCTTTTGAACAGTAGCCTTTTGCATCACAGCTACAAGATATAAACTCTTTCAGATTAGCTGCAAACCCACAATCTTTCACAGAAAACTCTCTCTCTTTTACTGTCAGGGGAGACAAACTTAGTGCCCACATCAATCAGTGGGCAGCTCCTGTGGCAGGACAACCCCAGAGCAGGCAGAATTTCTTGCATGTGAGTGACAACACCTACTCCATCCAGAGTAGGTTTAGAGACCTTGGCCTTCTGCTCCCACCTCCAGCCTGCACCAAGCCCAGCTCAGCTCCAAGCCCAGCTCCTGGTGGCACCACAGGGCATGGAGGGCACTCAGCTCCTCCAGCAGTCACCCAGCTCCTGACACCCCTGAGTGCCCACAAATACATTCATCAGTGTGTTTCACTGGAGCAGCAGTCAGAGGGTATCAGCCCAGCAGCTGCAGTGTTGTGGTGGTGCTCACAGGGGTCCCAGCATGAGGGAAGAGATGAAAGAACTTGACTCCATGTTTCAGAAGGCAGATTTATTATTTTATTATACATATATTAAAAGAAAATGATATATTAAAATTATACTAAAAGAATAGAAGAAAGGATTTCATCAGAAGGCTAGCAAGCAAAGGAATGGAATGAATAATAAAATCTTGTGACTGACCAGAGAGTCTGAGACAGCTGGACTGTGATTGGCCATTAATTAAAAACAATCTCATGAGATCAATCACAGATCCACCTGTTGCATTCCACAGCAGCAGATAATTATTGTTGACATTTTGTTTCTGAGGCCTCTCAGCTTCTCAGGCAAAAAAATCCTAGCAAAAGGATTTTTCATAAAATAACATGGCAACATAGTGTCCACGTAAAAACTGTTTATCTTTCTTATGAGTACCCTGTGGCTCTTAAATGTAGGATGACAGAATTTATTTTGGAAAAGATCCTTGAGATCATCAAGTGCAACTGTTAACCCAGCACTGCCAAGTCCACTACTAAACCATGTCCCTTGGTGCCACATCTGCATGTCTTTTAAATACCTCCAGCATGGTGACTCCAGCACTTCTCTGAGCTGCCTGTTCCAACACTCAAAAACCCTTTCAGCAAAGAAGTTTTTCTTAATATCCAATCGAAACCTCCCCTGGTGCAGATTGAGGCCATTTATTCTTATCTGCCCCAGTGCAGGCAGGGATATAAACACGAGAGAACGGCCCATGAGAAGCAGTCTCACTACAGCAATCCATACAGCAACATGCAAAATACATCCCAGCTCTGCCAGAATGGCATTCAGACTATTTAAGCCTTTGGAGATAATCCTACAACTCCAATGAACTGCAAACACAGGGTGAACAGAGTATTTGTGTCCCCTAAGACCCCAGACAGTACCAACAGTTCAAAGCTTTCAGAAACCTTAGGAGGGGAATGAGGTGGAAATAACTTGGGTCCTGGGAATAACTGTGCTCTGAGTGCTCTCTCCTCTCTGCTGGCTGTGCAGCAGCCCTGGGAGCTGTGCTCAGGACAGAGGTGGTGTTGGGGGCCAGAAGGCAGAATCAGAGCTGCTGGGAGGCACAGGGCAGCTTCACACCCTGGAGAAGGACCATCAGAGCCAGGAGCTCAGGGACAGAGCCTGTCCCCCAGAGCGCCGTGCTCAGGGACATCCCTGCATCCCTCCTCCCAGCCCAAGGGAAGGGACAGGGACAGCTCTGATTGCCTCCCTCACCCAGGCAGATTTGGCATTCTTGGTGACTCCTGTCAGCCCAGCTGCTGCCAGGATAAATGTCAGTGCTGGAAGCAAAAGCCTTGTTCCCCTTCCTCAGAGCATTGGGAGGGGATGGAGCAGCCAGAGCCTGGGGCAAGAGCAGAGCTGGGAGATGTTGGGATGGATGGTGCTGAAGGTGAAGCTCCCGCTGTTCCCTGACAAGGGCTGCATTTATTGAGGAACTGAAGATACCCACATGTTTGGGAAATTTTATTTATTTACAAACACCAAACTGTTTCACTGAGAATGTCATACTGAGCCTTCCCTTTAGAAGTGTGGAAATGTTCATTTTTATCTGGAGAATACTGAAAAATAAATGTGCCTCTAGTTTCAAGGTGGGCAGGTTTTTTTCAAAACAACAGCTTATAGGAGGCTTAGCTTCAAACTGATATGTGACTCATCTTTCTCATTGGGTTTTTTTCCTTCCAAAATCAAAAAAATCCCAGTGTCTCATTATCACTCCAAAGGGAAACATGGGCATTGATATGTTTAATGGCAGCCCCAGCCAATTCCTCATCCATGCTAGTATTACTTTTCCTTTTACATTGATTCAGATACTGGAAAACGGTATTTGCAAGAGAGAGAAAAAGGTGAAGGCTCATGCAATCTAATTATAACCCTGCTAAAATAACTTTCAGGAACTCTGCAAGGATAAACCTGATCAAGCCTTGTAATGGCAAGAGGGAAAAAAATTAGCAAGAAAATAATAATAATAAAATAATAAAAGAAAAATAATAACCTGCTTGTCCCTTTTCTAGGATGACAGACTGTGTCTCACCAAAGTTATGGAGCAGCATGTCCTGAGCACCCACAGTGTACCTAGGAAAGCCAGGGAGCTGGGATCAGGCTGCAGAATTGAGCAGCCCAAACCCTGTGTCTCAAACTTCCTTATAGCAGGATGAGAATACTGAAGACTTTAAGCAGAACTACAGCCACTGAAAAATGCAGAGCTTGGATTTGTTAACCCTGCCCTCCATATGGTGAAATGGCTGCTGAGATTCCCTCAACCCACTGGTAGGTGGGCAAGGACAACCAAATTGACTTACCAGCCACCAGAGGAGTGGCAATGGGCACATTTCTCATTTAGCACCTTCCTGGTCCCAAATGGGACTTGCAAATACAGGAAAAGTCTTTGTTGCAATTGCTCAGCTGCCTCTCTTCCAGGTTCAAGGCACTTTTTTCTGTCCTGTTGTCTTCTGTCACGTTTTATTTTAAGATATTGTTTTTCTAATGAGTGGAAAGGATGTCTTTTTCCCCATCAAATGAGTAAAAGTTGGCATATACATATCTGCTTAAAATAGAATAGGGAGAAAAAAATACCTCACAAAATAATACTTTCTTCCATAATTAAAAAAAATCCACTATACTGGGTAATGCTGTGGCAGTGGCTCCACTACCTTCACCACTCCTCCCCCAAAGTTACAGTGCTCTCCTTGGTCCCGGTTTCACTAATTTTCAGGTGTATTTTGGGATTCCTTATGTTACTAGGTCTGTACTAACCAGCACCCTTGAGCCTCTGAGATGAGTAACCATAAAAAGAAGTCTCCTTTGGGAGAGAGAATCTTGAGGAAAGGGCTAGGAAGTCTGCCACGTCCTCATCAGAAGCTCAGCTGGAAAGGGACAGTTTTCCAGTTGGCTTTTGGCAAAGACAGCATGCTCCTAGATGTAAGTGCTCACAAGTATGGTTATCTTTTCATCTCAAACCACTGAACACTTAGATAAACTTCAAAACAATCACCAGTGCTCCTTAGGGGATGCCTGTGGATCTGTGATGCAGGAAACAGGTGTTGAGCCTCGTTAAAGTCCCACGTACAAAGGAGACACCCTGAAAGGTTCTGACTCCTCCAGGCAAGTCCAAGTCCAGCTGCTTTGCTGTGCCAGGGGCTGCACAGGGCTCTCTGCTGCTCCTCACATTGCTGAGCCATGGACACAACCCATGGAGTGAAGTCCAGCCCAATCCACACAAAAAGTCATCTAAAAGTCATCTTTGTGAAATGTGATGAACTTCAAAATGGGGGGATCTAAAGCTTTTGCCAGCTTCATTTTCTCAGGAGAGTGGCAGAAACTTTTATCAGAGAATAAACAGAGCAGCAGACAGCATCCTTCAAAAGACAACAAACCTTGAAATATAGTAACACATAAATAACAAAAATCAAGAAAAAGTGGTAACAGCTGCAAAAACACTCCTGGCACAGATTAAAGCAGCTTCAGTAGATTCCCTACAATGTCTCCATTGCAGGAAGACATTAGCATTTCAGACATCTATCAATATGCTCCCTGTGTGGGGTTTTGCAATTTTCATTTTACTCCTGCGTGGATGTTTAGCCAAGAAAATGAAGTTTTGGGGTTTAATCTTAACTCATTTCATATCTATCCATGCAGAGGGGTGTAAGCAGTCAGAGGTTACAATGAGTTAGCTTCAGACAGTTTCCACACAGCCGAATCAAGCACCCTCTGGTTCTGCAGAAATCAGAGCAGATTGCCTCACCAATGGCCTCCAGCTTTATCTTTGTGTTTCTTGAAGAGCAGGACAGATTCCATGGCCTGTAATAAACCAGCTGAGCTGTGGCAAACAAGGCCACAATACAAAACTGTATTATGGCACAACTTGAAAAGCAGACCATGAAAATGACTGTCCAGGACAGAGGCTACCAGTCTCCTGTGCTGCTGACAGCTTCTAAATAACCTAATTACCCAGCCCTTTGAGAACAGAATTAAAAGATGAATTCAAAGGAAGTTGGAGGGATGTTAGTCCAGGTAACTCTGCTAGTGAGCAAAGAAAGGCCCCATTCTTGGTCTTGAACTGAGCCTCATCTTATAAGTGCTGAGAAACCTCTGAGAAACCTTTTAAAAGGTCTCTGGCAGCTGGTCCTGTGTCCTTTCCAGAGGAAAGGCAGTGGTCAGTGCCAGGGAGCAGGTCCTGCTGAGCCACCCTCCAGCCCAGCCCCACAAATCACTGCCTTTTCAGCCAGCCCTTCATCACTGTGGGCTGTTGTGCTGGTTGGGCTGGGCTTGAGTTAACTTTCCTCAGAGGGCCTGGTACAGGGCCGTGTTTTGGATTTGCTTTCTGCACAGAGCTGTAAATAAATCAAATACCTCGACTCTGTGTGTGGATTGGCCTCTTGCACACAGGGTGAAATAAAGTGTAGGAAACCATTTTGGAACAACAGCAGCCTACATGTGCTGGTCAAGAAATGCCATCTTTGGATAAATGTCACACATGTGGATTGTCAGTGAATGTGCTGCACTCACCAGGAGCACAGGAGGGATTATTTTGGACAGTGCTGACATCTGCTTGTGCACATTATACACCCCATTAGCCCACAGCATGTGCACCCACCATTGCTTCAACCCATCACAGAAGTCCTGTGTAGCACAGAGCTGAGTTTCCACCCTGACTTTTCCAGGCAGGAATAATGACCCTAGAGAAACGGGAAATTACCTGGTGATGTTGTGACTGGAGCTCCCCACATGGTGCTCCATTTAACTTGTTCCCACAGCACTCCATTTGTTTGCTTCCTCACCCTTTGTTGTGTGTCCAGAAACGATCTGAGCACAAAAACATTCTCTCTATATGGTTACAACAATAAAGGCAGTGCCAAGCAGCACTTCAAAGCTGCCCTCTCCACTTCAGAAAGACAGACCTTCCTGCTAGATAACCCCAGGTCCATTCCACAGGTTCACCAGTGCTCATAGGCTGAGCAGACCTAGGAGGCTCCAAGCAACAGGTCCAATTCCGCCCAGGAGATGCAGCATCCCATGCACACACATTTCTGTGGAATTAATTTAACATGCTGACCCTTAGTCCACATCCACAGCTCAGAGGTTTTTTATAATGGTCAACAAATTCTGGCAGAGAGACAAACGTCTTGGAGGTACAAAGTCCCTAGAAGGTTTGTGGCAGTTTGTGGACAGGTAGGTGACACTGTCCCTATTACCTCTTGTGGCCACCAAGAGGAGTCACACACCCTGTGCTGAGTCTGATGCCAGCACTATCCAAACATGACTAATATCCAGACTAAGCTTGCCTAAATGACAATCTAACAGTCTTGGGGCAGGCACCACGGAAGAGACATGGGAATTACAAGGAGATGACAGGGACACAGAAGAAAGCCAAGGTGATGTGACAAGCAGAGTCCAGAGGGTACATGGAGGAGCTGGTTGTACCATGACAGAGTTTAGGGGGAAACACTGGGAGGAGGAAATGCAGCCCTGGGATTGCTGGGCTGTAATGGGAGCATCACAGGACATGGGTAGGAGATTGGGATCGCTGTGGTGAGGAGATCATAAATCCCTGGGGGAAAAAGAAGCATTATTGGTTGTGCTGGTTGTGAAACAACTTCTATCAATGTTGCATCATGTACTTTAAGGCGTGATTGGGCACCAACAAGGAACCCAGCACACATTTGCACTCTTGGTGACAAAGCACACAGCCCTGGCACAGCCAAAAGGGCAGATGCAAAGCCCATATGGGAACACGAAACAATTTAAACCCAGTGTCCATGCTCTGCTGCAGAAATACAAAATATATGTGGGCTGGACTGTGGCACTGCCCATCTGCTCTGCTCTGAGTGGGATGAACCCCATCCCACACAGGATGGAGTCAGGATGCCCTTGGAGGGCTGAGGGAGCAGAGACACGTCAGCTGCTATTCCCTGCAGCCAGGGCAGCCCAGTGCAGTGCAGGCAGGCAGCCACGGGGACCTCGCAGCACATGGAGAGAGAGGAGAGAGGAGAGAGGAGAGAGGAGAGAGGAGAGAGGAGAGAGGAGAGAGGAGAGAGGAGAGAGGAGAGAGGAGAGAGGAGAGAGGAGAGAGGAGAGAGGAGAGAGGAGAGAGGACATCGGCCACGGGGAGGGAGGGCTCTGCCGCTGCTCAGGCACCAAGGGCTCGGTGAGAGGGACTGACAGGGTGGGGAGCACAGAGAGCTCTCCCTGCACTGCAGGCAGGCTTTAACAGCCAGGCCAGGCACAGACCCAGCCTGTCTGCTGCTGATATCTGGGCAGCAGGGCCTCAATCACACTGCCCATACTGTCACTTTTCCATGTCTGCACTTCCAGACGAGGGGGATGTGGCCCTGCTTCCCCACATGTCACTGCTGCTTGGTGGTCATTCAGGCAGCTGCACTCACCCCTGTATGGGCAACTGAAGGTTTGCTCAGCCTCAGCGCAGCCAGGGCTCTGCTGTGGCAGGCTGGGCTCATGTGAATCACTGCCCACAGACACCACACAGCTGCATCACCTGCCCTCAGAGGCAGGGTACAAGGCAGATTACCTCACCCACACACTGCAGACAAAATCCACATATACTGATTCTTCCACTTTGGTAGGACATCAGATACTCTCCTCCAGACTCCTTGTCCTCAGTGCCATGCCTCAGACGTCCTCTAGTGCCTCAGCACTTCTGCTTCCTCAAGGGAACCCCTTCTCTCTTTTCATCAGCAGACCTGAGCAGGGTGGTGGCACTGATCTCCTGTGTTTGCACAAGCAGCATCCCTCTGAGCACAGCACCAAGCATTTGGGGAGATGGGCACAGCCCCTGCCCCTGGGTTCAGCAGGACCTGGATCTCACTATGGTTCCTCCTTGTTTTGTCACTCACAGGAGCTCAAAGGGGCATAAAAATCCACCAGCTCCTGGAGGAGGCACTTGGCACTCACTGCATGGTGGGGCCACCACCCAGTGCACACAGGGTTTGCATGCCCATGCCCCAAGAGATTCACACTGACAGAAAAGCCAACCCCAGCAGGGAAATGAGCAGATGGATAACCACCTGCTGAAGAGGAAAATGTTGAGACAACTGGGTGATATGGCAATTCATATCCTTTCTTTGATCCCAGCAGTGTCTTAGTACTGCATATAGAAAGCAAAGGGGAGAACAATAAAGCTTTATGCTAAGCCAGTGACTTTCTCAAATTCACTTTCCTGCTCTGTAATGGGAACAGAGGATTGAACCCCAGCCTGCATTAATGAAAAAACAAACAAAAGCAGAACTTCATAAGTGATGAAAGTTGCATTTCCAGCCATTCATTTATTTGCTTTTGCCTCTTAAGAGCCTATCTATGCGTTGCATAGGAGTCTGTTGGAAGGACCTCAGTAAAAGTCTTTAGTCCATTTGTCTAAACCCTTATCATGATGAACAGCAGGAATAAGCAGCATTTCATCAACTTGGCCTCATTACCATCTCCTCACTTGCTCCCATGTCATATTCTGGAAAAACTCCTTTGCCCCAGAGTTCAGGAGATTCAGGCCCTGTTAACCCATGTCTAAAAACAAATTTCAGAAGAAAGACCCTGGGAGGGTGATCCACCTGCAGCCCTCCAAAGACTATTTCAGTGAGCACAGATAGAGCCCTTTCTTGGTTTTTAATCACTCCATGTACATCCTGCAAGGTAAAATGACATGGGGAGTCTTGCAAAGTGCAACCAGATCCACTTGATGTTTGTAGCATCCCAAGGAAAGCTGAAGATTTGATGGAGATTGAGACCTACCACTTCCCACACTGCTGCAGACAATCTGTGCCATTCCCCTCTCTGAGATGGAGGGCACCTGGGCTGTGTGTGTCCTTCAAAAGTGGTGGCATGGCTGAAAAGAAGACTTAAGTCACCACTAACTTTCCCAAAAACTGAATTTGCACTGTGTCCTTCCTCCAATATATCCTTGGCCATTTCCATCTCCTGTGTTATGTAGGGGAAGGCCTGGTTCATCCAGACACCCTGAGAGGCTTGCAACAGGGTTTAGAACACACTCTAATGTTGCTAAGGCCAACCTCTGTGGCCATGAAGGGCTTCACAGTGCACAGCCACAGAGCTCCCCCAAAGCCATCCTGCCTTCCCCTGCCTCTGCAGGCCAGGTGTTAGCCTGGGAATGCAGGCAGAAATCCAAGCTTTCTGTTAAATCCCCCTTTTGAGGTAAAGTTACAGAACAACTGCTGAGGCTCAGTGATGTTTTCCAGCTCAGAAACCACGTTTCTCACTGCACAGCAGTACCCCCAGGGACTGGGGCAC
This sequence comes from Ammospiza nelsoni, assembly GCF_027579445.1. Lineage (NCBI taxonomy): Eukaryota > Metazoa > Chordata > Aves > Passeriformes > Passerellidae > Ammospiza > Ammospiza nelsoni. Next base: position 22,921,904 of record NC_080635.1, read on the forward strand.
AATTTGCACAGGCCAACCAGCAGCACTGGGAAAAGGGTGCTGCATCTGACCTTTGTTGTGTCAGGGATGCCAAGGCAGGGTGGGAGTGACACTGTATTTTCCTTTTTGGGACTCCAGGTCACCTACTCCATGACTTAGCTCTGGCGCCACAGGTCTAAGGAGAGCACAGAGCTGGTTTGTTTTGCCATGGCCCCCTGCCAGGCTCGCCCTGCTGTGGCTGTTGCAATGCCAGCTCTCCCTGGCCCAGGGGAAGCAACTCTGTGCCTCCTTCACCAGGCTCAGCCACGCTCCTGCACCACCAGCAGCAGCTCCAGGAACTGGGCTGTCCCAGAGCCCCAGGGCCCCGGGGCTGCCCACCCTCGGCAGAGCCCTGCCCACACAGGAGCTCCAGCATGAGAGTGTGCTGGAGGCTTCTGCCACAGCAAAAGGGATTCAAACACTCAGGAATCATCCTACTGCAAGGCTAAGGCTGAACCAGAGCAATGCCACCCCCCTGCAGAGACAGGGATTTCAAGGAGACTCCTTAATATTCCCCCTTCTTGCAAAACCAGTGTTTTCACCCAATGCTAAGGATTCCACAGAGAAAAATAATTAGGTCAAAACTTTGCAAACAGCTGGATGCCGCCTGACTTCTCACCCAGAGCACCTCCTCACATTGCAATTGCATTGGAATTTTGCATTCCCAAGCAATACTGGGAGACTTCCCAACACATAGGCAGCAGGAAGCACATGTGAGGCTGCCTGGTATCTATCACATGTTTAGCATCTCCAATGACATGATTATTAATTAAGCGAATACGCTAGTATTCTGACTATTGCACACCTGTTCCCTAGCACCACCTGCAGGCAAACCCCGTCCTTCGCCCCTTTTAGTGGAAACGGTGCCTGCAGATCCAGGGTAAGGAATAAATTCCTCTGGATCAAACACTCAGCACAGATCCAGGTGTTTGCTGCTCTAAACACACGTTGTAGTAGAGACAAATTGTGCAAGTTTGGTGGTTTGCTTCAGGCTGAAAACTGTTTAGGAACACATGTTTAAACTTAATCAGCTACTTCTAATCAAAAGGCAGAACAGCTGTTCTGATAAAGGCAGCAAAAAAAACCTCTTGACAATGTGGTTTTAAGAAACTGAGGAAAACAAAACTTTAGGATGGGGCATCGCTTACACTGCAAGCTTTGGCCCCTTCTCCTCTCTGAGGTGGTCATGAACTAAGTTAATGCTTGTGTATTTTCTTCATTGACCTGGTAAGACTCCATAGTGAGAGAAAAGCTCCACTTTCTTACTGGCCCTCAGAACAGTTGGGTGAAATATAAAACCCACCCCATTCAATTGCTGGTTTATAATCAACAAAGTTCTGATCAGCATTTCACAGGCCCACATCCACACAGGTGCTGAGAGAGCAACAGATTCAGCTTTAGGACACTGGACAACATAGCTGAATCCACAGAGACCACCTCTAAGATATCACAAAACTGAGCTTGTCTCCCTTTCACATCCTGTGTCTCCTGGTACTGAGCAGTCAGAAAAGTGAGTCCTTGAACTAAGACCAAACCCAGGCTTTTTGCTTTGAACACAACTCAAAAAATAAAGTATTTTAAAAACCCAAGAAAATCCATCTTAAAGTAGCCAAGGAAAAGAAGAAGGGCTATAATTCTTCTAACTGTATTTTGAAAAGATGTTGCTTCTGCACCCCTCAGTCCAGTCAGCACAGAATACAGAGAATGTCCATCCAGCTGGGTTTTTTAATGGCTCAGAAAGGGATGTGCAGGCTGCCAGTTCTAATAGGAGATTTCTTACCATGCCTGGGTCCACAACTTGTGACTTTCAGTCAGCAGATACAAGGAGTGAAGGGGACATCAAGCACTGTACAGTGGCCATCACCCAGACTAGGAGCAGCTGGCAAGAAGCCTGAGAAACTAAACTGACAATTTTATGGTGCCCTCCTTTACAAACTATTTGTTCAGAGACATGAGAGATACAAAGGAACAACATGCCTTTATCATGTTAATGAGATTATTATGGTGCACACCAAAGGCCTTTGAGAAATTCCCTATTTTCATCCTATCCAGCTATATAAACACTCCTTGCTTCTTGAGCTTCCAACTGCAAAACTCCACTTTAACACAAGATGTACAATAATTGGTTTTATTAATTACACCACAAGTAATACTTTCTGCAACATCATATATTTCAGTTTCTGAATCTATATCCGAATAAAGTGCTGAAGTTTAGGGAATACTTTTAGTGCATTCTGTGTAGTCACTTCTATAACTTCTCCAACTGGAATTCCTTTAATTTTGGCAATGTATTCAGCAGCAATGTAAATGTTTTTGGGTTCATTTCTCACCTGAAAAACAAACAAAACCAATCAAATTACAGACCCCTAGAGATCACAACTGTTTCAGATTCAGGGCTTTCTGACACAACTTCAGTCACACTGTAGCACGTGTGGCAGAAAAATCACATGTATCCATTCCTCTTGGATGAAGTTCCCTTGGTAGCCTCTTTCCTCTCTTGTAACTACACTCAAGACTACTTCACTACCTGTGCCAGCAGCTGACCTCCTCCACAAGGTGTAGGTCTGGATGCAAACACACAGAAGTCCCTCCCTCCCATCACCTACCTGTTTTTCAGGCCCCAGAGCAGGAGAATCAGTTTCCAAGCACATATTTTCCAGTGGCAGCTGTTTCACAAGCTTCTGCTTCTTGAAGAAAATAAGACAGTCATTAAATGCTTTATGAACTTCAAACTGTGGGGGGAAAAACACGAAGGGAGGATATTCCCTACATTTAGAGACAACATCAAAAGACTTTGGTGCCGCTGTTTACATTTTATCAACAATTTCTGAATGGAAGCAATAACACCAAGAGCTGCTTGAGAAGTCCCTTCAAATTAAGGTTCTCCTGTTCTCTAAATGTCCAAAATACCATTATCTCAAAGCTGAATTCATTGTAATTTATTTAATCATGCAGTTATATTGCAGTTACAGAGTTGCCAGTGCAATTCTAATTTGCTGTTTTCTGTGCATATAATATTTGTGTACTTTTTCCTCCTCTCTGCTTTACCTCTCAACCCCAGTTTGTTTCACTTCCTCCTAAGTACCTAGCCTCATCCCCATTTATATCATTTATATCCACCCCTCATGCTCCCTCCACTTGAATCAAACCTTTTCCTCTTTTATATTTCCCGAGCTTATCACAGAAAGCAGTGCTATCACAAAAACTACTCCTTCTCTACGTGCCATGTCCCTGTTGTAAAACGGTCCAGTGACAGAATCTTCTGCAGAAGAGCTCACCGGAAACCACAATAAAATGAGAAAAATCCCCCTTGTTTCTCAGGAATAGCTGAGCTGTTTTAGCCAGAATTCCCCCTCCAAAGCACAGCTAAGGCAAAAGCCCCAGGCAGCGATTCAGCAAAAGTAAAAATGTGCAATGCATGGAGAAGGAGCAGACCCCAGCTGGAATAAAACATTACCTGTTCACTCCTTACAATGGAAGGAGGAATGGAGAAGTAGTATCCAGCTCTCACCCCTTCCATGGCTACAGATGGCTTCCCATCAAAGGCATGGAGCAACACCTTGGTAGCACCTTGGAGAAACAAAGCAAACCACATCAGCAGCAGGGTTACACAGGGCTGCCATGCCAGCTTCCCATGGCACCTTGGTCCCACACAGAATTAACACAGAAACTCTGCACTACTGCTCCTGTGAAAAATGCATATTTTATGATTGGCTTTTCGCAAATATTAAAATGAATATTATATGTGTTATGTTAGAAAGTTATGCTGCATTAATTCTCTTAAGTAGTGTGTTAAATGTAGTTTTAGGTTATAAAAAATGTTAAAATAGAAACTATGCTATGTAGGATACTTTTTTTAAAGAAAGGACTTGCAGTGAGATAGCAGCCACAGGACACTTAAATCTTTCAGAGAAAGAGAATTTATTGCCCCATTATCAGAAGAAATGAACTTCTTCCTGCCTCGAAGGCACTGTTAGGATTCAGAGGAAGAAGTTGACACTGACCAGACAGAATCCTGTGTTTGAATGGAATTTATGCATCATGTATGAGATGTATGAATATTCAATGGGCTATTGCTTTTAAGGGTTAATCCTCTGTTAACGGGTGTCCTTCCCAGAAAAAGGTACCCAGACATCCGTAACTCTTTGTCTCTATTGTCTCATATTGTCCTAATTGAAATTGTCCCAATTATTATTACTCTAATTGTATTACTATTTTTATAACCATTTTATTACTATTAAACTTTTAAAAATTTAAAACCAAGTGACTGGCATTTTTCACAGTCCTGAATTAAACACACACAAACTGATGTGAGGACATGGCACAACTAGAGAAATCCTGTTGGCCAAAGCCACGGCAGAGGAAATGCATGAAAACCTTACCTTGTTCCTTCAGGAGATTGATGGTTGGTCTTCCAGCTGAGCGGGAATGAACATTTCTGCACAGCAAGGAGAGGCCCAGCATTAGGAAATTTAGCCAAATACCCTTTTCTTGCAAATACCAACAAACTAACAGTATCTTGGGATGAAAATAATGACTCCATACAATAACTTTTATCAAGGAAAAAACCCAGCATTGTATATATTAATCTTTCAACTACAGTGAAGATATAGGAACAACATAGCATGGACAGGGTACATAAGATGTCTGTACAGAAATGCAAACATAAGGAAAATTCTACAATTAAATCTCAAACTGGAGACTGACAGGACACATTAAACTATGCCAGTTTAATCCATCTAAGGAAAGTTCTGTGGGCACTTAATCTGGAAGTATTTCAACATGTTACTGAGACCTGGCAAATCCTCCTGGTACAAACAAAACCTACAATGGCAAATCCAGTCTTCTTGCCAGCTCAATCTGCTTGATCAAAACCTGTCTTTGTCCTTCCTTCTGTTCATCAGTGCTGGCAAATCTGGGAGTGAAATCTAGTCCAACCTACAGAACAAGAAGAGAAGGGAAAAGTTTTACAGACCTAACACTTAACAGAACCATAATTAGACATACAAAGGCATACCATGATTCAAAACTGCAAAACATTTCAAAATATGAATAGAGACGGCAATTAAAATGAGCTCAGCTGCAGCTTAAATAAAAAAAAAAAAAGCATTCTCAACCATAAACTTTTCAACAATGAAAGCATTTATGGGCAGACAGCTACTAACAAGGGTATTTAACATTTTAGTCTGTAACTGGTTTTCTGGGGGTTTACATTCTATTGAATATTATGTAAGATTAAGTCTCTAATACGTATCCCCAGTACAAGCAAAATTTCTGTCCTGAACCCATAGCTTTAGTCCAATCCCTAGCAAAAATTACCCATTAGTTCTATACTTTTTTGATCTAAACATGTTCAAACGTTTGTCAAAGCAGTCCCATTCACAGTTAGATGAACAGAAGTTCTTCATACACAGTACAACATGACATATTTAGTTACAAACTCTGTCAAAACCTGCTTTTTCTGTAGCCAGTGCAGAACCAGATGCAAGTCCCTCTGGTACTAACAAACAAATCGAGGCAAACTCCATCCTAAAGCCTCAATTCATTTATAAACAAATGTAAGACAGCAGACAACAGATGGATACAGATAGATGAAGGATTAAAAAAAAGAACTGTACAAGTCACTGAAATCACAGCTTAGCCTAACTTTGTCAGAGAAGAAGGCAGCAAGGACCTGCCTTTGGGTACAACATGAGAGAGCATAAGTATGTAATCTTCCAAAAACTCCAGCAACATAAATTCCATCTATTTTCTAATAGCAATAACAAAGGAAAAGAAGGAATCAAGCAAAGCTATAATGGAAAGCACATTAAGAGAACTACCAATCAGCCTTAGTGCTTATTCAGGCTGACAGCAATTCTTATCACACACAGAAAAACAAGCATTGACTCAGTTTTTGTAATTCCAGTGACAGCTGCTGCTGGAGAGATTTAAACAAGTTATAGAATTCCACTCACTTCTCCAATCCCCACCAACTTGTCTTTGTAACGTTCTATAAGAGGCAGTGCAGCATCCAGATCCTGCAAGAATAAAAGATGCAACTCTCACTGCCCTTACAAGGGGAAAGGGTTATGAACCCAGCATTATGATAAAATTGGTGTTTCCTTCACTGTTCTGAAATTCTGTACTTCACAACTTGTCATTACTGTGAGCTCTGCAGTCAGATTTTAGAAGTCTGAAGGATTTATCTTCTTTACTTAATAACCATTTCATTACATATATTCATTACATATTGTTATTACATTCTATACCTATATCTACCTGTCTCTCTCCCTCTGTATATATATATATATGTGTGTGTGTGTGTGTGTGTGTGTGTGTATATCTTAAAACCTTATTCTAAATACTCCTGAGCTAACTTTTCACAGTAGCAGCAGAGATAATTAAAACAAGGCCCAAAAATAACTCAGTAACCTGAAATAGCTGCAGATAGCTCCCTGAGATTTTCAGGATAAGGCAATAAACAGTTGCCTTCCAGTTCCCATGTTAACAAAGGAACATCTGCACATGTTGTTTGCTGTAAGCAAAGCACGCTTGGGATTTTTAAAACCATTTCACTGCAGTAATACAGCCAGATGACTCCAGAAAACAATTCTGCTTTAAGGGCTAACAGGGACAAATGGATGTGCTGAGAGAGCCTGGGATTTGGTGCACTGGGTCTCCTTGCATGACAGACGGCAGAAAAACCACTGAAGGTAAATCAGGCAGATCGGAGCATCCTATCGTCTGTCCTGAAAAGTCCCAGCAGTATTTTAGAGGCCGCGTTTTACCTTCAAAGTAACACTGCGCTGCTCCTCTGGAGAAATCTCTTGAACGGGGTGAACTCCCAGGCATGGCAAGACAAACCCTGGGAATCTAGGCACGGAACAGACAGCGAGAGTGTGAAAAACCACAGAGAACCAAGTTTAACGCCAAGAGCCCGCAGAGAGCGCAGGTTTAGAGCCAAGAAGGGCCGGCCTGACTGAGGGGGGCAGCGCATCCCCCGTCAGTCCCCAAGGCGCGGACCCGGGTGGGCGCGGGATCCCCGCCGGCCTCGCACCTCTCGGACAGCTCCACGACGCTCCGGAACTCGCTCGCCTGCTCCGACACCACCACCAGCGCCGACACGGCCGCCTGCGGCACACAGAGACCCCCGGCCCGCTGAAACCGGCGGGGCCGCGGGCAGAGGGTCCCCTCAGGCCGCCCCGCCTCACCTGCTCCGCCGCCCGCACCACGGCCGCCACGTCCTGCAAGAGACACGCACCGCCTCAGCACCAAGGCTGCGACCGGCACTCGGGACTGCCCCCGGCCGCCCGCCCGCCACCCCTCACCGGCTGGAAGCAGGCCGCGGCCAGGTGGCAGTGACAGTCCACCGGCCCCGCCATGCCGCGCCCGGCGGGAAGGCACCGAGCGGCCGCGGGTTCCGCTTCCGGGCCGGCATTTTCCCCGCGTCCCGGGCGGGAAATGGAGGCGCCGCCGAAGCCGGAGGCGGCGGGCGCGGGGCCGGGGCCGGGGCCGGAGCCGGAGCCGGGGCCGGAGCTGGAGCCGGAGCTGGAGCTGGAGCTGGAGCTGGAGCCGGAGCCGGGGCCGGAGCCGGAGCCGGAGCCGGGAGAGGCGCGGCCGGACCCGCGGGTGCGCTGCTGCTCACGGCGCGGGCTGGGCGCCGTGCTGGAGCTGTGCGCGCCCTTCGTGCGGGCCCTGGCGCAGGGACAGCCCGGCGGGGCCGCCGCCGAGGCGGACGCGATCTGGGTGAGCTCTGGGGAGCGGGAACGGGAACGTCCCGGCACAGGGCCCGGCGGGCCCCGCTGGCAGCGCTCGGCAGCCGGGGTGACGGGCGGCTTGCACCGGGGTGGGCAGGGCAGTCAGGCGGGACGGGCTCTTCCTGAGGGATGCATGTATGGATTCACGGACGGACCGATGGATTCTCAGTCTGCTCCGTGCATTGCAGAACTTCGAGACAGCGGTGCGGGAGAACGTCACCATTAACGGGCAGCCCTGGGAGGAGGCCTCGGATGACTCCCGGCTGCAGAGCGGTAGGCCTCGCTTCCATTCGCTTCCCGCTCCCCGGGCTGGGTTTGGTTTGGTTTTGTCCAGAGGTAAAAGGGGCCCGTTTGAAAGGGGAGCTTCTGACTTGATGTATGGAAGTAAAAACTCATTCCTAGGATAACGGAGCATTGGAAAAGGCTGCCCAGAGCTTGTCTCCAGCACTTGAGGCTTCCACAAACCCTCTGGAGCAACCTGTTTTGAAATGGGCTTTGACTCTGCTGTGAGCAGGAGGCTCTGGAGGGCCCCTCCAGCCTCAGTGTTGGGGGCAGTGACCAAGATCTGTCAGAGGACCCTAGGAGACTGTCTTGTGCTGCTATTGAATATACGGATCAAGTGTTGAAAGTTATTGCTATATAAATATATGTAATAGAAACAATGTATTTATAATTACTGTCTTTTGAATAATAGTAGTGGAGATACTTGGTAGTCTGGTGCCCAAAGAAAATTTCAGTGTGGTTCATTCACTCACCTGTGTTGGCTTTAGGTGGTCTTTGCCTGTAGTTTAATGCTTTTTGCACTTACATAGAGCTGAGAATACAGATACATTGAGCTACCTATGGAGCTGTTGAACCAAAAGCATTGAACCGTTTTTTTGGTCGGGATGCTCTAAACAGTGTGATCTAGTTGAACCTATGTACCTGCTCATTGCAGGGGGCTTGGGCTAGATCACTTTTAAAGGCCCTTCCAACCCAGACTATTCTCTGATTCTGTGAAGTGTCTGCTGTTGTAGTTCTAGAATGATAAAACTCCAGGTACTTGGACTGCAAGGTCAAAAATGCACAGAACTCATGATGCAAAATGCAAAACTGAGACACTGTCATCTGCCCACAGCTGCATAAAGCAGGTGTAAGGACTGTATTGTGTTTTTAATTCCATATAGATTTACTCATGTGCCTAGCTCTGATCCAGTTTGAGTCACCAAGAGATCTGTCAGTTTGTGCCTTCCATATTTATGTTGATCAGTGGCTTAAGTCTTTCCTGTCAATATTTAAATGGTTTCATGGTGATCTTAAAACAAACAACCAAAACAAACTCACAGAGTCCTAAAACCTTGGCTTTTCCTTTCTGAGTTTTGTAATCACTTGATTCTGCACAGAATTACCCAGAGGGGGTGCTCAAAATCCATTGTTTACCACTAGATTGAAAACATTGCATGGCTTGCAAGTTATACTCAGCACATTAGTGGGAACAGTGAATTTTAATCTTAAACTGCTTATTTGTGCACTGCGTGATGTAAAATCAGCTAGGCTTCCAATTACTGTTTGTGCAGTTGGAGTTTGTTTAATGCTTGTAAATCACACAGATAAATAATTTTTCTTCTTAAAAGATAGCCATTGCTTCATAAGAGTTTCTTCACAGATTCAGAGTTCATAGGGAAATACATTTGTTATTTTTTCCCCTGGATGGTTCTCTCCCTCTCCCCACCCCAGATCATTTACTTCAGAATAACTGGCCAACATCAAGTTATGCTCCAATCTCTATACTCTCTTAGCAAGGAGATTCAAGACATACATTTATTTCTGTGTTGATAATCATGCATGATTTTTTTTTATTTGAGATCTGAAACTTCTTTTTCTTGACAGGTTTGTCTCAAAAAAAAAAATTTGAGAATTCCACAGTAACTATGTGTGTTTGTCACTTTCAGATTCCAATATTAAAATTCTGGAGGATGAATTTGATGAATTAATAGTAGAGACAGCAACTAAGCGTAAACAGTGGCCTAAAAAGATCCTGGTGCATGCTATTGAAACCATGAAAGCAGAGCAGGAGATGTTGGTGAGTAACCTAAGACTTCCAGAAAACCTTTGCATTAAGAAATCAATCATCCAGTCTTGACCTTTAAGCTCCTTCCCATGATTGCTTTGGATTCTTTATCATAAAATGAAATTGCTTTTTTTTCATTAACTAAGGGTTAAACTTAGGAAGTTTACTGATGGTTGCTACAAAGCATTGTGACTGTGTCTGAATTGGGTCTGTGGCACAAAGAAACTGCAGCAGATTGCTTCAGCCTGGTGACTCAGGATTTACAAGCCGGTAGGCACCTATTATCTTCGAGTTCCTCAAGTCCTTGCCCAAGGGCTGGACTGGCTGAGGTTGAGGTGCTAAATGTTACACTACATACAGATAGATAGTATCACATGCAGTGTACCGCTTAAAAAATGTCAGTGGCTTCCTAAGCACTTTTTTGGAGCTAGTAAATACTGGGAGTAATGACTTTCAGTAAAGCAAAAGGCAGTGTGGATTAATGAATCAGCACAGTCAGTTCTGTGGGATTTTTGACACACAGTGTAAAGTAATTACTGGCATTAAACAAGCCCGTTGTGTCCTCAGCTGCTGGATTTCTTCACTGAAGTTATGTTAGGCCTCTCTTTTGCTTACCTCCTGATTAATTAGGATTCCTTTGGCAAAAATACAAGAGGCTGAAGCAGAGTCAAAGACTGGCACAAGCTGCCCAGTGCAGCTGTGCCATCTTCATCCTTGGAGAGATTCATGGATGAGGTTCTGAGCAACCTGCCCTAGTTGGCCTAACTTCAGGAGGATGTTTAGAGGTACCTTCCAACTTCAGCTATTCTATACAAAAGCAGACAGGGAATTTTTTAGAAAGTTGTGTAGGAGCCTGCATTGTATTTCTGAGGACTAAAATTGACAAATGTTAACTCTCTGGGTTAGCCAGGCAGAGATGATTTACAGCAAGGAAAAGTGCACGGGTGCACTTTCATCTTACACCTGACATATTTTATGATATATATTGCTTTTTGTGATCTCTCTGTTTTGTCAGTATATTAAGTATGTAAAACAAACAAAATCAACTTAAATTAAATATGCTATTGAATAACCCCAAGATTTAACAAGACCTTTTAATCTTTCTGCTACCTGAGTGCCACAGTGGATTAGTTATTTGGAATGCCTCTCATGCTCCTTTTTTTCTCTTGCTGATCTCTTCAAAGTTTACACCACCACAACTAGATGAATTTTAATTAAAATTCTCTGCAAAAGTTTAGTTTATCTCTGTAAGAATATGTAAAAATACATGTAAGAAATATGGAAAGCTTAGTTTATCTCTGTAAGTGGTCCTTTTTTTTTTATTTCTCAGCTATTTCTGCAAAGGTACCGGTGGTTTCTTTGGTTTTGGTTGAGTGTTTCTTGTGTTCTTTCATCATCATAGCTAAATGAGTGATGCTTTCTGAGGCATAAAAGCAGCCATGAAGATGTGATTTATCTGGAGAGAACCAGTCATTTATTGTGGTGATTTACTTGTCACTGCCAAAGCAGGAGATCGTCCTGTGGGTTTCCAGTCAATGTGGTCTGTAGAGTTTGAGGCTAATGCAAGCCATGTTTGCTCTCCTGCTTGGAGCTGTTACTGCAAACTTGCTAAGTTGTGTGGACTGTGAAAAAAATTTCTCTCAAAACTACAGCAAGGAATAATTAGCTTTCCCCTACTTGATGTTGCCTGAAGAAGGTTGAGGGACAGCTCCTGAAGTGGAGAACACTAACTTGCAGATACTTCTGTTCCCTTGGCCTTGCTTTGTGTCCTTCTTCCCTGTTAGCTGCTTCTAATTGCACCTTTAATGCAACTGAGAATGGGTTATATTCAGTTATTACTAGTTCTCTTCATGTCTCAGTTAACTGATGTAAGGCACAAGACTCACAGTGTGTGAAGCAGAGTGTTCTTAGTTCTGTATAAGTAATTGCAGGGCTAGAGTGTACTTGTTTAAGTACTTTTCTTTTTCTTAGCTTTTTGTCTTAATGCACCTTTTGTTGGAGTTTGTGGCTCTGGGAAAGCATGCTGGTTCTGTGAATGGCTCTTGAGAAGCTAGAGCAGCTCTTTTTCCTCAGTCATGCAGCAGGTGGCAATGCTTCTTCCAAAATGCCCTGGATGTCAGTTCTCATGCTTTAATAATTAGAATTCTGCCAACTAAAGCAGATTTCTGGAGATGTGTTTACAGTGAGTGTAACTGTGTTAACCAGAATGCTATTTTCAGTAACTAAGTATCTATAATCTGTACCTCTAATACATTCTTGATCTAAATAATTTCACCACAATATCCATATATATATATATTAGGTATCTATTAAACCAAGGGAATATTTCACAATTGTTTTTTTTTTTTTTTAATATGCAGAAGCTCTACCAGCCTGTGGTAAAACCAGCAGACATAAGACCTCAGCCTTCTCAAGGTAAAGACTTTGTGGGGAGGGCAGCTGTACTGAGGAAACACTGCCTCACTTACTGGCTAACTGTAAATGTTTGACAAGTTTTCTTTCTTTAAGCTTGTTTAAAATTGGCTGTTTATAAATTAACAAAAAAGCTAGAAGTTTGTCATAAGTGAATGTATTGCTGCCTGAATTTTACTGTGTGCATTTCTCTCATTCTGAGTGCTGCCTGCAGTTAGGCACTGTACTTGAAGGCAAAAAGCTCTGTGTGTGTGTGTGTGTTGGGGAGAAATTGTCACACAGCTACCCCCAGAAGGCTTCCTTACTTCTTTCCTTCATCACTGGTGGTGCCAGATGAGGAACTGATGGATCACTGACATAGAACTTCATCTGTTCTTGTGTTCATTTTACACAAGTACTGGAAATGCTTCAGCCTCTCTTCCTAATCAGTCATTTCCTTCGGGGAGTTGAAAGCTGTTGTGTAGGACTCAGTGATGGCAGTGTTGACTCTCCTAACTAGGACAGAGATTTCATCCTGCCTGTGTCACTTGTGAGGGTTGATGAGGGAACAGAGCTGCAAACAACCTTGTAAGTTTGCTGCATGGATTGGAAAGATGCCTTGTGCAGACTCCTTGGAACAAGGTGGTGGATTTTGCAGCGGATGATTGGGATGTCCTCTTTTGAGGCTGGCTTTAATAAATGGGGAGTTGTGTGTTACCTGTTGTTAAGTATTGAATAATGACAGATTTCAGCAGTGCAGTTCTAATTTGAAAAGTGAGCACCCTCACTATGAATTACTGCACATGATATAACAAGCAGCAGTGCTTAGAGTTTGAGGAGCTGAGCTGAGTCTTCAGTTCTCACCCTGCTGATCTGACTTCATTCCAAACATCATTTCCTCCTTTTAGATGTGAGACACGGCTTCCAGCAGCAAAGCAGCCAGTAGCAGCAGTACAGTGGTCACTTTGTATCTGAGTTCCTTTTGGTTTCTAGTGTCCAAATCCAGGCTTTTCTCATGTCAGTCCACTGCTTGCAAGTTAGTAGCAGCTTGCACTATGATACTGTGGTTTTGGGTTTGGTAACAGCAAAGTTGTAGCAAAGATGCCACGGAGTTTATGGAGCATTTTGGTATTATGTAGTCTTTGGGAAGTTTATGTATCCCAGTTTAGCAAGTACAGTGGCCAGAAACCAAAAATGTTTAGATTACTCAATACCTTTCATTTCCTTGTTTCGTTTCCCTATGTTTTGGAAAGCCTTGAACACTGAGGAATATAATGCCATCTATGTCAAGGCAAACTCTTGCAGGCAAGTTTCATTTAACTGTGTGTCAGTCTTTCTGTACAATAATCCAGATAATTATTTCTTCTTTCACTTAACTCCATCCTTACCATTTCATAAGGTCACCAGCCTCCTCATCCCAATACTTTATTGTAAGAATGCTTCATTGTAGAGATATCCTTCTTTTAGAGAATACCCTTCCACAGGGCTCTGAGATGAGTTTAAAGAAGTTGCTTCTGGACTGCTGATTCTTCCAAACTGAGTGATGGTGCATTTTAGTGTCTATGTTCATGTAGGGATCATGTGTTCCTAAACCAGCTCTGAGCAGCACACTGGATACATGGACAGTTCAACAAGCACCATCCCTTGGTGGTTACCACCTTTCAGCAGGGAATCACTGTAACCCTGAGCGAGAATGCTGTGACTGACTTATAAATGCCTTCAGCAGCACAGATAAGATTGACTTCAAAACAGAGAGTTGTGTTTAACCCTGACAGGGTTTAGAGGTGTGTGCACCACCTGACACTGTGTCCTACTGCAGGCACTGGTGAAACCCTACAGAAAACTAATAGTAGTGGAGGTGAGGCTCCTTACTTCCCAGAAGTATGCTAGTGTGCTCATTTTAAGTTTTGTGGATGGAGAACATGCAAAACAGTTTCATAATAAGCTAGAGTTTAACTCTTGAATACAGAATTAAAGTATTGGTGATCTTATCACATTGCTACTAGAGTCAAATATATGCTGGTGTTCTGCACCTGCTGCCTGCTTCAGTGTTCCTGAAAGCTGGGGGATTTTTTCTTGTTAGCACAGCAGAATTAATACAGTTCATGTTATTTATGTTTGGTTCTTTTTGGTGTTGATAAATTAAACCAGAAGAAAAAAATCCCAGCCTTTATTGTATTTGCCCTTCTGAAAATGGGTTTTCTAAATCTCCTGTTCCCCACAGTGGTGTCTGTTCTCTGTGTTCTGTGTGGGTTTTATCAAATGGAATATGAGCTTAAAAGTTTTGAAAACAAATCTTCCTGTGTAATTATTTCTTTACAACTGTTCTCTTATTTCAAATACTGGCTTTGTGTTTTTTAGGTAAGAACTTTGGGGTTTTCTGTAGTTGGGACTGCTAGCCTCTGCAATTTGAGTGATACAGAGTACTACTAGTGAGATATACCATGCCAGCTGTTCTCAGTGTTACAGTGAAAGGGATGTGCTGCAGGTTTAGGTTTTATATGGGACTTTACTGGTTTTCTGTCCATTTTCTGATAGTGAGCAGTGGGGGAAAGAGTTATGTTTCAGAAGTTGATTTGGCTGTGTTTGTCTACAGATGCTTACATCGCAGATCTGAAGCAGGCGGCAGAGGTGGCATCCAAACAGATCAGCGAAGCCATGAAGGTGAGACCTCCATGTGCTCCAAGAGAAATATGTTTTTATCTTCTTGATCTGGTAATATGTCACAAAACAGGAGTTCTAACTCATCTTTCTTATAGTTTGGTAGAAAAAAGCCTGTGTGTGTACTGAGGAAGCAGGTAAAGCATTGTGTGTGTAAAACATTCTCCCTCATGTGGTAGTAAGGGAGATTACCCAGGAAATGCTTCCATTGAGATTTTGGAACCTGCAGCATCTGAAAAACATCTTTTGAAGACTTGTATGGCTTCATCTAGAGTATGACATTTGTTACTTCAGTACCTGCTTAGGAGCTGTGGTGTTCCTGTGATACTGCCTGAGCTTAGAGATATCATGTGGGAACACTTCACCTTGGCACACTCCTTGCATGGTTTCTGGGTGCAGACACCTCACTATTGGGGTGGTAGCTCTGCATTCACAGCCCTCACTTGCCATCCTGAGCATCATCTCTGCAGACACTGAAGCTTTTGTGCCTGTCAGAATCTCATTAGCATATTGCATGCCTTATGACCATTGTTTTTCCCATGTAACTTGAGATCCTTGGGTTTGTTTTTGCAGTGTATTCCAGCACTCATAGAAAAAGCAGAAGGTTTTTCCCAAGCATTGACTATGCAACCAACCTTGGAACTCTGCAAGCTACGGCAAGAAGTCTTTTCTGGTTTCAAGGTGAAGGAGGAAAACAATGTCCAAAATTCAGTACCACCAGGAGAAGTCACACCAACGGGAACTGTTTGCAATAAAAATCCTTATGTTTTGCTGAAAAGAAGAAAAGCTGCAGATTCCCCCGGGAGAAGGCGCTACCCACTGCGGCGGAGGAAGATCACTCTCAGTGCATGAATTTCTCATTTTGTGCTTTCACATTGGAATCTCAGTTGTACTTTTGTTCCATGTGTTCCATCTTTTTTCTTAGAACTCATCTCCTCTCAGTGCTATACATGGGAGCTTCTTTAATGACCTCTTAAATATTTCTGTTTTGCTGACATATGATGATATGTGATGATATATGGTACATGTACCAGTAGCATCCAATATCCAGCAAGTGTATTTGCCATTTAACTAATTTTTTGCTCTTATATTGCAGTTTTTAGCTTGAGTCCTTGTGCTTCTCAGAGTTCATATGCATGCTTTATGTATGTGGGCAGTCTTTTAGGAAACCACTAACTGCTCATTTACATTCAGCATGTCTCTAAAGAGGTTGGAGAACGTCTAGTTCTCCTAATGCACCTTCATTAATTACTGAGGCATGTGGCTTTTATATTAATGAATTAATTGACACTGCAGCATATTGAAATCACCCAATTTGGTGCAATGTTGGAGTTTTAAGGAAGTCTATGCACACATGTGACATTAGTCCTTGCTATCCTACCTTTCCTGAATGTAGGTCATTTAGGCTTATTTATAGTCATGTTTGTTGAAACTTGGATTTTTAATAATTGTATGTATTTACTTGCAGTGTGCTCTTCTGAACACGAATTCAACCATCAACATCTTAGGGTCTGATAAATCATTTAATGTAATCCAGGTGTGCACCTGGGGTTTTCCTGAGCAATATTTCTACCCAAGAAAGGATCTTGACTTGGGTTATGTTTGCATTTGTGTTGTTTGACTAAACTTTAAAGATCAGTAGAGGTTACCAGTTAATGGTATTCACTTGAGCTAGCTTACTTTTGTTTTCTTTACTCATTAGTGCCTAGAATATTGGAAATTAGTACTAAATTGAGCCTTGTGCCTTAACCATTTATAACTTTTTCTAGTTTATGGTTGCATGTGCCTGCAGTAAATACTCCTGTCTAGTATGTAAAATATTTGTTACACAGTAAATGGAGGGGGGTTTTAGAAGCTTTATTAATGACATGTTTGGTGCTAAGAAGACAGGTCCAACCTCTTGTCTAAGAGACTGAGAGTTCACAAGAAAACAGATTTTAGCATCATTTCTTTTGTAAAAGTGAGCATCTGTACTGAGACTTTGTATATGTAATAATATGTAAATATCTTTCCTGACCTTGTATATACAAATGTGTGTTTTTATATGAAGTAAATTAAATCAATTAAGGAAGATCAAAGCTTCAGATAATATTGTCAGTTCTAATCCCGGAATAGATGGTGGCTGAGCAGTGAGTGTACTTCAGAGGACATCTGTGTTAAATTCTGGCTTGAGTAACTGAAGTAGTTCCATTTACTGCCTTTGAACTCACAAGTGTTATTAATCTCAGGGCTGCAAAGCTTATTGGGTGAGAGAGGACAGGATGTGAGAGGGACTGGAGCTGCAGGGCTGTGGGGTGTGTGGCTCAGACTGCTTCTCACACAGCCCCTTGCTATTTTGAGTGCCCATGCTCTTTGAGTGTGGCGTTGGAAATCCCTGCTACGGCTTTCTTCGCACGGATCCTGGCTGCTGCTGGGCTAAGGTGAGCCCTGCAAGATTCTGCATGGCCACTATTACAGTGTTTGGCCATTTCCTCTGTTAATAGGAAGATTCTCTGCTCTTCTCTGCAAATGACAGGCAAGTACAGAAAATAGCTAGGAATAGGTATCTCTTTGAAGAAGTTCCCTCAGAAATAGCTGGGGTAGGGACAAATGCCATAAGAAATTAAAAGGGAAAGCACTGTGGTTTAAGACTTAATAAATGAATTCACACAGTGCATATTTCTGTTTAGAGACTAAAGGATAGTTAGCCTGCACAGGATTTCAAGTTAGTGGGAATGGATGCTCTGAGTTAGAGCAGTTGGTCTTCTTTTCCATAGCCTGTGTTGCAACCGCAATTGGATGGAAGAAGAAAAATGCATCTGGAAATGCTGGCCAAGTAGACTGTATAAAGAAAAAGATAAAGCAATCAGGATTCCAAGTGCAGTGTATAAACTAGGAATTTAAAAATCTGATGGCTACTTTTGGCCAAGCAACACTGGAAAGAGAACCTTCCTTTAAATGCAAGTTCTGTGATGAGTTGAACTCAACATGAATGTTCAGCAGTTTTTCCAATGGTTATTAAAAAATTCTACAGCCGGTGATACCTGCAACTTGCTGTTCTTCCCATTGGCAGAAATACATAAAACACTTCATTTTTCCCCACTGAGTAGCCTTTTGTCCTTCAGTTAACTTTTCATAGGAATAGGCAGTGTTGTGCAAGACATGTCTAATCAGGCTTCTACTGAAATGTCACAACAGCCAAGCTTCTTATTTTTAACTTGGGGCGAATTGGTATTGCATCAAGAAATGTCTGGTAGTTTTTCTTTATATAGCCTTTGAATTTTGTAACACAGCTCAATGGTGAGGGATGCTTGGGTTCATTTGCAAACAGAGTTTGAATTTCTTGGCTTTTGGGGGCGGGACAGAACATCTCACTGTTTGTTAGTGTGTCCTGTCTGTGGTGTGCTTTTTGCTCATGAGGCTAGGCCATCCCTGGCCAAGAAGAATTTGCAAATTGGAGCAGCATCCGCACATGCTTTTGCTGTGTGTACTTTCTGAACAAAGGGGATTACGAACTGTAAAGAGGAAGCTCCTCTTCCAGAAATCTTCACATGGACCCTGATGTCTGTTTGGAAGCCTGGGTGCTCTGAGACCCAGTTCTGACACGTGCCATTCTCCAGGAGAGCCATGCTGTGCTAAGCTATGATCAGAAACCAGTCTGTATGTGTGTAGGCTGCTTCAGTGCAGACAAAAATCACTGATAAACTGCCATTATAAAATGTAAGCTCAGCTGACTAAGCTGCTTTCTGGGCTGATTTTCTCTCTTGCACAGAAACACTCTGCCTTTACTGCTGCACTACCTGGAATTACTGTGTAGGCATTTCTACAGATGTACCAGAGATAGCTTTAATACTAAGTAGAAACTTGTTCCCACAAGCAAATTTTGACTTGTCATTTCCTTTGTCATTTGTTCTGAACAAGAACAGACTATTCAGGCTCAAGGGGACTGTCCCCTGGCTTGTCCCATGCTTGTGTTATCCTGGAAACCTTATTCTGCAGCTGCTGGGAATTACTCAGTGAGGTGGATATTTACTCAGGACTAATAAATTCTTGGTGAGCTGCTCATGATTTGATGCTGTCAGGTAGCTGGTGCAGGTGCCATTTGCAGCAGCATTGCTCCTGGAGCATGGAGTTCAAAGTCCCTCCGTGGAAGGGGACTTTCTTTCCCACAGATCACTCCAGAGGGCTGTTGAGGTGTTTTATCCACATGGTTCATAGTAAGAGAACATACCTGTTCCCTGAGCTTGTGAAAATACTGCCTTCTAGTCCTGTTTATTTCAACGGAGCTAGAGCTACAAAGGCAGCAAGATCCCAATGCTCTCTTTTTAAGCAACTGTCCCAACTAAGTCTGTGTTTGTGCCCTTGTGTACTGCTTCCCTTTAACTGCACGAGGTGTAGTTAGGCTGTTTCAGAGGAGCAGTTGAGAGCAATTCACCCTCTAATAGCCCTCTGCCTAGTCCAGGAGGTGCTGGTCTGCATCCCCTCAGCTGGAGAATGGCACTGAACCCACACCTTACTGCTGCCTCCATGAGCAGCCCTTGGTGAACATCCTGCTCTTGGCACATTGGATGGCAAAGCAAGAAAGAAGCAAGACTGCTTTTGAAGAAACCAGGGAATGCCCTGTGAGATGCCTGGGAGAGACCCAGCACAGTCAGGGGCTGCAGGTTAGGTCAGGGTATATTGGCAAGTGTTCTTCCCAGCTGTGGTCACCAGCCACCTCCCCAGGGCTGTTAGGGTGGCAAGACTCGGTCCTCCAGGGTCGGAGAAGCTCTTGGAAAAGTGCAAAATCAAATAAATTCATGGATAGCCTGGAGGATTGAGACACAAGCTGCTTTGAGGTGGAACAGCTGGGGAGAAGCCCTTCAAACCAAGGAAGTCATGCTCAAGCCTTGTAGTCACAGTCCCAGAGCCTACCAGGAAACATGTGGCAGAGCACAGGCGTCACTTTGACTCTTGGACTCGGGGGAGCATGGTTCCCTCACCTTTAGCATGAACTGTTAGCCAGATCTTCCTGGAAGGATAGTCTATATTTACTCAGTTTGCCAACTCTATAACTTCATCAAAGCTGGATGACTCAAACTGCTGAGGAAACCAGAAAAAAAGGGAAGTATCAGATTTATGGAGATACCTGGGGCTTTGTGCCCGACTGCCCTGCAGTTGGGGGGCACACACCCTCCTCTCATGGCTATGTGTTCACCTCTGTGAGCTGAGCACAGCCAGGAGGGTACAAATCCTTTTGCAGAAGAGCAAGGATGTTGAAGTAGCTGTCAGTGCAAACACTCCCTTTCAGAGCATGAGGCCAAGGTAACTGCAATTAAAATGCAAAAAGGTATTCTGAGAGGTAAAAGAAACAGTGTTCTGTTAAAATACTCTCGACAGAATAATGGAAGAGAAAGATTTTTGTCTGCAGCAGCTGTATTTCCAGCATTCTTGGTCTGGCTTTGCCTTTACAAGAAGTCTGTCGCATTTCCTTATTATTTAAAGGAACAGGGTGAGTAGCGAAAGTGAAAATCGCTTTATCCCAGGACGGATGCCGTGTCCTCACACCCACGATCCCGGGCTGAGCTGGCTGTGCCGCATGTGGAGCTGCCGATGTCGCAGGAGCGCGGCGTGCAGGAGCGGCCGGAGGTGAGCGGCGGGGAACACACGGACTCCGGAGCAGCCGGGAGAGCACAGAAACTGCGGGGAGTTCAATTCTGCAGGCGAAGGAGCGAGTCAGGCCGCCCGGGGGGGCGTCGAACCCAGCCGGCCCGCGGCCAGCCCCCCCTGGGGCTCTCCGGGGGGATTTTCAGGCAGCTCCTGCCCGGCAGCGCCGTGACCCGGACTTTCCGCGGCTCCCGGCGGTCCCGGGGGGCGGTCCCCGCGGGGAGCAGCGCGGGATGGGGCGGCCCGGTGGTCGCGGGTTCCCGGTGCGGGCGGGCGCCATGTGAGGGCCATGTGGGCGGCAGCTCCGCCCCGGCCGCTCCGGCACCTGGCGGCGGCACCCCCGGCCCGGGGCGGCGCGTCCCCTGCCCCGGCCCGCCCCTCCCCTCCCTGCCCTTGCGCTCCCTTCCCTCCGCTGCCGGCACTCGCACCCCCGCGGGCCGGGGGAGCCCTGCGGGCGGCTCGGCGGCGCCGGCATGTCCTGCGCCCTCCCGGCGGCGGCGGCGGCGGGAGCCAGCGCGCTGTCCCGGGGCGCGGCGGCCGAGGGCGGCCAGCAGGTAGGGACCGGGCTGCGGAGGGGCGGGCGGGCACATGGGGCTGAGTCACGCCGAGCAGCGCCGCGCCGGGGGTGCCCCCTGCCCTGGGTATCGGCCCTTCTTTTCCCTGGAGGCGCCGCCGTGCCGGCTCTTCCCGGGTGGGAGCGCGGGCGGTGCGCGGAGAGCGCCGGGGCACGGCCGGGCAGCGGCTCTTCCCCAGCCGCGGGCAGCCGGGAAGGGAGCAGCGCTTTCCTGCCCGCTGCTCGCACCTCCGCCCGTCGGCCGCGCCGGAGCGAGGCAGGTGTAAAGCGCTGCCCGCCGGCAGAGCGGGAGCGCCGGTCCCCGCTCGGCTACCCAGCTCCCCCCAGCAGCAGCAGTGCCCCTGCCCACGGGGCTCTGCGACATCCCCGGCAGCCTGCCGTGCTCCAGCTCCCCCCAGCAGTAGCAGTGCCCCTGCGGCATCCCCCGGACAGCCTGCCGTGCCCCAGCTCCCCCCAGCAGTAGCAGTGCCCCTGCGGCATCCCCCGGACAGCCTGCCGTGCCCCAGCTCCCCCCAGCAGTAGCATTGCCCCTGCGGCATCCCCCGGACAGCCTGCCGTGCCCCAGCTCCCCCCAGCAGTAGCATTGCCCCTGCGGCATTCCCCGGACAGCCTGCCGTGCCCCAGCTCCCCCCAGCAGTAGCAGTGCCCCTGCGGCATCCCCCGGACAGCCTGCCGTGCCCCAGCTCCCCCCATCAGTAGCAGTGCCCCTGCGGCATCCCCCGGACAGCCTGCCGTGCCCCAGCTCCTCTCAGCAGTAGCAATGCCCCTGCCCGCGGGGCTCTGCGGCATCCCCGGCAGCCTGCCGTGCCCCAGCTTCCCCCATCAGTAGCAATGCCCCTGCGGCATCCCTCGGCAGCCTGCCGGCTTCCCCCCCTCTGCTTGGGGCCCGCCCGTGCACGGGGCCGAGGGATGCACTGCTGTTTGCAGGGACCATGCGGTCTCTGGGAGACCGAGCATCAGCGCTGTAAAGTTGGAAACGTTCGTTCTCAGGAAGTTGCACACCCGACTTCGGGCATCTTCTGTGTGCACCTTGCAAACTAGCGAAGTGTTTCTGGCTGGTGTCTTCCAGAGTCGGGAAGAAGATGACAGAAAAGTAAGGAGGAGAGAAAAGAATCGAGTTGCTGCACAGAGGAGCCGGAAGAAGCAAACGCAGAAAGCAGATAAACTTCATGAGGTACTTGGTTCTTTGCAGGCATGGCTTGGGTACCAAGCACAGGACTTTACAATAAACTGGAATTCTTAAGCAGGCATGGGCCTGTTTTCACACAATCCTGCTCAGAGAGCTGTGGGTGTGAGGCACTGAAAGCGTGCTATGGGATGCCTGGTCGGGTACTCCAGACACTGATGCTACTCTTGGACAGTGCAGCTCTGCCTTCAGTAGCACTGCTAGGAAGAGAGAGACATGGTCCAGCCCTTGCCTCATCCTCCCTCTTTTGCTCTTCCTGTGACCCCCAAAGAATGGGATCACAGGGCTCCTTTGGGCTAAACCAGAACCATTTTCTTCTGTAATAGTGTTACGCTTGTCACGTTTGCTGTGACAGTGGATGAATTCTTGCTGTCTTACAAGGCAGAAGGTGATGGAAGAGGAGGGGACCATGCAGTGGCAATGCTGGCTTAAATAAATTCTAGAACTGTGGTGTCATCAACAGGATTCCCAGACATACCCAGTTGAAAAAGCTTCTTAGGAACTTGGGAACCTATAAGGGTGAGAGCTCGGCTTGGCTGGCTGTTACACTTGTATGCTTTGAAAAGTAACAGTGGGTGCTCAAACAGATGAAATGAAAGTAATTGATTCTTACAGAAGATCTTCATATCACAATGTGTTGTGCTTTTCTTGTGTCCCAGTGCAAACACTGGAGGACAGGGATCCCTTTTCTCTGATTTTGGATGTTAGCTTACACCACAGTGCTCTTGTAGCCAGGTGTCAGCTTTTGGGGCAGGTGTCACTTTTGCAGTACAAAACTGACTGCCACTGTGGCTGAGTCAGTTGCTCAGCTCTGAAGGTTCATCACGGGCTTTTTTCTTTCTCACTGTGCAAGGATTTGCCAGCAGTTAGCAGAGACTAAGAGGGACAGTGTGGGGAGTTTTGGGCTTGGTTTTTCCCAGATCTCCTCTGAGTCAGCGCCTGAGAAAGCCAGGTGCAGGGTAGTTCTGAAAAGGGGTAAGCCCTGGCTTTTGTGGAATCATTTTTGGGCCCTGTGCCATCCTGCAGCCTATCTGATGTTCCTCCTGAACTTGAGGATCTTCCTCGTGCTGGGAATCTTCATTTTGAGGCACACAGGTTTTGCCAGCTGTGGGCACATCTGGTTGAATGGACATTCATTCTTAGCAAGAACAACGTGACAGTTTCACCCCTGAAAATGAGACTGAGCAATGGGACAGCAACATTTATTCCAAAACCCAGGACCATGGGGTTTGGGGCAAGAAGAGATGAGCAGAATGACAGTGGGGGTAAGACAGCTTGGCTGGAGTTTGGCTCCAGTGCTGTGTGCTGTATTAGGAGGACTGTGCCTGTTTCACTCTGTGAGAGGTGGCTCAGGGGTGTGAGGGAGGGCCAGGGGCCCAAAGTTCTGCAGCAGAGGGGAGCAGAGGCAGTGCCAGGCTGCCCAGGACAACATTGCATGAGAGCCTCTCCCTGCTGCCTTTCAGGCACGTGTAGGCTTTGAAGTTTTCTCTGGAGCTTTCCCAGGGAGGTGAGATTGAGTGGGTGGATGTTGAGCCTTGGGCCAGCAGCAAGACATCCATCTGCAGGTTTTCAGTGGGCTGGCCCTGAACCTCCAGCTGTCTGCTCTTTGGGATGGGAAGGCTTAGAAGCAGGGACACTTGGGACACACAGTTATCAAAAAATGTAGCACAGGTGTCTTGCATCCATCACATGCATGCTGCAGAGCAACTCAAAATTCCTCTGCAGTTAACAGCAGCTTGTTTATTGCCAGAGAAGCCTTAGCTCAAAAGCAGTCAGGTCAGGGATAACCAAAGGCAGTGGTCTGGCCTTCTGGTGACAGAATGAGTCTGGCCTCAAGCTGGCATGATGCTTCCCTCCTCCTGAGTTCTCAGGCTTCTGAGAAGGTGGCTACAGCTCTGGCGGGCCTGGAGGAGAGCACTGGACATGCTGTGCTAGCCTGGATAAATGGCTTTTCCCTGCACTGCCCTGGCGCAGGGGCTGCCCTTCTCTCACCAGCAGCGCCTCTCAGCAGTCAGTGCTTTCATTTTCTCTGATCTCACCGTGCAGAGTCCATCTTGGCCCTTGCCATCAGAGGCAGCCCGGGGTGGAAGAGGCCACCAGGGGACACAGCCATCCCTGCCTGCAGCCCTGGGCTCCTGGGGACTCTGAGGGCAGGTGGCATCTCCTGGTCTCTAGGGCTGGGAAAGGAATCCCAGTGCGCTCAGGGCACAGGTTGTAAAGCACCTTCCCTGTTCCAGCACCCAGGCTGGGTCTGTCTTTCTCTTAGCACTTTGTAAGTTGTACTAAGAAACCACACTGTTTTTCTACTGTTATGTGAATGTACTCGAGGTGGAAGCACTGAAAGGAATGTTTTGACTGTAAGTTGTTGTTGTTTCTTTTCTTTCCCCTCCTTCCAGGAATATGAGTCTCTTGAGCAAGAAAATACCTCCCTGAAAAGAGAAATCGGAAAGCTAACAGATGAAATGAAACACTTGAGTGAAGTGTTGAAGGATCATGAAAAGATCTGTCCACTATTGCACTGCACCATGAACTTTGTGACCATACCAAGGCCTGATGCACTTGCCAGCTGCCTACCAAGATGAGTGCTCTCCTCAATCACCTCTCAGTGTCATGTGTGAAAGTGCCATTAACGGGAGGTTTCAAGAGCTGCCGCAGCTCTACTCCACGTTGAATTGTTACAGTCTTCTGAATCTCAGGAAAACACCAGCATGGAAAAAAAGACAATTTGAACAGCAGCTTCTAACTTGGTAGACTCTTCAAGCCATGGTTTTGCCTTTGGAAATGTCAAAGTGCCGTGCAGCTCACCATGGAGCGATGGAGTGTAGACAGGGAAAAGTACCAACCTCAGCCTGGAATGCCTTCCTCCCACACATCCACTGCCAGTAACCCTTTGTCACTTGTCACCCATGCCTGTCATGATCAGGCTGCTGGGTTTTATCTCTCTAAACAGGTTTGGTTAATAAAAGTGATGTCTCATCTCTATAATGTTCTCCAACTTCTTCAATAATCGATGTCTTTATAGCATCTCTGCTTTTCATTTGCTGGTTGATGCCAAAGTCTAATGCTAATTTTACTGTTAGTTGTTCTATTATTTACTTATCGCCTCTTCATTGGTTCCTCTTTTGAAGTGTGTGTAACAAAAGAGTTTTCTTAGTCTTTAATATTCCAAATCATCAGCCCTACTGGCATTAGCCCTTGGAGTGTTTTATATCCTAAAATACGGCCTGGTCAGTTTCTGATGGTGATTGTCTGCTCTGTGTGGAAGAAAAGCAAACAGAGTTTGATGGTTTAAAACATTGTTTTAAAAAGCAGATTTTAAAATTTACTCTCTTAATGCACCCACTGGAAATGAACAAGTATCTTCATCCTTCCTTCATCTTGCTTATTGCCTCTGGAAGATTTTGTCTGTGGATTGAGTTTTGCTAAGCATTTTGTTCTATGTCCACACAGAAGGTGTTTGATAATTGCTTGAAAGAAAAACATTCTGTTTTTCTTTTTGGTTACAAAAAGGAAGTACGATTGCAATGTTATTGAGAAATACACAGAAAAATGTGTTTACTTTCTCTGAAGATTCCTAACAGTGTAAACCTCTTGAAATGTGGATGCTGTAGCTTGGGAACCAGCAAAGGGTCTTTTTCTCACAGTATTTCACAGTCAAAGAGTACCTTTGGATAATAAAAATCTCCTCCCTATTGCCAACTCTCTCACTTCAGCATTTGGAATTTTTTTTCAGCTAAACTCATGGGATTAATTTCTCCCCTCACCAGGATCACAGTATTTATCAGCAGAATATGATCTGAAATGTCTGGATGTTAATTTTTTTTAACTTTTTTTTTTTTTAAGTTTCTTTAGTAGAATGGTGCATTGCTGATCACTGCCAAGATAGAATTTGGAGAACCATGTAGTCAACTCTGCCTTCTAAAGGGCCCTCTTGTACCATTGTCTTAGGATAGAAACTCCAGATGAGCTGTTGGCTTCTTTAAATTATGTGTTAGGTTGTTCCCAAGAGAATTTCCAGAATTTGCATCTGCAGCCTAAATGCTCTCTTCAGAGTTCCTTATGGTCCCATAAGAACTGAGTCATCCCACGGAGAGAATCTGCTGCAGTCCCTCCCTAGGAAATCAAAAGTCTCAGTACAGCTCAAGATTCGAATTTTGGGAAATGTCCTTGAAACTGCTCAGTGTGTCACCCTTAAGAATGGAAGATGTCCTATGAATATTCATCCACACAACACATTTCCTCAGGCACTGCATGCCACTGTGTAATCTGGGCAGAGTAGAGGTGTAATGGAGTAGGAGTGGCATGGTGGAAATGAACAACATTCACTCTGGAAAAACCTGTCACAATTTAGGATGAGAGGGAATAATTCATATCTCTTAACTAGGTGTGTGCAGCTCACTGGGAAGTATCTAATTGAGGTCAGGACTGTACAAAGCTGGTCTCACATATGGAGCTCTGTGGACCCTCAAAAATGGGAGGAAAGATCAACTAGTCCAAGACAGTCCATCCCAGCAGAATCCTTCTAAAGACTTTTGTTCCACAGATGCTCTCTTCTAGAAGTAGAAATCTAGTTCCCTGTGTGAGATCCTCCTCCTTACACATGTATTCTTCTAGACATCTGTCTAGAAACTGACTCCAGCTTGTCACTTGGTGTCATATCCAATTCTGTGGTAGACTCCCCATCAGTAAGAATTGTTCTTGTTCTGCAGTTAAAGTTTTAATCCATGGTCTCTGCACTGGATTCATTGCTGTATTAATTGTACAATGTCTATGCAGAGTGTACAGGGGAAGACAGCAGAATTCCCAGCAATGTTGTGTGATGGAGACAACAACCTGAGTCCAAGAATATGCTGCTGTTCCTTGGGAGGGCTGGGAGCCCTGTGGGAGCCCTCACTGTCCTCACTTTTTCCCCACAACCTCAGGGTACAACTCCAGCTCTTCCTGTGCATCATGTCCTTTAGTAACAGTAGGGCATGGGTTGCTTCTTCCTCCATCTCTTGCATCACTTTTTTCCCCAGGAATATTTCCAAAGGGCCTTTTGCATCATTCTATTTGATAGAGGCACTAAGACACTTCACCAATCAGTATATTGTGTGACTGATGTTCAAAGGCAGCTGGGAGCCTCGAGTAAAAGAAGTGACCAAAATTAGTATCCCAAGCCACTTAAGTCCAGCATTCTGATATATTTATAGAATTAATGTGGTAGCTGAATCATGACTTGACAAAGACCATGAGCTGTTAAAGGCTTCTGTGTCCCTGCACATACAGATTATGCTTTTTGCACGAGCTGTGCGTAAAGATATTGATTTACAGGAAACTTCAAAACAGAAAGCATGTTCTGGAGCCTGGGATAATTTTTACATGAATAGGGAACCAGAAAGGAGAACAGAAAGGAAAAATGCCATTTGTTAAGGAAGCAACAGAAAATTCTTTTTCAGATCCAAACCTCTCCTTTTGCAGCAGCGTTACCCCATGAAAAAAAAAAAGGTTTCACATCTATATATGGCTAAAATCCCACTTGATATACTGTAGCTTCAAAAAGCTTCCAGTTGGTTTGACTTGTTCCCCACAAAAATGTGGTCTGTATCACATCCACATGATTTTCAGATGCAGGTGAATAGGGAAGATCTTTTCTATATTCAGATCAGGGTTCATGTGAGGTGCACTGTGAACTGCAGTCTTATTTGTGGATGTGTCATGTAGATGAGGGTTGCTAACAAAGCTGGATTTGCCTATTAGGTTCACAGTGAAGGTTACAATTTGTTTAGATTCAGTTTGGATTTCTTTTTTTTTGCATTTTCTATGAGTCTAATGAAGAAGCAAAGTGCATCCTACAAACTTACAGACAAAAATATTTCTTTTAGGAACAGACTGGGTCCAATTCAGCTATTTATCTATTATTTTCTTATGGGTTTAGTTGGGTCAGATTAAAAATGATTATATTTTAAAAAGTTAATTTTAGCCTCCAAAGCTAAAAAAATCAACAGAAAGGCAAGGTCAAGCTTCCCATTACTGCTTATGTGACAGAGATCAATTGTTGTACTTCAGGAGAGCTTATTAGAAAGTCTTGCTCCTTCCCACTGGTATTTTACATTCATGCCTGTGAACATTTATAAGTCTTCATGTACTTATCCAGTCTCACTGAAAGTACATATTTAAAAAAAAAAGAAATTAAACCAGCCAGTTCTACAGACTTTGTGTTCTTTGCCCTGGTACCAGTTACTGTAATTTAGTGCTCCTTCTGCAATGCCTCCTGATCTCATCTGCATTTGGTACTTTCACTAGCCTTTGTAGTTCATTATTTCAAATGCCACTTTTTTTTTTTTCTTCTTCCTGTATCCTTCTGTTTCCACACAGCTTGGTAAACTTGCCTTAATGGAATCAGTTTTAGAGGATCAAGGCTGATCTGTAGGGCCACATGGAAATTGCACTTCACTTGTATACCCTGTATGTGATTAAAGGCTCTGATGTGTGCCTTGTTTGGTCACACAAGTATTAAGGAGGTGTCAGTACAGTCTTTTAAAAAGTACTTGAAGGTGGCATAACCTTTACTTTAGCCTATCAAACCCATGCTGTTTCCTGTCCATAGATGAATGCTTTGCTGCTTGGCATTTGGGGTTTCCATCTGTGAATCAGTCTTGAATTTCTGTCTCAGTGAAAGTGATAGATAAAACAACCATTAAAAAAAATCCCTTTTCTTCCCATCAGTGCAGTGATATAATTCCTGTTACAGGAAGGAAGCATGTCTGATTAGCAGGAGAAGTGGGGGGGTTATCTTCTGTCACGAAGACTAAATGCTATTCTCTTTATAGGAGGGGAGGAATTTTCTGTTTGTAAACCCTGGGTTACTGTCAAGTGGTCATTGGAGAAACATATTACATGTACAGAGAGCATGTGGTATGGGCACACATCCAAAAGGGAGGGAAAGAATGTGGGTTCATTCTTTGCAGAAATGTGGGATTTACCTCAATTTCACTGGAAGTAGAAATGGTCCTACAGCTGCCTCAGAGGACATGCAGTCCTTTGCTTACTCACTTGGGTAATATTTAACTCAAGAATAGCTACAGGCTCACTGGAAGTGGGCACTTCTTAATAAAGAAACTGTACTAACAATCATCCCTGGGATTGCATGCTCCATTTCTGGCATTCTTTCAGATATTTTTTTCCTACATAGCTCCTATGGAAAAAAACTGTAATGGTAGAGTAGGAATCTTTTCTCACTGCAGAATTTTGAAATCATGACATCAAATGTATTGTGAAAATAGCTGGCATAGTTTTTGCAAATAACTTGTTTCCTGCTAATTATGAGTTTGGTCTGCTGTAAAGTAATCATTACTGTTCTCTTTAGAAGTGGAAAAACTTAACCACAAAGGTCTTGGTGTAGAATAAAAAGATTGGTTCGTGGAGTCAGTGCTGAATGGCTTGCATGCTCCAGTGTCACAGCTTATCTCATCCTGAAGCAGCTTCTTCATGGAGCCAAAGAGAAAATGACATCTGTAAAACCTGTGTGTGCTTAGCTTTTATTGTATGTGTTTATGAAGTTCTACAGGCTGCTGGCAGAGCTTGCTGCACCCCTGTGGCTGCAGTCCAGTGAAGTCTGCCCAGACCATTCCCCTGGAACACAGGGTGGGTACATCTCCAGTCAGGTGGAAAAGCTTTCTCCTTTCACTGTCATACAATGAGCTTATTGTCATGTTTTCATTATTCTAAATTATTAAAATATCAGAGCTCTTGACATTCTAAGCAAGGGTTGTAAGTAGTCTCTCTTGGGATAAGCAGATTATTAAAATTTGTCTTCCCATTGTAAACTGAATCTTGAGAGTACTAATTTATTGTCTGTCTCAGGTAAGTAATTGACAATAAGGAATAAGCAACAAGACACTGCTTCAATATTTGATGCAATGCCATATAAGATACAATTGCTTCAGCTGGAGATGTTGTGCAAGAATTGAAAAATAGGACTAGCTATTGAAAAAAGTAGAATTAGCTGAAGGAAAATGGCAAAAGTTATTTTTGAAAAGAGAGCTATTAGGCTAAGAAATTGTTTATAAGTGGAGGTTCTCACGGACTGGTCACAGACCTCTCTTGTTTAGATAAGTCTTTGGAAAAGACTTTGGGTACAAAGGGACCATTACTACAGGAGAAAACTGAAATATCCTGCAAAAGAGACTGCATGACCTTGCAGAAGGGAATAGAAATGCCATTATTCATAGAATCATGGGACAGCCCATGCTGGAAGGAACCCTGAGAGATCATCTGCTCCAGCCTTCTGGGGACAAGGGGACCTAGATGACATTATCTAGCATCCTGCCACAATGCCAAGTGCAGTCACACACTTGAAGAACAATTCACAAGAATTTCTGTCACAAGGTGGGGACTCCTGAGTTGGAAATGCCAACAGAAGGAACAGCAAAAGCACATTAGCAACTGAGGCTGAGGCAGCAATGCAGTGGAGCAAAAAGAAGGAAAGACAGGCACTCAGATGCACAGTGATGGGGCTATTTCTTTATTTGTCTATCTGTGTTCTTAAAATAGAACTATAGAATAGAAATATCAATGTAATTATGTGAGAGCCTGGCCAGACCTCATCTGAAATACTGTGTACATTTCTGCTCAACCACGACAAAGAAAGGTGAACCAAAACTAGTACAGGTACACAGAACGGCTACTGGAGGGTTAGGGGAATAAAAAATTATTTTTCCAGAGACAAAGTCTGCAAAGTGATGGGATCATTTTCTATGTAACAACATCAGAGTAAAGATCATGTGAGGGCTGCATAGAGAAGTAGTAGGTTTAGTAGAAGAATAAATAGGTATAACCTGTTCTTGTTTTTGAAGAACAGAAGAATGTTATGTGAAGAAGTTTCTACCTGTCAGAAGAAAGACATCAGAAAGTCCTCCAGCAGAAATTATGCACATGAGCAATTTTGTGGGTTGGCATGTGTGTGTGCAGCCCACTTAGTTTTGGGATGAAGGTCATGTATTTCATGTGGGATGAATTGAGTACACTGCTGATCCAAAATATTTCCTCTTTCCCCATATCCTTATTCTCTTTGGAGAAGGCTTGCAATTGAACTTTAAAAGAAAGCAGGTCTCAAAACAAACAAAGCAATCCCCTAAGAGTTCTTTATCCAGAAACTCATTTTCACAGGAGATCAGATGTAAGGTTTTGTCAGAGGAAGAGTTCTTACCAAATTGAATTCTTTGATTAGATCCATATAAGGAAAGAGCAGAAAAAGGGGGAGTTTTCTAAGTGCCTACCATTGAACCATGATATGTTCCCAGAATAAAAAAAAAAATAAAATAGAACACTGTTCACAGAGAACAGAAACAAAATCTACCAGGAATTTGGGGAATTTCCCAAGCTATTTAGCTGTTTACTTTAAAAGCTGAGTTACTCCATCTCTGCAAATATGCATTTCACAGAAGATTGCGGGCCATTTTTGTTTGTCTTACATCCAGTTCATTGATTAAATCTATAAACAGGATGTCTTTAAGAGCAGAAAGTTTTAAAACAGGATTTGATACTAAGCAAGAGCTCTTTTAGTTCCCTTTTAGCTATTTGAGTTTCATCTTTGCTTATCAGAGCTGTTTTAGGGCACAGTAATTTCCAAGTGCACTATTGGGTGCGAGGTAAATAATCTCTAGAGATTAATTTTTTTTTTCTTTCATTTCTTACAGTAAATGACAATAGTACATAAGCTAGAAATTTCCCTTGTAAATTCTGGTCATCCCATTTGTTTGCTAAGTTCCAGTATGGACCCAGGACCTATTCTGTCAGTGCACTGAGAGGTTAACCACCCTTGCTCATCCCTCTCTAGGGGCAGCTGATTCATCAGCTCTGTTAAAGGGCTTGGTTAATAGCCAAGAGCAATCAAATTTGAAAGAGCCTTTTTAATCATACAGGTGAGGAAATTGCTGACCACAGCCTAGGTATTGTCCTGTTTTCCAGGTGAGTAAATTGTTGATGGAGCCTTCCTGTGTGTGAACCTTTGTCCTGCTGGTGCTTCCACCCTCCTTCCGCCTGCAGTTCCGGATCCAAGCCGCTGAGCCAGCCCACGCAGAGCAGCTTGCAGCAAGAACAGCATCTTCCTGTGGACACAGCTCAAGCAGAGGAGCATAAATGGGGATATGGGTGATTGAGGGCTGTAAAACAAAGTTACATAACCAGCCAGGCTTTTTATGAGAAATGCTGAATGGCACTCACCTCCCAACACACCTGTATTTTTACCGTCTTGTTAAGAGATTGTGTAATCAAAATATTTTCACTCTAAATTATTATTATCAGCTTTTTATATAATTTTGATTGATATTTTGCAAAGCTCCATATATTCCACTTAATTCACATGAAAAACAATTCTCACAGTTTCCACTAATTGGTTTTCCATCATTATTTGTTTGGGGTTTTCTTCTGTACACCTCCAACTGCAATTTCACAAAACAACATACATTTGTAGATAATTACTTTGATACCAAATTATACATTTTATAATGTTCAGGAAAAAGAAATTATTTTACTTTTTAAGTACCAGGTGTATGCATTCAAAAGAAAAACCAGATTATATGTTTTCAATTTCACTTTTATCTCAATATCTGATATCAGATGCATGTGCAGAGACTCTTAGCTGTCATTATCTTGGTTTGCTCTCAAAAATTTGAGGTATATACTATTACAAATGATAACACAAGGATATTAAACTGTTGCATTAATAAATTAATATTTGTTAATTATTAATAAGCAATATTTATTAATAAAAATCTCATTCCACATCTGCTGCTTGTTTTATACTGAAATAGTGTTTTATACGAAACAGTAATATTTCAAGAGCAGTGATTCGGTTACTGAATATAAATTAAAAATAGTAGTGAGTAAGAAAGCAAAAATCTATCCCAAGTGGATACGCAGAGTCTTTACATTTTGTACACAGGAACATTCCAATTTTCCTTACAATACTGACTTTTCTTTTCTGCTATGCATCTTCAACTCCTGTTTAATAAACAAATGTTCTTCATTTAGGCCCACTGTGCTTTGCAAGGTACATTTCTGTTTGTCATTTATCAGGTTAGATATATCTCTTCCCAGCACCATCTGACCATTTTGCCTAGCAATACAAGTTCTTCAGGGCAGGGGGGTTTGTTGCACTGAGTAACAATTCAGGGAAATGCTCCAGTACTTTCCTGGTTTTTCCATGTCCTGATACACCTGAACAAAACTCCTCTGCTTTTACTCATGCTTTCTCATGCAATAATGATGGTTGTAGGAACACCAAGCTGTATCATGTAACCTGGACAGGTTGGTTCTGTGTTTCATGGACTGAGGCTTCCTAATAACTCAGTGATGCTTTCCAAAGCCTCTGATCTTTTTATCAGCCATATGCCCTGCCTGTGCCAGCTGATCCCCTGTATGAGTGTGCTTTGATTTATTTTTCCTTACCATCCCTTAAGAATACACAGTGTCTGCTCATGCTTGGCTCAGGTTGTGATATTTTAGCTGTAATAATTCATTGGGATTTCGTTTTCTCTGTACTGAAATGTTTGCTTAGCTACAACAGAATCACATCCATAGTTAGTGTATATATATAGTGTAAATATATGTAGATAGATGGATAGATGTATAGATGTATAGATGGATGGATGGATGGATGGATGGATAGATAGATAGATAGATAGATAGATAGATAGATATAGTGTAAATTTTGAGGAAATTTACACTACTTACACAAGTAGTGTAAATTACCTCAAATTACCTCTGCTTTTACTTGGATGCTTTTCCTTGGGTTCAGCAAGACTCTCATCAGCCACATGGCACCCAAAAGGCAGGCCATGGAATATGACATCTCATTTATAGAAATTACCAGGTGTTAAAAAATGTGTCCAGTCCTGCAGCACATTGAAGAAACTCAGCACCTCCATAAGGTATTGTCAGAACCCACTGCTCTATTATAGCACCAGAGCCTGGCGGGTTATGCCTCAATGTGAGAAACAAAAAAAATGCAATTTTCTGCTTTGGGGTTCCTTCTTGTTGCTTAGAGGCTGGACTCCCTGCATTATATGTCTTCTCTCTCAAATGATTTTGTGGCATGCAATGTTTGCCAGCACAATATTAAATGGTCCCCAGACACCATTTAAACTCACTTGTCATATTTTCTACACTATACCTCACTTTGTAATTACTGCCTCCCACTGCCAATAATTCATGCCCTCCAGAAGGCCCTGTTTAGGTCTGAGTAATAAAATACCGAGAGATTAATATTCAGTTGATGACAGATCATTTAATGCAACTCCTTACAAAGCTCTCCAGCGTCTAGGAAATTGGCAGAACAGGGCTGATGGCTGCTTTCTGATGTCATTCAATTAGCAGCCCAGGGTTAGTTCTCTGGGGTTATTCTATGGAGTTTGATGGAGCAGACTTCTTTCCAACCTTCAGTCCACTCAGGGAACTGTATGAGGCAAGTTTAATTAATGTATATTTGGCATGAAAGTGGACTTTCTTCGTTTGCAAAAAAAGATTTGCATTACTGTTACAGCACTGCAGTTAGCAAATTTAAATATTTTAATTTAATTGTGTGCTGATACTCCCAGTGAGGGCAAAAGAGATGCATGCACGGATCCATATTCAGGCTGTGAAGCTGCACATAGCAGTCTAGATTTTCTCAAAATCTTGGGGGAAATTGCAAACAGCTGTGTATGCTGTTAAGTGCTTGAATGATTTGCATTGTTGTTCTCAAAACTGTGGTCCTACCAACTAAACTCATAAAATGAAACATCACTCCTGCTTTTTCTTCCCCATGCCCCATCTTTATGCCATCTTGGCAGTACAAAGGAGTTTTAAAATAGATATGGATGACAGCTAGCTTACAAACTGATTTCAGTAGGGATGTTTATGTGGGTACATTCCAGCTGAGTAAGAGCACTGAGAAATGGCTTCTGGTAAATGCAGCAGCCACAGTTTTGTCTGCATGGATGTCACCCTGCTCCTCTGCCCATTGATTACCAGAACTGACAGAAAGGGACAAACCTCTGCCTAACCCACTTCAGTTCTCACTCAAATGTCTTGGTTCCCTTGAAAGGCCACTGAGGTTTTAAGGTAAGCATACCACAGTGTGCTTACTTGTGGTTTATTGCTGCTGCAGTCAAAGAGTGAGAAGTTTTGGTTTTAATCTTGTGAGAAACGCCAGGGTGAAACCTGCTCCTCTCCATCTCTCAGCTCAGTGGTATTTGCCATCAGGGAATGCCTTTCTGCCAGGCTTTCAACCAAGATGCTCTGCTCCTACTCAGAGTGGGGAGAGAAAGGGAAAGGGAAGGGACTCCAGCCATCCAGGGGAAAAATGTCTCTGAAAACCACCTAGCCTAGAATTTCAATCCTTTGCATGAGAGAGTAGGTGCACATGCAATTTTCCAGGTAGCAACACCAGCTAAAGCAGGTTTCAACCTCTCTCTCCCACCCTTCTCCCATATTGCTGCTCTGCCTCTGTTGGCAGCACAATGTTTATAGGCTGTGTAATAAACTTGGTCATTGAACCGTAGATGGCTGAAAAGAAATCTTGTGTGAAAAAAAAGCCTCTTTTGAGCAACAGTTGCCTGGTTCTGTTTGGAATGACTTGGCAAACAGCAGACATGGCACAGCTGAAATAGGGGAGATGGCTATGGCAGAGAGACAGAAGTAAAGGCTGGGGAATGCCTTGAATTAGGAGATTGTGCTTGCTGCTGAACACATTGTGTTATGAACCCTTTCACCCTCATCTGGCATCCACCATTTGTGTACATAAACTGGACAGATCATCTGTCATTTGATATCTGCATAAATATCTCAGCTGGCTTGTTAACATTCTTCAGTAATAGCTGAACTCCTGAGTGCTGATGGGCAGCCGTGGTGCTGTCACTGATCTGACCTGCCCACTCTGACACAGAGCACTGAACACCCTGAGCTGGAAGGGACCCATCAGGATCACCCAGTCCAACCCCTGGCCCTGCACAGGACACCCCAAGAGTCACACCATGTGCCTGAGAGCATTGTCCAAAGGCTTCTTGAGCTCTGCCAGGCTTGCTGCTGTGACCACTGACCTGGGGAGCTGTTGCAGTGCCCTGCCACCCTCTGGGTGAAGAGCCTTGTCCTGATACCCAACCTAAACCTCCCAGCCTAAACAAGTTTTCTCGAGTCCTGTCACTGGTCAGGAGAGTGAAGGTATTGATGCCTGCCCCTCCACTTCCCCTCAGGAGGATGTTGAAGACCACAATGAGCTCTCCCCTCAATCTCCTCTTCTCCAGGCTGAACCAGCTGGTAACTCAGAAATATGTTCTTCATGGTCTGTGTTCCTCTGGAGCTTTTTAAATTCAAATGTAATAACCTGTAAAAATTCCTTTCCTTCTCCACTATCCTTTGGGAATAAGCAAGGTGGAGATTTGGAAGTTTTCCTGTGGCTAGAACGATGACTTATTTATTTCATATATGGAGATATTTTTTATGGTCGTGTCTTCTTGGGTATGTTGTGAAGTTTTGGGCGTCACACACAGCTTTATTTTCAAATAAATTTATGCTTTCAAGATGAAGCATTAAGTGATAAGCCCTTTTCACCTCTATATTAATACTTGCTATGGCAGTGCAATTGCAATACTCATAGATTACCTTTAATAATTGTTCATGGCATTTTGAAACCCAAAAGTATCCTTTGCAGTAGTGGGACCAGAACATGCACGCTGCATTTGAATCCCATGAATTGGGCAGGATAGGCAGCCCATCCAAATGCCACTCTGCAGAAAGGTTTGCCAGCACCAATAAAATGGAATAAGCTCATTTGGAACTCAGAGCTTCTTGGAGTTTCCTCACATAGTTTTTATTACAGAAGAAGTTGCATAATGCACAGTGGAAAAACCATGTCTTACACAGCATCTGATGTACAGAACAGTGTACCCAAGCAATGAGTCAGGGCTCCCAGGTGAGACATGAGTCTGTGTCATGCAGGAATATGTTCCACACCATTCCCTTGGGAGCTGCAAAACATTAACAATTTTCTCAGGTGACGTTTAGTTCCCCAAAAAGGCACTCAGAATACTAAGTGCTTTTACAGAATGATGTGTACTTTCCCCTACATATCCCATATGCCAGTTCTCTATGATTTTTTTTCAGGGATATTGATGTATAAAATAAAACCATTTGTCTAGTATAAATTCCTTTAGGACTTGCCCTCTATAATATTGTGTAAGGGACTGCAACATTCACATGGAAAGCAGTGCCTAGGGAATCCTTCCAGAGTTTACACCAAGTTTGCTGCCTTGGGGGACAGTGCTTTAGCCCCTGGGTGTTATTCTTGCTGACCAGGTGTGATCAGTGCAGCCCAGGATTTATGTGTCTGTCTGAGGGAACTCTGAGCATTGACTGAAAAGCAGTGAATGAAATGTTTGCTATAGATTGTACAAGTAGCTGTACGAGTAAAATACTAAAAGCATTAAGATAAAGCTGTTAAAAAGAGAAATTGCACTTGATAAGAAGAAGATTCTGCTTCCAAATGAGAGAGAATTTTTTGGGGTAATGTTTTTCTATTTAACCATTGTGTTAGTGAGTTTAATATTTGCTTTTAAAAAGCGGATACATGTTCCTTTGGTCATAATTTCAAAGACTATGTGGCCTAAGTTGAGGGAGGCCACTCCTGTCAAGATGACCTTGGAGATGTTTGTTGCTCCCTTCTTTCCAGAAGTTTCCAGTTCTATAGCAGAATCAGCAGACCAGATTATTGTTTAGTAATGATCAAACATTCCTTGAGCTGCCTCCCAATCTTTGTACTACAGTGACTACCAAGGGATGGTGTGATTTGTTACACACACTCTCCTCTGAGTTGCTTATAGAGTCACTATGCATGCTTGTTCTCTGAGTGCACCTGTACACCCGAGCTCAAGTGTGTGTGGACAATGCAGGG
The DNA here is from genome assembly GCF_027579445.1 of Ammospiza nelsoni. NCBI lineage: Eukaryota > Metazoa > Chordata > Aves > Passeriformes > Passerellidae > Ammospiza > Ammospiza nelsoni. The sequence continues at coordinate 22,960,061 of NC_080635.1, forward strand.
TGCAATAAATGAAAAACCTCTGGGTGGGAAGCAATGCAGGTGGATTGACAGGATGGGATAGTTAGCCTCGCTGAGCAGCGGAGCTAATAATAAAGGTTTTTTCTTATTTAGGGCTACATTGGAGCAGTGCTGGAGTGCAAACTGCATGGCTGTGCAGCGTTTTCAGTTTTGTGGCTTTGGCAAGATGGATGGGTAGCAATCCTTGTGCTGTTAGAGTGGGTGTTCCCTCTGATGGACATCCCACTAGGGGGATCTGAGCTGGTGCTTCTGTCTGTGCCCTGAGGACACGCATTAAAGGTGTTGGCTCAGGGTTAGCAATAATTCTGTAATTCTGGCCATAGCTTTGTTCAGTGTGTGCCCACAGCACTGGCTGTGCAGCTGTCGTTGGAGATGCTCAGTATCTCACGAGCCGTTCTGGGATCTCACCCATGCAGTGGAATAGGCTCCATGGACACAGAGTGCTCTGCTGACTGTCACCGCTGTCACCTTCATGTCCCACTCTCATCAGGGCAGCTTGCCGGGCAACACCTGAAAGCCTTCAGAAAATCCCAGGGACCCAGTGATCGTTAGTCACAGCTATACAGTCTATAAATTGCCCTCAGGGACTCTCCATCCAAATAACTAGCAGGCTCAGAATTTTCATTTACTGGATCCGGGCTCGCCGAGACGGGGGGAAGTCCCCGTGTGTGCCAAAGCGCGGCGCACGTTTCACATGCCTGGAAGTCCCTGCAGCCCGTTTCCGTGCGTCCCGCGGCAGTTCCTGGGCACCACCAGCTCAGCACCATCAGCTCAGCACCCTCAGCCCGTGTCCGTGTGTCCCGCACGGCTCCCGTGGCTGTTCCCCAACACCCTCACGGCAGCAGCCCCGGGATCCCGGCCCGGAGCCCCGGCAGGCACAGGGGGTGACCGGGCAGCGCTGGCCCGGGGCAGGAGGCGACAGCAGCGCCCCCCGCCCGCTCTGCCCTCGGGCTCACGGAGGGGCCGCAGTCCCTTCCCGGGTCCGGGGCTGTGCGGGGCCGGCCCGGGGCCCGAGGTCCTCTGCGTTGTCCCCAAGCCGTCCCCGCGGTGTCCCCAAGCCGTGCCCTCAGTGTCCCCAAGCCGTGCCCGCAGTGTCCCCAGGCCGTGCTCTCAGTGTCCCCAAGCCATGCCTGCAGTGTCCCCAAGCCGTGCCCGCAGTGTCCCCAATCCATGCCCGCGATGTCCCCAAGCTGTCCCGCAGTGTCCCCTGGCGGTGGCGCTCCCGTCCCCGCGGCAGCAGAGAGCGAGAGGCGCCGGGGCGCGGGGGAAGTTTCGGGGCCGCGGAGAAGAGCTCGGCACCGATCCCGGCTGCGTCCAAGGCAGTGAGGGCAGCGGGGCGGGAAGGGATCCCGTCCCTCTGTCTGTCCGCCCGGACCCTCCCTGCAGTGCTGCGATCCCCAGCTCCGCGGTCCCCAGCGCGGGCGGGACACGGACCTGCTGGAGCGACTCCAGCCGAGGCCACCAAGTGGATTAGAGGGATGGAGCATCTCTCTTAGGAGGAAAGGATGAGAGAACTGAATTTGCTCAGCCTGGAAAAAAAACCAAAACGGCTTCGGGGTAACCTAACTGCAGCTTTCAGGTGCCTGAAGGGAAACTACAAGAATGATGGAAAGGAACTCTTTACAAGAGCATACACTGACAGGACAAAGGGGAATGGATTCAAACTAAAAGAAAGTAGGTTTAGATTAGATTAGGATGAAGTTCTCTGCTGTGAGGGTAGTGAGGCACTGGCACAGGTTGCCCAGAGAAGCTGTGGATGCCCCATCCCTGGAAGTGTTCAAGGCCAGGTTGGATGGGGCAGCCTGGTCTAGTGGAAGGTGTCCCTGTCCATGGCAGGAGGTTGGAACTGGATGATCTTTAAAGTCCCCTCCAGACCAAGCTACTCCATGATTCCATCATCCAAATGCCCCTTCCTCTTCTACCCCTCCACAATGAGAGAATCAAAGAAAGGGAAAGCTTGGGCCAACCCCTGGCCCACCCCAGCTTAGGGGCAGAGAGTCTCCCTGCCAATGAGGGAGGCTGGCACATCCCTGAGCTGCTGTAAGGAAACCTGCTGTGGGATTTGGGCCAAAGTAACCACGTTTTTATTATTGGATAAAAATAGAAAATGTATAAATCGCCTTCCAGCCCAGCCAATTCAGTCTGACTTTTGGGAATGTGTTGAGCTTTAATGATCTGCTTCTGATGATCCTGCCCAGCCTGCTGCAAGCAGCCAAAACCAGCACTGCTACAAGAGAATAATTCTCATTCCAATAGAAATTCCAGCAGCCTTGGTGTGGGTAGACTGAGTATCTGCTTAATGTTGGCTTACCATTAAAGAGCCAAACTCCTCACAGTGTACTGCATGCAATGCTGTTTCAAATTAACTAAAACACTCGAATCACATCCAGATGATGCAAAACAGACTTGTATTTTAGTGCCAGAAGTATGTAAAGGTCCTGCACAAGCCATGCATAATAATTGCATCTTTTTGGCGCCAGCACTTGTACTTGTCATTTGCTGACACAGTGCTGAGTTCATCTGAGAAGCAGAACACTACAGCGTTTCAAAGAATCGTGCTTGTTTGGAGGAAGGGAGGGGAAACGGAAAGGCTACTTACACTTGGATATTAAGTGTTAATGTGCTGTCCTATCTTTAGTCAGTGGGGGAGAAGGAATGGGGCTGCAGTGAGTAAAGTGCACTTGAAAGCTTGTTTCACTTCTCCTTGGTGCTGCCCACTGTGCAAGCAGCGAGTATCTGGTTACCGTCCTTGAGCTGTTCACACAAGCTGATCTGCCAATGGTTTGATTGAGAAACACAAGCTGGAAATGCCACATTTCATAGAAGGAGGCTGTGACAGAAACCCTATGTTTGGATTCTGTCTTATTTCTCACAATCCTTACTAGAAATGCAGCAGCCCACAGCTCTGTGACTCAGTGCTGTGCTGCTCACTGCATGCTCCCAGCTTGTGTTGAAGCAGTGGAAGTGCTGTGCACACGTGTGAGTTAAAAGGTCTCTATGAACTAGGCATTTTTGGGTTTGGGTGGCCAAACTATGCACAAGAACCAAGCCACCTGTTAGAGGGTCAGTGGAAGACTAGATTGCAAGAACTGAATTTTGCCTCTTGTTGTATCTCTTGAAATCAGGCATCGGTGTCATTTATAAAATCTTAGTAGGAGCAAAAACCTTCATCCCTCATGTTGCCTATGAAAAGAGATTCCACATTATGTTCTGTCCCTCTAATTGTCCACAGTCCATAATACTTCCTTTCCCTACCTTCGTTCCTGTGGATGGTGACTGTTTTCCTTAAAAAAGTCAAAGGAGATGCAAGAAACTGTCTTATTCCACAGACTGCATATTCTGATCCATGATTTATCAGAAGTGAGGCTATTTCAGGGAAGTGTCTCAGAATCATCTTTCTGGGAATTGTAATTTCTAAGGGGGAGCCTGAAATAATTTTTTCTTTCAATATTTTCTCTTATATTTCTGTCTGTAGATTATGTTACTGTTAATGTCTGTTCCTATTTAAAAAGCAGATGAATATATTTTCCTCTGCCTTAAATAGTCTCACAGCTTTTTGGCACAATTTCCGTCTTTACCAGCTCAGGATTGTAGGATATAAACCCCAGAGCCAAGCTTCAGTTTCTTGAATCTTTCAATCTAATAAGTATTTCTGACATTTCTCTGCAGGGGATGTTTGCCATTATTTGTCTTGTTTTTTATTCTGGTAAAATAATGTTCTCTGTTTTGCTGTATTAGGTAAATGGAAATTCACAATGGTAGAATCAAAGAGAATCCTCTTGCTTCTCTTTGTGAAGAAATGTCCACCTCTGAGCTTTTTATGGAAAACAAATCCAGATTTTCAGGGACTGGGACAATGAGGAACTTCCTGCTCTGGGAGAAGTTCTGGTTCAAGATCATCTAAGGAACCTGATGGTGCACAAGTCCATGGGAGCTGATGAGATGCATCTGCACATCCTGAAGGAAGTGGTAAAGCACTATCCATCATATTTGAGAAATCATGGCAGTTTGGCTGGAAAAGGGGAAACATAACCCAAATTTAAGAAAGGGAAGATCCAGGGAGCTACAGGCCAGTCTGCCTGACCTCTGTGCCTGACAAAATCATGGAGCAGATCCTCCTGGAAGCTGTGTTAAAGCACGGGGAAAAAAGCTGATTTGCAACAGCCAGCATGGCTTCACTAAGGGCAAATGGTGCCTGACAAGCCTGGGATCCTGTGCTGTGCAGACAGGCTGAGAGGGCTGGGGCTGCTCAGCCTGGAGAGGAGGAGGCTCTGGCTCTCACATTCCAGTACCTAAAGGGGGCTACAGGACAGCTGGAGAGGGATGTTGGGCTGGAGCAGGTAGTGATGGGACAAGCAGCAATGGCTTTAACCTTGAGTACCCTGTGCAGTAAAGCAGGGTGCAGTGAGGTGGGGTTGGTGTCTTCTGCTGTACCTGCACTGAGAGAACAAGAGGCAATGGCCTTAAACTTAAAACCAGGGATATTCTGTGAATATATTAAGAAAAAAACTTCATTGTTAGGGTGATCAGATATTGGAATATGTTGTCCAAGGAGGTGGTGGAGCCACCATCCATGGAGGTGTTCATGAGGTGTCTGGATCTGGCACTGGCTGATGTGGATTAGTGGTTTCAGTGGTGCTGCTGGGCAGACTGGATGATCTGGAAGGTCTCTTCCAACCTTGATGATTCTGTGAATCCATGAAAGAAGATGGCATCAGATCAGTTATTAGGAAGAAATTCTTTACTGTGAGGGTGATGAGGTGCTGGAACAGGTTGCCCACTTCCATCCCTGAAGCGTTGAAGGCCAGGCTGACTGGGGCTCTGAGCATCCTGTCTGGTGGGAAGTGCCCCTGCCTGGGGCACAGGGGTTGGAGCTAGATAATCTTTAAGGTCCCTTCCAATCCAAACCATTCTTTGATTCTATGAACTGTTTACTGATCAAAATTTATGATTTGAGCTCTCTAGCTGTGTGTAACCATCTAAAAACTTACAGTCAAGAGAAAAGTTCAGATGCATACCAAAGAGAAAATGACATCATCTTCTCGGGGATGAACATAACCACAGATGCTCCAATTAAAGCCCAGATTGATCAGAATTTTTTTGAAAGGCTGAAGAGCATAACTTTGCTTTGATTTGTTTTTTAACAGGTTGATGAAAGATGAGGTAGTAGGAAGCTTTCTGTCTTTTCCAAGGAAAAGAAGGTGAGCTCGAGCTCAATGGGCTGCTTGCTCCTGGTGAAGCCTTGCATTGCAGGGGTTTGCTCACCCATGTCCAGTGGGAACAGTGATGCGGCACTTAGACTTTACTGAAAAATAAACTGGTATTGGAAAACAATAGCAATAGGTTTTTAGTGCCTGAAGTTTGAAACAAACTCTTTTGCTAATTACTTTTTTTTTTTAACAAGTAGTTTTTTTTTTTTTTCCTATTTAAAAACAAAACAGTTTTCACTCTTAGTTATGAAATGTTCTGAATGAGAATGTGTGGAGTTCTACAGATCTCCCAACAAGCTTCATGTGCTGGACTTCCTGTCTATGTAAAATGGGGAAACTACCTTGTGACTGAACTCATTGGTCCTCACTCATAAATTGGGAATTGAAGCAACTCTTTGTACCATGTCTGTTTTTTTCTAGACTGGATTTTAGCACTTGAAAGAATGGCCCATTACTTTGTATTTGTCTGCTGCTTGGTGGCATAAGAAAGCAACAAATTTATGTGTGGTTTCTAAGTAGTGTTTAGTACAATGAAGACTGAGACAAGCTTAACAATGACTTATATAATGGGATAAGTTTTTCATTGTGTGTGAATTATTCCTAAAAGAGGAACATGTGACAAAATGCAATAACTGCAGCTAATTCAGCCCTCAGCAAGCATGCAAACAAGTGTGCTGGAGATGCTTAAGGGGATGAAGTGAGGGAAGATGACCTGTATATTTGGGGAGAACAGTTAAATCAACTCTTCTGTTAGTTATCCATGTCACAACAGGTTGGACATCAGGTGCTTTTGAAATAATTGCTGGTAAGCATGAACTCAGCCTTCCTGCAGAACCTGTGGAGCACGTGCTCAGGGCAGCACCACTGGGGAATGTGGCTGAGTTTGAAGGAGCTGCTTACACACTAGGCTGAGCTGGGAGTCTTGGGAGATGCAGCAAAGAGAATTGCTTGATAGATGTGTGGGTGGTTTGTGTTTTGAGTAGAGAGGTGGGGGCCAGAGTAGGAGGGTAGGCTACCATAAAGCTATGGCTGAAGAAGTGCCAGAGAGGGAAAACTGTAGTTTTCTAATTTCTCTTACCCTTTATTGTAATACTTCCAAGTTCTGCTTATCCAAAAAGACAGAATGCAAAATAAATGTTTTATTTCCCTCTTGACCTTCATCTTTCTCTGCCAGAACAGGTTTTGTGGCATTGCTGCAATGAAACAGAATTTTTTTTCATCTTCAAACTGTAGTTTACCTGCTGAGGAGGGTAGATATATATATAAATATATAATAGAGAGTTTGAAAGGAAAACTTCCAGGCCAGTGTCACAACGCTTGCTATTGATGTTGCTATTGCCATGGATATCATTGGTCTTTGTCATCAGACAGATATTAATGTATTAATTTTATAAGCCTGTATATATTAAATTTGTGCAGGTCACTCTGCTCAGCACCTATCTGTGAACAGTTTGTTGTCTTAGGTTGATTCTCATCTTACATACTCTGAAGAATGACCCCTGAAGTTGATGATTTACGTTTCTTGGACACCAGCATTGTAGTTTGTACCACTATTTAGTCACTGCTAAATGTGACCCATGCAGTTTTTGGAGATGCATATTCCTACCCTGCTTCTGAATTTAGCTCGCTGCACTCTTACTAAGTAGAAGTCTGGAAGGGACAAAAAGAGACCTCCCTCTGAAATTTAATCCAGATCACACATGTGGTGTGGTAGGGAACAAGAACCACAGAGACCTCTGCCAGCCCTAGATCTTATAAAATCTAAACACACCAATAATCACTGAGGTTATTTTTAAATGTTTAACATGACTCTCCAAAGCACATACACATTTAACATCTGTATCTCTTTAAAGAGTTATTTATTCTAATATATCACAGCTCTGGCAGTAATTTTGTGTTAATTGCTCAGAACAGGCTGAACTTCAGAGGGTTATAAATTTCAGTATGACATGTACTGTGGATTTGTTTTAGTTTTGCTTTTTTCCCCCCAAATTTACATATACTGAATGGCCAACTAACCTGACATCATTGGGAGCTCAGGATGGTTGGTGTCTGTCCATTTCACTCCACAAGTGTGGATTTATGGCCATGAGTCATGGAAGTAGAATTACCTTTTCATGAGGTTAGCGTGATCTGTCTTTCCATATAAGATGCTTCTATGGTAATGTTGATCATGTTACTAGGGTGATGTAAAAACATTAACCAAGTGTTTTACACAGGATTCATTTTAAAGGAAACTGGGCATTAACTTCTGTTCCCTTACTAATGCATATGGTTATCCATACTTAGAAATACACTTTAGTGCTTGAATGTTAGTCTGAGCGCTAAAGTACCTTAGTGACACTTAAATCCCCTAAAGGATTTTAGCCATAATTCCAACTCCCTGCTCCCTAACGCCAAATTTCTGTTCTGTTTCTGCCCATGCACAAACATCAGGATCCATCACTTGCATTTTCATTCTTTGTGGTTGCACGCACCCGCGGCTCCAGGAATGTGCTCCGAGTGGGAATCTGCCTGCCTGTCTGACCATCAGGACCTAGTTTGGCTTTTATTTCGACCACACACACATTTCATGAAGCCGTGGAATGGTTTGGATTGGAAAGGACATTTGAGAGCACCTAGTTGCAGTCTCCCTGCCATGGACAGGGATGCCTTCCCCTGGAGCAGGCTGCTGAGGGACCCGGCCAGCCTGGCCATGAACACCTCCTGGGAGGGGCGTGGAGCTGTGTTTAGAGGGCTTGCTTAAAAAATTCATACTCCAATGGTTTTCCCACCCTGATTATGTGGATGGCACATGCTGGTCAGGGGGCTGTGGGTGTCGAAATCTCTCTTTAAAACTCGAGGTTCTTTATCAGCTCTGGCAGGTTTTTTTTTGGCAGGATGCCTTGTCCAGCCCCCTGCATTCATATCCTTGTTTCATTTGCGTGCACAGGAGTAGTACATTAATGCTTTACTACTTAAGGAGCAGTCTGGAATACCAGACATAACTGGACAGCCTCTCAGCAGCTACAGCACTGATTAAATGTCTGTGAGCAGCAGAACTGGAGGCTTGGCAGAGAGAATAGGATCCTATAGTGTGCTCAGTGTCTGTAAATATTTAGAGTGAAGGGGTCAGTTGTGAAAGAATTTAATTTTAAAATTTTTCTCTGCTTTTGCTTGTGGCAGGTTGGCTTTCAGAGGGAATCCATTTCCCATATTTGATTGCTGTTTCTGAGCAAGCAGCGTCCAGAATGACCTTTCCTGTGCTTTAGGAAATTGTTAAATAACAATTGTGAATGCTGGTGGGGGACTGTGCAACCAATCTGGAGAATGAAACAATGAAATGCATCTTAAAGTACCTGGAAAAAAACCCACCAATCTCTAAATGGATTTAAAGGATGGCACTATATTTCTGGGAAGAGATAGAAAATGGTTCTCCATCTATGCTCTGTGTCCTTCTCCTCTGGTGCACTTATTGCTGCCCATGGACATTGTACTAGGTTTGTGTGGCCAGGTTTTGGTAGCATTTCCTCCTTTTGAATAAGTGCTTGTGCAATTTAATATCTGCTTTAGCTTCCTGTAGAATGGTTTCCCTTCTCTTTAAGGGAAATACTTTGCTGTGTGCTGTAAACCAGTTTTGTAACATTCTGCTTATTTGAGAATCGACTCCTAGAAAGACAGGAAGTGTCAGTGCAAGAGGGCAGGAGGCAAAAATGCTGTGAAGAAACCCAGGTCAAAATAACAACAGCTAAACAGAGGGCTTCTTGGTGCTTTTGCTAGATACTGAGAAGTGTGGTATTACTTGAAAGGTGGGCAAATTTTTTAAAATAAATCTCTCCTTCCTTTTGTTACTAATTTTGAGGATTTCTTTTTTTGAACCCAGTATTTATAAACCCTTCAGATATTAGAACAAGAATTAGATATTAGAATTAGAACAGATAACTGGTTTCTCTAACCATCTTTTTCTCTGTCCATAGATAGTTTTACTGCTACAGGGAAATGTGGTGTGGCCAAACTCAGATATTCAAACAAATACATCTGACACACCCATGCACAAACAAACAAAGCAGAACCTTTGGTTCTAAACATGAAATGTGAACAGTCTAATACACTAAATTTATTTTCTTTTCTATTGGTTTTGAAATTAGTACACACAAGTAATTTCTCTAAGTCTTTTTCTACAGTCATGAAGAATGAGGATGTCACACCATCAGATGTGGGGCTTGGAGAATGGGTGACAAACCCATGGGGGTTAGCAGCAAATATGGGGGTTACAGGCCCTGTGTGATCCAGCTTCCATGGTTGTAGTAGACTAAAATAAGAGGGGAAGTTCTCACCATGCCAGAATCAGAGGGCTGTGCTTCTCCAAGGCAGGTGAGAAAGGATCCCTGGTTTTAGCCAAGGAAAGGTAGCAGCACTTCATTCAGCAGAGAGATTATTGTACATTTATTTGTTCTCATCTCACCTCTCAGCCAAGCAGTGGATGGAGAGTTTGGACTGTGGTGGTGGTTTGGATAGCAGCATCCAAAGCATATGTGCTCTTCCCTCTCAGAAAAGTGTCTACTGTGTGTCCAGGAGAACTCTGACTGAACTCTTTCAGTTCTCCACGTGGGCAATTCTGCATGTAAAACAAATCCTTTGGAGGCAGGAAAATTGGCCAAATGTACATTTTCCACTTAGGTTACAAAGTAGCCTGGAACTATTCTGTAACCTGGGTAACTGATGTTCTATTTTATTATACAGAGAATTCTTTTATCTTTTAATGCACATTTGATTCACAGATTGTTTACACTGGGGGGGTCGATATTGCTGGTAAAGATAGAAAGTATAAAACACATTAACAACAAAATCTCCCCACCCAAATTCCCAAACTCAAACAAACAAGGGAACATAAAAGAATAATAAAAGAAAAAAAAAACACACACACCCCCCATTCAAGAAGACCCTTAAACACTGTGAGTTTTCCTGGGGTTGAGAGGAGTACCAGTAATTACTGGTGGTTTGGATGGTTTCACTTGGCTGTAAGTGATAATCACATGGCAATAAAATTTACTCTTCTGTTCAGGAGCTTCCTAGTGACTTAACAAAATTTGTGAATCTTCATGAGTCTTGCTCAAAAGACCCAGCTTTCAAAAGTAAGGGATTTTATTTTCCTTGGGATGAAGAAAGGGTAGAAAGAATGGTATTGGTCATAATGCTTGTCTTTCAGATGGAGGAATTGAGGCATTGGGTAGTTTGTGTATTTAAGTCACACAGCATGGCAGGAATTAAAATGTGATAATTAGATGTACAATGATTCTTTAATGCCACAGAAAATCTTGGAGTAGCTGACAGACTCTAAAAGCTCCAAATGTGATTGAGGATGATGAAGACCTCATTGCAGGGGACATTCAGGAGATGGCACTTAGGTCAGAAGCCTGTCAGAGAGAAGCTGGGAAACAGAGCAGCTAAAGGAGCTGAAAAGAGCACTGAATCACCCTTCAGATGTATTAGTGATAGTTAACCCATTGGCAAGTGTATCATTCACATCCTCTGAAAAAATTCGCACAGGATTTTTATCCTGGGAAGCTGAGAAGCCTCAGAGAAAAAGGAAAACAATTCTTACCTCATTTCCTTTTCCTCTGTTTTGCTGCTTTGGAATGTGTTTGGAGATTGTTTATCCAACAGGTGATTGTTTCATTGAATTCTGGTGTGAGTTGTTTTGACTCTTTGGCCAACCAGGGCCAAGCTGTGTCACAACTCTTTCCAGAGTCACAGGTTTTCATTATTGGCTTTTTAGCATTCTGTAAGTATCCTTTCGGTATTCTTTGGTATAGTTTAGTTTAGTATTCTTTAATATTATATAGTATCATAAAGTAATAAATTAGCCTTCTGAGAACATGGAGTCAGACTCATCATTCCTCCCTGGCACAGGGGTCCCTGCAAATACAATAAGAAACTCTAGTGAGAACTGATGATCAAAGGGAACAAACACTCAGAGGGCTGAGAAGCTGAAGAAATAGAGACAATTCCCCAGCCAGAACCCTCTCCATGACAGGACAAAGTGAAGAACACAAGCAGAGGATCTGTCTGACACTGAAGTGACTATAGGTTGAGTTTTTCAGAAGAATCAGCACTAACCTAATGAGTTTTCAGTAAAAGGCTCAAACAAAATGGAAAAAGAAAATTGCTGAAATACTAAAAATAATACATAACACTCTCACTGTCACTCTGGCTTAGTCTTTGTTGGTGTCTGAGGACTGGAGTGGGGCAAATATGCCACCGAACTTTCTTAAAGGTTCCAGGAGAATCCAAGGAACTATAGGCCTGTAATCGGAACAGGCAAGTTAATGGGAATTAAGATAAAGGAACTATCAATTAGTAGGTACCTAGAGAAATACTTGAAGAGAGTCAGAATGGATTTTATAACATTTAATTCAGGCTTACAGGCACATCTGCAGTTCTTGGAAAGAGTTGGCAGATATGTGGATCAGGGATATTCAGTAGATGCATTTTATGACACCTCCAAAGAGGTTTCAGTAAATTCACTCAACAAGTAATTATTTCAACAAACTGAATAGTCATGAATAGAGAAAATGCATATATGTGATTAAAAGGTAGAAAAGAGAGTAAAATAAGCTATGAACTCTCCCATGAGGGGCAGCTCATGCAGTGATGTTCCACAGGAAACTTTACTGGGACCTGCAGAGCTCAAAACTTTCATAAATGATCTGGTAGGAGTGTGAGTAAAGTAGCAGGGTTAATGATGGTGCAACTTTACTTGGGACAGACAGGAGAAAGGCAGTTTCTGAAGACTGGAAGGAAGACTTTACATTTACATTTTGGAAAATAAAAGGGCAGATAAAACTCAATGTAAGTAAACATGAGGTAGTGTATATGGGAAAAATCAGTCCTAGCATCGTATATGAAGAGTTTCCCTTGAGTTTATAATTGCTAGTCAGGAAGGAGATCTTGGGATTATGATAGATTGTTGCATTGTGTGGGACTGGATGCTGGGCAGTCATCAAAACTGCAAACCTATTTTCTGGAATTCTTAGGAAAGGGACAGTGAACATCAAGATCCTTCTGTATCAATCCATGGCTTGACCACAACTTGAATACTATTAATGTAGTTACAGTTCTTCTATGTTTAAGGGTAAGGGAATGGTTAGGGTTTCTTTTGTCCTAGGAAAAGTCACAATTTTCCCAGAAAAAACGGGGTAAGAGGAATAATCAAGGATGTAAAATGGCTGCCAAAAATAAAAAGAAGAAGAAGAAAAAAGACTGCTTAGGCTAGGACAAGCAGAGTTACTGGGAACAGGGTCAAACAAGAAGTTTCTTCTTCTCAGTGGTGATAGCCCTATGATAGCCCTGCCGTCAGAAGTTGCTGCAGATGCTGGTACTGTGGATGAGAAACTGGTGAAAACATTTGACAGGAAGATCTGTGGAAGGGTACTACCTAAAGAATTTACGGAAAGCTCGTGTGACTCACCAGCTGAAAACAGTTGGTGTGGGAAAGCACCCAGGGGAAGCATGCTCGCCCTGCTCCTGTTCTTCCTTGGACAGCTGCTTTAGATCAGGGCTGCAGGGAGAGAGCAGGGCTGGGTGGGCCCTGGGAGGGGGTTGGGGGGCTGCCAGCAGGAATGCAGGAGCTACGTGCTGTGCTAACCTGGGCAGCAGCACCAGGGCCCAGCTGGCTCTGGCTGAGCCCCCTCGGGGGCAGCCCCAGCCCCAGAGAGCTCCCCCAGGGCTGGCACCCACCAGCCGGGCTGGGATTCCTGCTGTCATCACTGGGTGTGCCCAGCTCTCAGCTGGCTGATATAAAATATTGCTACTCCTCACTGCTATTTGCTGCCTGGGCATTCCCACCCGGTGAGCATGGTCGTGCACCAATTATTCTGGTGGGGTCTACAAATATAAAGATGCTAAATTCTCAGAGGAGGAGAAATATTCCAGCTTTAACTCTCTCGGTTTGTTTCCATTTTCTATTTATTAATTTCATAGATCTAATGATTTTTTTCTGAGTGTCAGCTCTAGAACATTTACATTGGGGTCTGAAAATCATTAGGCTGGGGTTTTTTTGTTAATGGATCTCTGTCAGCAATAGTAAATATTTGCAGCCAGAAGTGATGCTATATATAAGAAAAGATTCCAGTGTATTCTCTTTTTAATTGTGATGGCTTTGAAGATCTAACAGCACTGAAAATTAGCGAATAACTATTTTTATCCCTGGAGTCAGCAGTTCTGACTCAGTGTCCATTAAGGAAATGAATTTTAAACAACAGGATTCTTAAAAATTATTGTCACTCATTATCTTAACTACACTTAAAAAGGAATGGCATCTATTATAGAAATGAAAATATTCTATTGGTGTAATTATAAACTAATAAAGACCGTTAGAAAGTAATTATGTTAATTAATGTAATTGCACATTTAATCCCGGGATGATTCTCAAGGTCTCCAGCTGGGGGCACTGGGCAAACACGGAAACCTGGCAATGGCCAGCGCGGGTGAGGCTTGCACCTAGACAAGAGCTGTGCTGGAGGGGAGGAGGCAGGGAAACCAAAACCACCAAGGAAAATGGATGCGAGGTACAGCCATCACCCTGGATTTGAGAATTTCCTAAGATGAAATACATTTTATTTTCAAAACTCTTTTGTTAGTGACAAACGGTTGTATGCTTTTCATTACTCATAAATTATCCAGATTCTTTAGCAAATCTATCCCTTTAATCAATAACTTCCAATTCTAATGGACCCAGATAGAAAAATTATTGTAAATTTCAATTTGTTGCCATTCAGTTTCATTAAACATTTCCAGCCTTGTATAAATCATTGTCTCTACCTACCTTTAGTATTGCTATTTATTCATTTATATCAGGGAAAGAGCTAGAAAAGAAACAGAAGATGCTCCTTGTCAAAGCATAGTGTGAAGCCCAGCATGCTTTGAGGTCTGCATGGGCCTGGAGAGACAGATTTAGCATCTAGAACAGGACCTGAGGAGAAGATGTGGCATATAATTTCTCAAGGAATACCAACTATGCTATAAGGAATATGTCAGAGACCAATGATGGTTTCATGCTTTCAACTCATACCATTAAAAAAAAATTACAAAATACCAGTTCAGGAAATCGTAGCCCTAATTTTGTTGGTAAGGTTCTCTAAACCAGGGCAGGCAGGTGATTTTTAAGTTAGCCAATTTAGTGTTGAACTGGGTACTCAAAAGCAGAGTTTGACAGCAGCTATAGGAGAATGCATGAAAGGGTGAATGTACTTATGGGGACTGCACAACTGCAAATGGATGGACCAATAAGGAAAGTAAACATTCAACATTGCCAAGCTCAGAGTAGCCTAGATCTTCCTTCCAGATGATATTTTTAACTGGATTTTGCAATAGAGCAATGGATTTCCTGATCCCTGGAGCTCCTGGCCTTCTATCTGGCCTCTGTGTTACAAGTTATGACTGCTTGTAATGGATTGAAGCCAAAAGTTGTGTCCACATCACCGGCTGTCAAAACACAGGGACTTCTGTCTGGGTGTGTAGATACTCAGTTTTGGAAAAGCAGGAGAGAACATTTTGTTCATGTTTCTCCCCAGACACACCAATACACAGACACAGAGAAAAAACCAAAGCCCTAATCATGCCATACTTCCTTAGTGTCTTCCATATAATTGTAGAAAACAATCTAGAAATATTAAGGCTTCAGAGTAGCAAAAGCATTAAATTCATTAGGGAACCAGACAGTTGAAATAACTATCAGCTGGTTGGTTGCGAGGTTAGGAAAGCTTCAGGAGTTCTGTTTTCCAGTCCTTTAATCAAGCTCTAGGCCACGAATAAGAAGTTTGCCTGGAATTCACAATCAACCTTGCAACAACAAAATTTTGTTTACACCTTGACAAGCAGTGAACAGTACCAGTTTTACCTTATAAGATGCTCATTGTTGCAAACCCATAAAGAGTGTTTGCTTTTTAATATTTCAGTGTTGTTTCAAGAGAATGAAGTTGCTCTTGGACCTTGACACATAGAATGAATTAAATGACACTTGAATAAATATATATTAATTCTTTTTTATTAAAGTATCAAAACAAACTTGAGAATAGAAAACAAACTGCTTTTTAATGCATTTTAAGGGTTCTCCTGAATAAAGTATACTTTGAGAAAACTCATGCAACATACTGTGTGGCTGTTCAAACACTCTTTTCCTGGGCACAGTCAAGTGACCCTGAGTACCATCATTTCCAGAACAGCGTGCAGGAGCACACGCACACACACACACACACACACACACACACACACACAGAAGGAATACAGAGCAGCTATGACTGCACATGTAAAGAAATAAAAATAGATTCTCTTCTGACAATAGTAGTGGTACCATATTAACATTTGGCATGCCGAGTAAATAAGAGCAAGCAACAAAAGCATAACGCCTGCATCACCGGTGATATGGTTAAAGCAACCATACAAATTCCCTAAGAGAGACACATGAATTTTGTCATTACAGTCTCTGTGGTAATACTTTATAACCAATCATGAGACAAACAGCCCTGTCTGCAGGTATTTGAGAGGCAAAAAGCAAAGCCAAGGTGTACGATACCGGGGCGATGCCTTGGTTTTGTATTTCCCCATTACAGAAGTCAAATAATGAACATACTTTGACAATTTTATTGTACACACACCATGTAGATCTGTTGTCTGGTAAACAGCTGGCCCAATTACATGTAGAACTCGCCCTTTAAACCAGAGAAGTTGCCAAAGAGGCTCCAAACTCTGCTCACAGGACATGAGAAAACTCTCACTGAAGTCAATAGAACCTCCTTCCAATATACAGAAAGATCATGGATTCTTAAGACAGAATTGGACCTAGAATGCCATCTTTGTAATACATTCACTGTTCAGATACATGAAGCACATACTCTTAACATGTGATACAGGACATTACAATATATCCAGATCTTAGGAAATGGTACTAAGTAGTTCTGTTGCAGAATATAACAATCATATGAGGACCAGGTACAACATGTGGTGGACTCATGCGAGACTTGCAGGGTAAGAAGCTCATGGCTGAGGTATCTTCAAGTTTAGCCTTTAGAGCAAACACACAATTTCAACACTGCAGAACTGGTGTAAAATATTATGCATTGTAAGCTCCACTTGTATTTTGCTTTGTTTAGATTGTGGCATTGAACAGTCAGACACCACTGATGGAGGTACAAAATGTTGGAAGGCACATTATCTGCACCCAATCATTCAGGACACTCAGTGCCTCATCTTCAAAAAAGATGAAGGATAAGCGTTTTTAATAGTGGTGTCTCAAGTACAACTGGTGAAGTTTAGGAATATATAATATTAAACACCAAGAGATAAAAGACAGCTCAACACTTTTGTTTTCAGTTTTATCTTGCTCGCAGTATTTATTAGCTCTACTCATTATGATATTAGTGATAAATAAGGATAATACTTTCTTTTACAAAAAAAAAATGTAAGGGTATATTTTATAGAAATAAACAATCTGAGAATTTCATAGAAACATCAGAATTTCAACACTCATAGCTCCAACTGTTTTGTCCAGCAGCTCTTCTACCAGTTCAAAAACATCCAAGGTTAGTATTTAATAAAAAAATTAAACTATTCACTACATCAAAACTCTTGCCTCCTTTAGATTCTAAATAACACTTTAGATTGACTGTAGTTGCCACTCAAATGTAAAACAAAAGTAGCTACAATCATAACTTTTCCCTCTGAGTCACCTGGCAAAAGGAAGTAACCCTGACCAGGATGGAAAAATCTTTGCCAAGCTCTTATGCCTGTAAGAGCTATCTGCATGAGCAGACCCACTGACATCCATGGAACCTCTTCTGTGACTGAGGGGTAATAGCATGAATTAAGGCATGTAAGATTAGATCCTAGATGAATTTTAAAAAAAATTTTTTTCCAAGGCTCAGGAGTCTGGGATTCACTCCTGCAGTTCTTTACTTGAGCAAAACCTCTATCAATACCCCATGCACAGTTAGTTCCTTCTTTCCAATTCAGTGGGCTCAAGTCACCAAGTCAGTAAGTGACGGTACAAGCTGCTCTTCAGCAATTCAAGGAAAAATTGAATTGTCCCCAGGGGGTAGTATCTGGGGTGATAGCTCATAAAATACAAGCTAGGTTACCTAGATGTTCTGCAAGGAACTTTTCTTTGTCACACTTACTAGACCCTTCAAATTCAGTCACTGAGATGAGTCACAGAAAAACCCACATGAGCGTTGTGAAAAATATGAGAAAGCTTGGTTGGAACTACAGGGGGGTTTTTGTGTGTGTGTGTTTTAGGTTAGAATGCAACGTTACACATCAGTACATTCTGCCAGAAACTATCCTCCTGGAAATTCAAAAATACTCAGTCCTCTTTCCCTACCAGCAACAAGGAAGAGCAGTGTCCATCCAGCAGAGCTGTCTGTACCCCGTGCATGGCTGGAAGTCATAGTGTTCTAGCACAAACCTGTGAGTGCACATACTGCATGCTAGCAGAGCTAAAACTTCAGAAGCTGTTGTCTGTAGCTCCTAGGAACAGCAAGTATGACAGGTGCAAACCCTACATTGGAGGCAGAAGGCTCCTCAGTTTGATTGAGACCAGATCTTCCAAGGGCAAGGATCGCTGTCAAGCCAAAATGATTGTTTCCACTCATGAGAGCAATCTGCCCTTCCTAAAGGCTCTTGACTAATAGAATCCTACACTTTATGTCAGACTCCCCCACGGATTCTGGTAGCTGTTAAAAACATTTTAAATATCTCCATGCTTGCCATATCACTTAACCTTGCAATGTGCCTTCTTTGATCTGTTGAATAAAAAGATTTCTTTCATCCTCAGGTGTCCTCCCGTTCTGTGCACGGACTATGCAGGTGGGCCTGTGCAGGTTGAGCATGTATATCAAATGCTGCTTCTCGTTCTTCAACTCCTCAATCTGGGCTTTCAGCTCCGCATTGATCGTCTCCAGCTTCTCCGATTCCTAGCACAAAGCACACACACAATTTGACACTCAGAAGTTCAAACAGTAAGTCACTGGGTTTTTTTCTTACAGTTGTTGTGTTTAAGTGTGGGAAAGCGTATGGCTGGCAGAGAAAGGAATCACATGTACTTAGTGTGCTGAAACGATGAAACTGTACATTCCCCTGTCAGTAATGGCCTGAAAACCATATTGAGAGTTACCTCATTTGGCCTCTAGAGAATGTAATGGAAGTTGAAAAGCAAAATTCAAACTTGTATTCACTTACAGTGACAGATACCCAAAGTATTATTGCTATCTTCTGCAAAATTATTCTGAGCTTTTTGGGTCAAAAATTGACCCAAAATTATTTACGCTGCTTCTTAACTCCCTGGAACATCAGCTCATCTATAAAGCCATGTTAAGCTAGCAAACTGCAAACACAGCTTTTTTCCCCTACCCCTAGATGTAGGAATATACAGGTCTGTATACCTAGATACACAGGCTTGGTGCTACTGAAATACAGTTTTATATCACAGCACAGGAGATGAAGATGTGCCTGGGCTCCTAGGACAGAGAATTCAAGTTTCCACACCACTCTGTTCATAAAGAAGTCAGAAATTACTTGTAGGTGCTTGTGGGCTCTCCACAGTGAATATTTTATGAAACGTGATTTTACTTCTTTTTGTGTGCAGTGTACACATTCAAATTAACATTATCCCCATAGAAAGATTGGTCACTGAAACAGCAATCTCTTTTCACTCCTACCATGCTTTCACTTTATGCCAGTATCAACCAGGTTTGGATTTAATATTTGGCATGTTTATTTTTCATAACTAATGCTTTTAAGGGTTCACAAAGTTTTGGGGGATATCTTTCTGATTTCCTACTATGACAATACCCTATGCTATCTGTTTGGATCCTGGCAGGATGACAGATTTGGAACAATTCTATTCAGTCACTTACTTTTTGCAAACATTCTGTTTTTTCCTTCTTTTTGTTTCGGCACTTTGCTGCTGCAATTTTATTCCTTTCTCTTCTTCTCTTTTTTCTTTCATCCTCTTCAGGAGAAAACTGTCCCACAAAAACAGATACACACAATGCATAAGATGCTGTAAACAGGAGAAAACTGTATTTTGATAACTTCTGGATTTTTAAAATCGACATGGAAAGTGCTGTCAGTGCTCACATCATGAGTTACACAAAAATGTGATTCTGACCTTGTAGAAGGGCAGGAACTTCATTAGAATTGTCAATGAAAACCTTGACAATGGAGGGGGGTTGTATGTAATCTATATGATGGTTCATTAAAATCAGTGGTACTCAAAAAACTCACTGAACGTCTCCCCAGGCTCCCACACCTCTGTGTCTCCTCCATTTCCCAGGGAGGAAAAGGAGGAGGGGCACAGGGAGCACATGGAGGATGTGTCATGAGTGAGGCAGCCAGAAGTGAGTGAATTAACGGCAGCACCAAAAAGGGCACACTGTCACACTTCCTTCTGTTTCCTGAGGAAGCTCAGACCAAGGTGTAACTCTTTCCTTGACCAAAGCTATTTCCCCACTTTCAAAGAGCAATGTTTTTCACGGATAGTGCCATCTTTAAGCAAAAATATAGTGTGGACATAGCAGGTCCATGCCTTAACCCCCACGGGTTCTGCTGGACTGTCCTCAGTCAAACAGAACTTCAGCAGTGACTTATTCCAAGTCCAACCACCACTGGGCAGGGAAACCAGATTAGCACTTGCTCTAAGCACTGTAAACATTGTCTGTAGTCCATATTGAAAATCAAATATCCAACTATGAGAATTACCAGAGGCTTTGCCCAAAGCACTCAACAGAAAGACAAGCAGCTGGCTTAAGAGGAAACAAGTATGGTACAGGGGGTTGTCTATAGTTAATACAGTTAGTGGTCTTGTGGCAAAACTTTATTAGAGAATTAATCATTCACACCAAAATTCTGTTTAAAGAGCCTTACCTCTGTTTTCAGCATTGATGTTTCAACTGGCCTTTCAGAAACAGTCACTGTGTCCAAAGTGGAAGACATCCTATGGAACTGACGCTTGTTCTGAATGGCAAACCTCAGTTCCTCCTTCACCAGAGGGGTTAAATTTGTGAAATCATCAAACCCCAGTGACCCTGCAGGGGACAAAGTGGGAACAATTGCGGAGGCGCTGACTTCTAATGCAGATACCTGGCCTGAGTGTTGGACCATCATTTTGCTGAAAGAGAAAAAGAGATAATATTGATAGTCTTTCAACAACTTTAGAAAGGCAAACAATATCTCTTAGAGATATATTTCATACTGTGAATAATACTGCAGTTACATTGCTTCAGTCCCCATTCCTAGTCTATCCCAATCCCTCAAAAGAGACAAGCAGTTAAGAATTTGGAACTCAAAAAACTTTCAACTTTATGTTAAGTCAAAGTTAGTATTTAAAAGTAAGAATAGTATCAGCACATGACACAATTTCTAGGTCTTTCTGAAACTTAATATTTAAAAAATTTTGTGCAAGTATGTGTACTGTTAAGTTTTAAACTGGTAGTGTGTGGCAAATGAGAATTGAGTCAATAGGAAGAGAAAGAAAACAAGAACAAAAATCAGACAGCAAATAAGTAGTACTATTATTTAAAGCATAGAAGGAGAGTAAGAGTATATTCATCTTCAGAGCTATATCACCACAAATTCCAGCTTCAAATGGACAGAGCAAACCTTGTTCTCAGCTACACTTAGCTCAATGAGTTTTACTAGAAGCTGAAAATTGCTAACCACAACAGGATCTGTCACGAAGTTATCACACTCAATTTTACACACAGTTGTACATTTGGCTATAAACCCCTGGAAAATAGTTAACAATAAGAGCTGACACAAAGGCAAAAGTCTCTACATGGTCTGTGGCTCCACAGCACAGGCTGAGTTGGAGGGATTGACTCATGAAAAATGTGAAGCCGTTTCTTTCATTCCTTTGCTCTTGTAAAATTCGAAACTGTCCTTATGTGCCCTCCACGAGAGGCTTGAAATTCTTAAATATTTATGGCTGGATCTTCTGCTGACATAAAACAGTGTGATTGAAGAGTCTTTAGGGGAATTATGTAAATGTAAACCCATGGAGAAAGCTAATTTCTAGTGGATTTCTGAAGAAAACAAACCTATCCAACAGTGCTCTCTACTTTTCTCTTTTTAGTCATTCTTGTTAGTTATTTTTAGCCAGTTTTGAAGGGAGAGAGGCCCCATGTGCTCTGTGAAAACTGGTGTCCCCACTGAGGGAGGAAGAGGCAAAACTCAGCAGTCAGTCATCCAAACTCAGTGGGTTTGCTGATGCACACATCCCTGCAAGCCACAGCTCATCTCTCACCCAGCAGAGGTGAGATAAGAGGTCTGGAAGAAGACTGAGCGCCTTTTGTGTATGGTCCAAGGGACAAAAGGTGCAAATCCACAGGAAAACAGATTGTAATACTTCCCTGGTTCACAAAGTGACTTGTGCTAAATTGGATTTTACTATGTTGGTTTTCCAGCTGTCTTTGGTGCAAAGATTTTTGGTTTTGTTGTTGTTGTTTTGGGTTTTTTTTTTTTAAATAGTGGTATAGATAACTACAGTATGTAATTATCTACTCTGGATTAGAACCACAATAATTACAGGAAAGTCAATTGTAATTAACTTGGTGCAGGTAAGCAAACAGCTGCCTCAGGGTAGCAGTGTGGGTAAGCTAAATTTCCACATGGTCAATCCAGAACTGCACAGTTCCCTGTACGTTACTTCTGGAACCCAGCAAGAAATGTTTGGGGTCATGTGCCTTGACAAGAAGATTGAATTTGCTCAGAGATATCTAAAAATACGCTGTAAATCCACACTGGTGCAAATGAGAATAGAACCCGGTTCATGGCTGTGAGGCAAACACAAAAATCAGAGGAGTGTGAATTGCCTGTTGCTGGAAAATATCAGGTCCAACTGCAGTCTTCCTCACTTCTTCCTCTCTCAGTGACCACAGAAGAGCTGAACATTTCCCAGAGTCTCAGAGTGAAATCCTGACCCCATGGAAATCAAAAGGACTTTTTCTGTTGACCTCAATGGGGCCAGGATTTCACCCGTAGTTATTCAAGATGGGGAAATTATTTGGAACAATTTGTTATTCAGAAAGACCTTGGGAAATTTATGTAATTCTCTTCAGAAAGCCCCTGCTCATGAGTCACATTTAAAGTACTGATACAGTTTAATCCTATAATCTCAGAAAGCTAGCAGTTACTCCTTTCCAGCAAGTCAGAAATGGCCCTATTAATTTCCAGCTGAAGTCCTCCCAGTATTATTTACGATTTACCAACATTCAACCATACAACTAATTTAAACAGGCTAATTCCAGATGACACTGAACCCCTCACTGCCAGCAGAAATTTCAGTTATTTTCACTGACTCAGTGTCCTTGAATGCTGATGATGGCTTCGTTCAACAAAGTTAATTCTGTATAATTCAATCCAACCAGGATTCTTAAAGTAGCAGTAAAACTGTTTTTCCAGCCTCCAAGATAATTAGTTGGGCAAGTAATTTTCAAGCTCTGCTGGTTTATTCAATTATTTTTCAGTTTAGGTGAACTTTTAATTAAGGTCAGCAGCAGCACCAGAGGAAACCAAGAATGTGCCTGAGAAATTGTGTTAATTGTGGATTTCTAGCGGTTAGTGCTAAGTGCACCACAACCACCAAAACCCTCCTGCAATGGCTTCAGGTCCTCTCACCCACCAGTCACTAGTGTGTAACAGAGGAGTGGTCAGGTGCCCAGAGCAGGAGAAAGTGTCCTTGACCGTAGGAGCTGGCTGCTCTCCTGCCCAGACAGCTCACTGCCCTCCCAACCATCCTGAAATGCAACTCTAATTGCTCCAACAAGCTAGATGTTGGGCAGCTTCTGAGGAACAAATCTGCTTTCAGAAATGTTTTACAAATAGGAAAATTAGATTTTACTATTGAAAAAAAATTGCAACAAGTTGCCCTTCCTTGTCCCAATTTTTGTACAATGTCCCTCTGTCCCAAAGCCATGCAGAACACTATCTCATTTCCTCTGGGTTTAGGAAGGCTGGGGAAGCAGTAGGAATAAGAGTATCAAGCCTTAGAGCGTGATTCCATGGTGGCCTCTCTGCTACAATCTCTGTTTACTGTGTCAGACCACGCACATGTCCTGCAGTTGCTGCCACTGGAGGTGCTGAACACTTCTGAGCACTGCCCTGCTCCCGGCACAGCCTGTTCCCGGGCTCGGTTAATGCTTCATTGCTTTAGCCTCACTTCTGGAATTCTCAACAGTTTTACCCTCCCTATTCAGGTAGGTTCAAACAACTCCATTCATTCGTTCTCCCCCTGCTTTTTGTTTGTTGTTTTGAAGATGATTCTTTTCATCTACAATGAGCTTTTACATCTCCTCTGCCAAGATTTTAAAATCTTAAAATCTTAGCTGTGCTCTTCCATTATTTAAGGATATCCTTGTTTAATTTCAATATTGAAAGTGACTACTTTCAGTTTTTTTCTTGCTTAACAGCAGATGGCTGACTGTGCTTCTTGGTTTTATTTCTTCATACGAATTCCTTTTCCTCTGGTGCTGATGCAATAAACCTTGATAACCACTGAGGTTAATCTTAAACAGCATTAAGAGCAATTACAGTTCACAACCTCTGTGCACGCTAGTTGACCTTAAGCTTTCTGACATCCCACATCGCTCCCGAGGCATTTTCTCTGCTGCCTTTCAGTTTCTCAAACGCTGTTACTAGGAGGAAAATCGATTTCCAACAGGAAACCCGTTTTCTGAAAGAAGTTGTCCGTTGTGTCACGCCTGATTTGCTTAGGCAAGAGTTCAGCAACTGATCTACCCCACGCCAAGACACGGGGACCGAAAGGAGAGCGGATATCCCCGGCTGTCACGAGAAGTTCCCGCTCGGTTTAGGGGAATATCAGCGATAACTCTGCCCGCGGCAGCGCGGGTTTGTCACGGCCCGGGCTGTCCCGCCGCGGCTCCCCCGTGCCTGTCCCGGCGGTGCCGCCGCCGCCTGCCCCCAGCACGGGCACCCCGCTCCGCTCGGGCATCCCGGAGCTGCCGTGTCCCCGCTCCGCTCGGGCATCCCGGGGCTGCCGTGTCCCCGCTCTGCTCGGGCGTCCCGCGGCTCCGGGGCCGTGTCCCCGCTCCGCTCGGTCATCCCGGGGCTGCCGTGTCCCCGCTCCGCTCGGGCATCCCGGGGCTGCCGTGTCCCCGCTCCGCTCTGGCATCCCGGGGCTGCCGTGTCCCCGCTCCGCTCGGGCATCCCGGGGCTGCCGTGTTCCCGCTCCGCTCGGGCATCCCGGGGCTGCCGTGTCCCCGCTCCGCTCGGGCATCCCGGAGCTGCCATGTCCCCGCTCTGCTCGGGCGTCCCGCGGCTCCGGGGCTGCCGTGCTCCCGCCGCGGCCGCCACCGCGCGGTGCCGAGCGGCGCTGCCGGCCGGGGACAGC
This sequence comes from Ammospiza nelsoni, assembly GCF_027579445.1. Classification (NCBI taxonomy): domain Eukaryota; kingdom Metazoa; phylum Chordata; class Aves; order Passeriformes; family Passerellidae; genus Ammospiza; species Ammospiza nelsoni. Next base: position 22,984,673 of record NC_080635.1, read on the forward strand.
GGGGGCCGGGCGGGCTGTCCCGGCGCTCACATCTGGCGGCAGCCCGGGCAGGGGCTTCCCCCAGATGTGAGGGCGGGCACGGGGCCGGGCGGCCGGGGGGCTCCGGCGGAGCTCGGCGGGGCCGGGGCTCTCCCGGAGCTCACGGCAGGCGGCGGCACCGCCGCGCCAGACTTCGCCCGCGGCGGAGAAACTTTTGCCGGCGGCGCGGCGCGGGTCCCCCGGCGGGCATCCCTCCCTCCATCGATCCCTCCATCCCTCCCTCGGCGGCGGGACGGCCTCCCGGAGCTCAGCCCCCCAGTCCCGGCCGCCCCTGTCCCGCTCGCACCTACCTTGGTGCCGCCGCTGTCCCGGCCGGAGGGAAGGGGCTCGGCAGCCCCGGCGCGCTGCGCTCCGCGCTGCTCCGCCGCCCCCCGCGGGAGAGCGGCTCCCTCGGCTCCCCGCGCCTCTGCCGCTCGCCCGGGTTGCATCACCCCCCTTTTATAGCCGAGCGGGCAGCGCTGGTATTTACTCTGGCGGCGAGTCCCTGGCTGATGTCATGCTATTAATAGCCTCTCCGAAAGAGAGGGAGGAGGGAAGCGGGCCGGGGCGGTGATGCAAGGCTTCCCCGCCGGCACGGCTCGGCACGGCACGGCACCGCACGGAACCGCACGGAACGGCATCACCGCGCCGAGCCGGGCCGAGCAGCAGCATCCCTCGGCACCCCGACTGACCCCTTCGCCTTCCCTCTTCACCACTCTCCCCTCTATTTATTTATTTATTTATTTATTTTTGTTAAGACTCCGGGAGTTTCTTTCTCCGGGCCATTTTGCTTCTGACAATAAATCAAAGTCCCTCTAGCGACAAAAAAACAAAAACCAAACCAAACCAAACCAAACCAAAAAAAAAAAAAACAAAAACAAAAACAAAAAAAAAGAGGGCCAAAAAAAGTGGCAATTGTGTCTTTTTCGAAAGGTCTGAAAAGTGCGATCTTTCTCTAGAGGAAAAAAAATGTTCATGCCCCCCCTGCCTCCCCCGTTTCCACCATTCTCCCTCCTCCTCCCCCCGCCACTTTAGATGACAGCAAAAAGTTTATTTCACATAAAGGAGAAAGCTTCGGTTTTTTACTCTGAGGAGGAAAGACCCGTTTAATTAAATTATAGAAAGCTAAAAATAGCACTCTTTGGGGTTTTTGTTTGTTTTCTTAGGGTATTTTTAAAAACTTTTGTTAAAACACAGCAGCATGCGATTTCCTTATGATCTTATGAAAAAAACAGGGGATTCCTACAGCAGAGAGGGAAATATAGTTGTGGCTGTGGTAAAGGGGTTTTTGTTTAGTTCTTTTTTTCCCCTCTGGTTTGTTAACAGATAGAAATTACCTTCTAACAGCCTTCAAAGTGCTAGAAAATAAGATGTTAAAAAACCCCCAAAAACAAAAAACAGAACACCAAAAAAAACTTTAGCTGGGGGAGACACAGAAAGTTTACAAAGACAGATGCATGGGATTATCCAGTGCAATAATAATTCATATACAACACATGCAAACTTGTTATCAAGCCAGTCTTCAAGTGTCTGTACTTGACTTGGAAAGACCAGGACAATTCATGCTTTAGTATATTGTAACTAAACAAACATAAAATGTATACCTTCATGTATAAAATGTATATTCCAATCAAGTGCTCCAAATGGTTGAAGAATTTTATAATGTTCAATATGCCAGTTTTGATAATAGGCAATAAGTCTGGAGTGGTTGGGATATGTTAATTACTTGGAGTGTTTTGTCAAGAATACTGATTAGTAGTAGAATAGTAGTTTACAGAATTAGTATAATTGAGAATAGTAATTTGAAAGTCCCTCTGTACCTCCCTTCTGTGTGCATGTGGTTGTCTGGATGTATATATGGGTGTACATATATATAGATAGATAGATATAGATATAGATATAGATATAGATATAGATATAGATATAGATATAGATATAGATATAGATATAGATATAGATATAGATATAATATTGGTCACACAGTCTGGAGCAGTAAACTTAATTTTTTTTTAATGTCCAAGTGCCAAGTTACTTTGCAAAATTTCACATTTAGGTACCTGCCCTGGAAAGAAAAGTACAGATGTGGTGGGAAAGGAGGGAGCCTGGAGCAGTGACGTGGGTTTCCCTCCCGTGGAAGGTGCAGTCGCACCCAGTTCTCTGCAAACAAAGAAATGCATTTTGTGAGGGCAGCAGAGAACTCCTCTGACCTACCTGGCAGCTCTCCACCTACAGCTCCTGTGAGCTGTGAGCTTTTTTCTTTTTCACTCACCTATAGATAAATCATTCTTAGCTCTATCAAAACATAGTTATTGCTGCATTTTTATTAATCTAGATAAATAAATGTCAAGTGTAATGCCAGGCAAAAACTTTGCTCTTGAAGGGTCTAGAGCAACCTTTTAATTTCACCTTGGTACACCCTAATAAGTCTTTTTTACTTCAGAGGCACAATTTTATAATTCACGCTGCGCTCAAGGACAGCTGGCACTGTTTTTCTCAAGCCTAGAAGAAAAAAAAATAAAAATCCTCTCAAGCAGAAGCCAAATGTGGAAAATTTCTTCCCAAAAGATAGTTGGTTGGAAAATTTTAAGCACTGTGGAAATGTGTTAGCAACCTCGGTTTTAGTGGCCAAGAACAGGTGCCTGCTGCAATTATGACAGAAATTTAGCAACTGTCTGTCCTTATTTATTGAGGTAGCTGTATCAGAAGTGGGAATGTATTTAGAGTGTTTTCAGCTAAACAGAGCAGTGTTGCAGAATAATGGAAAAAAAAGCAGCTCTCTCCTTCCATGTGGATAGAAGTACCTTGGAAATCCAAGTGTTGTTATCCAGTTGTGGATGGTCACTGACACCTGCTTGTTTGCTACACAGTGCTGGTCCCATTACTGCCCATGAGCTGCAGCCAGCACTAAAACCTGACAGCAAAGCAGTTGTGCTCATTCTTGAACCTCTCCTGGAGTGAGGCAGCTCCTCCCTGCAAAGCAAACAGAGAAACTGTTCCTGTGCGCATTTGAGATTAGGCCACTGAAACATGTCCTGGCTTGAAACTCTTCAGTGAAAAAAGAAAATGAAACCATAGTGAAAAATAAACCCAGCTCCATTGTGTCATATAGGTTTTATCCAGATCCCTTTTGAAACCAAAGTTTAGTTAATCTCAGTTGGATCACATCCCAGTTAAAAAAAATAAATTAAAAATTAAGACTATCAGGAAGTTAAAGTAGCACCCAGTACAGCCACCAGATGCTCTAATGTTCTTGCCATTTTAATTTTATATCTCAGAAAATATCTTTCATTTGCCCCCCCCTGAACATTTACCAGTCCTTTTCCAATCCATGTCTCTCTTTCCTCACAAACTGCAGGGGACAGATGCCCTGCAACAGCATTTTTTTGACAGAGGTAACATCCACGTTCTTAACTTCTGTTTCCCTTAAGCCAGGTACACAGCCCATCACTCAGACTGATGGGCACAGGGTTCTCTTCCCTCTGCAGAGAAATCAGACTGAATATCACCCCATGGTGTGGTCCTTGCAGCCCTCCTGCAGTCTCCAGTGTGGAGAAAATAACTTTTTCTTTCACCTCTTTCTGACCAAGTCGTGCCTCCACATCCCTTGACACTACTTCACACACTGTGGATATTTGATTAAAATGAAAATATGGCTGTCTCATTATTAAAAAGAGCTACAGACACCATCAGACAGAGGGAACAGACCCCCAGTCTCACAGCAGAAACTTTCTCCTGTCCTAACATTTATGCTACTGCAGGACATCAGTCAGAGCAACACAAATAAAATCTCCATGTCCCATCCAGATCCTGGGTTGGTTTCTGGCCACACAGTTCCATTAAACCTGTTCAGTCTGATAAAAATATTATGAGATGTAAATAAATCAAATGTGTAGTGATAACATGAGTAAAACCTGTCTCTCTGTGTGTTTTGTGGTTTGAATTGTTTAAAGTTTTGAAATTACTGTAACCCTGACAAGACAAATCTTTCCCTGCACAGCACATATAAGAGAAATAGGTTTCCATAATTCAGAGTTATCGCATGGTAAAATCTGGACAATTCTGGACAGAATCAGGTTTTCTGACTCTGCCTGAAATATTCCTCTCTACTTCTGTGATGGGAACTAACCTCCATCATAATTTTTGCTATGTGGTACATTCAGGTCTGAATCTATGTGGCAGGACTCCCCTGTTCACCAAAGCATGCACTAATTTTGAGATGATTTTCCCATCTGACTGGACTAACACCAGGGGTGAAACCTGGGACTAGTTTTTCCATGTGGGTTGGTACTGCTGGAACCATGGGAGCAGCCAGCAGCAGAAGGAGCAGCAGCGCCTCCACCCAGCCCAGAGTTTTTCAGCAGCTGTCTGGGGACTCTTTGAGCATCTGTGGGCTACTTCCAAGGTTTTCTCCAAAAACTGAACGAAAAACCTCCAAGCCTTCAGGAGCAAGGACAAAATTCGGTCTGGAAGTGTTGGATCTCTACGGACCTAAAAGGTCCAAAACTGGGAGTTAAAAACCGCAGGGTTAGAGAATTGACTCTCACTGAGACTGTGTGGCAAACCCTGCCACTCTCTTACTTTTAATACCTCTCAAGCAGATGAGAAGATGAGTATATGTTTTGTGGAGGGAAATAGGTGCTCTGTTTTAACAGCTTTTATTCTTTAACACTGAAGATAGAATTATTTTGCTCTTTGTTTTTCTCCCCACAGCTTACCTTTCTTTCCTTACTGCCTTCTCCATGACAATCCCTCTAATTCCATTTACTCTTCATTTATTCTGTCCTTTTAAAATCCCATTCCCTGGTCTCTTTTGCTTTGATTCCATAAGTTACATTTCCCATTTCTTTAAAACAGCAGCTTCTCCTTTTATTTTGCCACTTCCTTGTTTCCACTCTTCTCACTTCTCTCTTTTCCCTCCCTGTATCCCTGGAATTCATCAGTCCCCTTTTTTCTGTTCCTTTTTTCCTAGAAATTTTTTTTTTCCTCATTGATCCTTCTGGTTCTGCCTGGAAGCTTCCTAAATTTAAATGAGTAATTTTAAATTTCTCTTTTGCTTTCTGTCATTTTCATTTTTGCTTCTCCCTTAATGAAGGGAGATGAAGGCACTGATAATAACAAAATTACCACTGGGTACAATGTACACCTCAGGATCAGATTCTGGGGCATAACATTATCACGAATTTTAGTGCAACTTTACTAAATTACAGTTCCAGAAGGTTGTCAGCCATTGTTATAGACAGAGTTTCAGAAGTGTGGGGTGGAGGTGCAAGTTCTACAAACATCCATCCTCTCTAAGTGAGAGACAGCCCTGACACTGGCCCAGACAAGTATATCTTTAGTTCCCTTTTCCTGAAAGTTTTCAAGGCTTTTTTTTTTTTTATTAGATGGACTTTGTGCACCAGCTGACAAGCTGGCAAAGCACAATAACCTGCAATTAAAATTTGTTCTCTTTGGATACATCCAGGCAATAAACAACAACAACAACAAAAAAAGTCCCACGTATGGAAGAATCACATCTTAAACCAGACTGAACACAGCAAACTCCCTGGCTTCACTGAACAAGCAAAAGGACAGGTCAGGTATATTAACTGCCCTCAGGCAGGTGCAAATTGTGTCTCCTACAGTGCCTTTATAGTCCCTTCCATTCCATGGCAAGAAAACTGCTTGTTCACAGATCCTGCCCTTCCTCTCCCTCTCCCCATCCTTTCCACCTTGACAAAGCATCCCAGATTTTGTTTGAGATCAGTCACAGGCTCATTCTGAACTTCATCAATGTCTTCACATGTAAAGAAATGATCACTAATGAAAGTATTAAGATCTGATCCAAGAAAGATTCCCATTGACTTCAGTGAGAGATAAATTTAGCCCCCAGGGACTATGAAAAAGCAGCATTTAGTCACACTGGCTCTCAGCATACAAAACTCTCCTCCTGAAGTAACCTGGAAGAAAGTGTCGGAATTATTTCCTGAAGGTGTATGCTTCCCTGGGGTGGACTAATGTAATTATGGTTTGTGTCCTTGTTGTCTTCCAGGTGAACACCAAGGATGAGAGGAAGTAAGAGAGACAATATATCTATTTTTACTGTGCTAAGTTACAAGCATTTTTGACACATTATTGAATTAATCATGCTGCTGCACACAAACACACACACACACACACACACACACACACACACACACACCCCCTATAAAATCCAGCTCTTCCTATTCATTGTCCTTGGAACTGTGTACACATATAAAGAATACTCTGGAATTTAATATAATTTATGACACTTTAAACAGCTCTTCTCATCTGTCTGGCAAATATGTAAATTACAATTTGTCATAATAATTACAAATGAACATTTTTAATTATTAAACATTGATTCCTACATAAACACCATTTCAAATAAAAACACTGTATGGCACAGATTGCGACCTACAGAAGACAGAAACAAGGCTGCCACTGCAGCTTTCACTGTGTTTATCATTTGTCCTCTCACCTACTTCACATGTGCCTTGCCATGAAAGGAGCACATGAATGATCATAACGTCCATTCAGCCTCTTATCTTCCTGGGTTTGCTTTTTTGGCTTTGACTGTACAGTAACTTGCCCAGATAATGAGAACAAAGTGTAAATAAAATTAAACCAACAGAGCTGCACACAGCTTTAAAAAGAGACTGCCCTGATTGCAGCCACAAAAGCACCCCCTGAACCCAGACCCTGATTGCTCTGTGAGGCTGCGGCTGAGGCAGCCCCAGCAACAGGGGAAGATGTGGGGTGCCCCTACACCCACCTGGGCTTCCCAGGTGATGCCAGTCCAGTGGGGAACGCTACCCATGGTGGGGTAGGGCCCACCTTCTCTGCAGTGACTCTCAGAAGCAGAACGGTCACAGAGAGAGAAAAGCAGACTGCAGGATGCCCCATGTCCACGTTGGAAGCAGAATGGTCACAGAGAGAGAAAAGCAGACTGCAGGATGCCCCTGGCCCAGGGCAGGGCTGAAAAGTCAGGCACCATCTGGTTTCCTGCCTAATCGGCTCGAAACTGCAGGAGAGGAGAGCCTGAGTGGGAGACATGCAGAGTGAGAGTCCCCAGGCAGCACAGATGATCAGAGTGTGCTGAGATCATTTCTCCTCAGAAAGAGGAGGCACAAGTTTCACCCCACACAGCCAGATGTAAGAGCCTAACTCAGGTCTGTCTCTCCAGACTCACTGTTCTTGCTGATGGGTTTTTTTACTTTTTTAAAAACTAAGCCCAAGCCTGGTTAGATGACTCCACATTGCAGGTTAGATGGCTGAGTGGGGAAGAAATGGGAATTTATTTTCACCATGCACACCCTCCTTCTGTGGAGCTGGGCTTTAGTCCTACACTGGAAATAACATCAGGAGAGCTGGGAAATGAGAGGGCTCCTTATTCACCATCTTTGTGAAATAACCTGATGATCTTCCTTTTGTTCTCTTTCCCAGTCTGCTGAAATGGATAATATTTTATTCTTTAGGGTAAAGTAGCTGAGATTCCCAAATGAATATAATGGATAAGGCTGCTGAATTTTATTTTCATTTCTAATTTTAATTAGCACTCTTATAGGCCCTATTTTTTTGCTTTCTTGATGCATTATTATGTATTCTTACTACTGAATGTGTGCATGGCAGTAGTATTTAGCAGCCACAGTAAAGAATCTTGATGTGTTTTTATTATATATACAAGAGTTTTATTATATATACAAGAGTTTTATATTGAGCTCTAAAAATGATGACAATATTTCAACTGCCAAACAGAAGCCCAGATTCAGCACAGCAATTAAATACATGGCTAAATATTCTCTGTCCAAAAGCCTTGCCTAAGTTGCTATTAACAAAAATCTCATATAAATAGCCTATATAAATATTATTTCTTATTTCTGTGGAATTATATTTATTCTAACACATTTGGGATGAGATCACCTGGCAAGGTCTAATATTATGGTCTCTTGTTAGAAGGACATTTTCTTAAATGTATGGGCTGATTAATTAATTAATTGCAGATCTTTGAAGAAGAATAATTACTATTATTTTTCTAAAAAACCTAAATGTTTAGAATTTTGGTAGATCCTGATTTTTTTCCCACAAAGGGAAAGTGTAGTTCAATGCTATTTAAATTTATTTGGGTTTTTTCCCTCATAAATTCAAAGCTGATCAAAGGAAAACATGCTCTACCATGCCATTTTGAAGAGATGTTCTGAAGGGAAAGGTGGTTTCCTTGTAAGTGAAGAAATATTTCTTGCCCTTGCATAAGCCAAGATGCTCTACATTGTATCAGAAAAAAATGTCAGATAAATCATCAGCATCGTGCTGGAACAGAAAGTACAGATATGACAGAGTACCCAAAACAAGCCACAGATCCCCTGCAGATATAAAGTAGTATAACTAATTTAATTTCATCACCCAAAGATTTGACTTGGGATGGCCTAGCTTGATATTTTTTGTTGATGATTTGTTTTGTGATTAAAGAATCTGCATGACGTGGAGAGAATGTGTAATCTAGCAAGCAACACTTCAGTTCACCAGGTCTTTTTTTACAGGTGACTTGTGCTTTGTGCAAAAGGGGATGTTTAGGCTCCAAAATCTTCTCCAAATTTTCCTTAGTGGTCTGTGCAATCTCTTGAACTCAGGCTATAAATCAGCCACATTATGCAGTGAGTGCTTGCAGGAAAAAAGGGCTCTCACTGCAAGTGTGAGGTGCACACTGCTTTCTTTGCAGAGCAGGGGCATTGAACTTGTACTCAAGTTGCTGGGGGTTGGTTTACAATTATTAAAGGTCACTATAATTAATATAATAAAACTAATATATAATATAATTATAAACTAATATATAATAATTAATATAATATAATATAATATAATATAATATAATATAATATAATATAATATAATTAATATGATATAATATAATATGTTTTATTGTTATAAATAATGTAATGTAATATAGAAATAAATTTTTTCCATAAATGTTCCATATACTTAAAATATTCACGCAGGTGCCTAAGCATTTGGAGGTTTTGTTGATTTCATCACTAACTTGAATATATGTTCAAAGATATATTGAACATATATTCAATATATCTTTGTTGAACATATATTCAATATATCATATGTTCAATATATGTTCAAAGATATATTGAATATATATTCAATATATCTTTTCTTGTTCTGAAATGCCTGTTGAGGATATTTTTACAAATAAATCAGGTGCTGTAAAAGCATCATTCCTGGCCACAGCCCTGTCCCAGAACACAGATGCAGCTTCTCTCCCTTCATGGGTGTTCCTTCCCAGGGTATTGGTAGGACAGAGCTCTAATGGATCTTCTCTCTAAACTCATTCCTGTGTAACAGAGGGACTTCAGCATCCTTTGCTTTCCGGACAAAATTCATTCCTTGAGTCTTAGCTGTGTATGTGCCTGCCCTAGAAGGTCTCTTAGCAAACCCAGGGGGTTGTGATCACCCTTCTCCTATGGTCTACCCCAGCCAAGAGCCCTCTGTGCCTCTCCCAGTGTCTGCTGCGCACCTCCCAGAGCTCCACCGGGGCTTGGTGGGTGAAATTCAGCAGGCACAGGAGATGAGATGAAATGAGATAATCGTCACCGACTTTTATCATCATGGTGGCTGTTAGCACATGATTGCCTATCAACAGAGTCATCACCTATTTTTCAAATCCACTCTTTGGTCAGTATTAGAGTCTTTGTCCTCAACTCCCAATTCCAATTCCTTTTGTCCCCAGTTCCCTTTTCACTTCCTTATGTGAATTCCTGGACTCAGCTCAGCTGCAGTTCACCTGCAGCCATGAAGAGCTGAGCTTTGAGTCCAACTTCTCAAAGACCTTTGGCTTAACATCCATATACATTCTGTGATAAGACATCTAAATGTCCTGCAAGGCAGGAGAGATAAGCATTTTCTGGAGGCTATCCTTCCTTCTACCAGGGCCTGGATTATTTTAGATTTTACATGTGTAGCTCATTCTCTCTATGATCTGTGAGGCCACATTTCCATCGATGTAAGCATGAAATCAGTGGCAGGCTTAGAGCAAGCCCTAATTATATTACAGTTTAATAGGGAAACAGATCATGTCAAGTGGGAGGTCAGCAGCATATTTTTGGAGCACCTCTCAAAGTTCACCCAGTACACATCCTTTCCTTATACTGGAATATTTATAGTTTGTTTGTTCTACACTGGAAATATTCCTTCTGTGAGCTCTTCCAAAGAGACTCCTCCTCCTCCTTCTTTTCAAACTCTCCTGTGGTGGACCAGAACGGCAGCTTTAGAATGGACTAGCTGTAGTAACCCAAGGTCCCAAGCAAATTCAAGGTCCATTACACAAAACTCTTTCCCAGAGCTATTAAACATCCTGGTGCCCAGACCCCAAATGTGCTGCAATAAGCAGCCTTTATGTTCCTGCGCACCTAAAGTTCCATTTTGTCACTATGATATTTTCTAAAAAATCCCTTTGCCATGATTTTTCTCCTGAGAAGCTGAGAAGCCTCAGAGGAAAAGAAAAACAATGATTATCCGCTGCTGTGGAATGCAACAGGTTCATCTTTGATTGGTCTCATGTGGTTGTTTTTAATTAATGGCCAATCCCAGTCCAGCTGTCTCAGACTCTCTGGTCAGTCACAAGATTTTATTATTCATTCCTTTCTATTCCTTTCAAGCCTTCTGATGAAATCCTTTCTTCTATTCTTTTCGTAAGTTTTAATATATCATTTTCTTTTAATATGATACATATAATAAAATAATAAATCAGCCTTCTGAAACATGGAGTCAAGATTCTCATCTCTTCCCTTGTCCTGAGACCCCTGCAAACACCACCACATTTAGTGAACCCCGAGTGAAGAACATAGCCACACCATTTCTGTATGGGTGCTCAAATACATCTGCTACCCAGTTAGGAGCCTTCCTCAGGACCGTGTCCAGTGGTTCCTGATATTAAATCTTCCCCTAGGTCCCCCAAAATATGTGTTTCCTGGTGGTGCCTATCCTACGCAGGGGGAGTGAGCAAGTGCATGGTGTAATCAGTCCTTTCAAAGACCAGGTGCTTTTTCAGGCACTTGCATGAAAGGATTGAGAACAGGGCTATGTTTCTGCTCCTAAAAAACACTTGTGTAAAATCTTGGAGCAGCCCTGGGAGTGAGAAGAGTCTCCTCCTCCTGAACCAACAGCCCCCTCTCCATTTTCTGTATGGCCTCAGCAAGGAACATGGAGGGTGTTCCTGTCCCCATTTTGAGCCTGATAGCTCAGGTAACCTCCCAGATCAATGGGAGTAAGGTATTAAACCTTGTCAGGCATCCACTGGAATTGTACCTGGCTTTTACATATCCCTGCTGGATGCTTCAAGGAAGCAGCACCACCTCAATTCTTCCTTCTTGCAAGCACTGACAAGAGAGGAGTGATGCCTTGCTAAACTGAAAAGAAGTGGCCAAGGCACAGGCAGGGATCTCAGGTTTGTGTCTCTCGAGAGGACAGAGATGCCCCCTACAACAGGAGAGAAAAGTGGTTCCCCACCTCTTGCTGGGGAGGCTAAGCTGCTCCCTGCACACCTTGCTGGCTGATTTGGGAGCCACTTCCCAAATCAGGGGCTGAAGTCTTCCAGCTGAGAATCAAGTCACGTAAGACAGGGGACACAGAGTCAGGCATTGCTGTGACTGGATTTTGGGTGGCTGAGGTTTTACAGGAACTCTATCGGCCCTGAGCCTCTCCAGTTAGTTTGCACTATACAATTAAGAACAGCAATTATTAACAAGGTGTGAGAAACCAATTTGTCTTCTGCTGTGATGATCAGAGTGCACCATGACCAGGGACAATTCCCTTTTATAAAGAGGTGGGGAAATGTTCAGAGAGCAGAAAGTCTCAATATTTTCACAACCATCTATTTTGAACTTGTAATGTGACAGAGCTATCATGTGAACACTTTAATGAGTGATTTAGCAAAGCTCAGTACCACTTGTAAACAAAATGCATATTTCCATACCAAAATAAAATGCTCTTCAGAGTTTTTCTGAAAACATTCAACTCATGTTGACAGAAGAATGAAATGTACACATTAAAAAAAAAATAATCTCTTCTTAGAAACATGCCACCTTATTCTAAAATAATAATATTCATCTCAGCTGACACTCAAAGTGTTAAATAATCAATTTCTCTTTCCCACTACAAAAGACAGCCACTCAGGCAGGTAATCACAGTGTTGGAGAGTTTAATTTTGTTGAGTAAAAATTTGTTTTATAAGTTACTTTTCCTATCAAATGACAGTAAGTCCCTTGACATAAATATCACTGCAATTTTATTACATGAATGAGTGGTTACTGGTTCGTGTTTTTTCTTTACTCTAAACAAGTGAAAGAATTTGGAAATCCTGACCTGAAAGAGTTTCACACATATTTAATTTTAATTGTGCATGTAATCACAGTGAGTTTGGTACCACTCATATGCTTAAATTTAAGCGTGTGCATAGGTGTCAGCAGGATGGGGCTTTAATATAGCACAAAATCTAAGGTCTGCTTTTTCAGTGTTAGAATTTATGCCTCAATAAATTCATTTTTCCAAGAGAAGTTGTTCTGTGAAACAAACTATAAAAATAAATCTGTATATATCATCAATTTTAACAGAGGCATATATTAATATATTTAGTATTTCTAAGTATAACTATTACAATATATAATATTTCTGAAAAGTACTGAGTCACACAAGGGACCTGACACATGACATCATAGAATAAACCCTTGGGGAGAGGGTTACTGAGAGTCAGGTAAGAATGGGATGAAATTATTTTCATTGCTGTTGGAATGGGTATGTACTTCCAACTGTTTTCTGCTGCTGCTTCGGAGTAACATATTACCAGTTATCACCAAAATAGTTATTCTCATTACAGAAACATTAGGCCTTGTTACAACATATATATATACACCCTGAAAACTCACAAAAAATTACTATCAGCTAATTTTCCTATATTTTAGAAAATAAGCCACGTCTTGATAGATCTGTTTACTTTTACATGCTGTCTATGCAAGTTTTGTTTTGGGAGCTCAGCCTGAACAACAAGCTAACAACAAAAGCCAACCAACCAGTAAGGGCAAGCAGTACTAGCAAGATGTTATCAGTTACTTCCAGAAAATGCCCCTTGGTGCCTATTTCACTCTGCTATTTTAAGTTAATTTGCAAAGCTTTGACAAGGAACAAAGGTTAAATACTTGGAATTTGCACAGGTTGTACGTTCACTGCAGAATGCAAAATAAATGCTACAAATACATGGTAGTTCTCCCAAGAAGAAAAAATGTGGGGCATGGGTACAGCTGCTCTGAACATCGTTAAAGAAGATCATTATTCTGGAACCAAGTGGGAAAGGAAGAGGTAGAAATGCAGAGTGTTGCAGAGGTGCTGCTTTCAAGGCTGCTTTATTAGGAGACTCCAGGTAGGTATGGAGCTGATCAGAACTGTGTTACAAATATGTCCTGTTGTGTTACTCTAAGGAATAACACCTGAAGTACAAGAACCTGCTCTGGTAATACTGGAATGCATTTTAGCCACCTGAGCTGAGGGCTGAGCTTTGATAGTTAGGGATATTGGTAATTAAAAGTGGCAAAAGCAGATGAAAATCCAGTGGCGCTGCATGCTGTGGAGGTGGATGTTTGTAGTTATAAAACTGCAGTCCTGGATGAGCTTATAGTAGATCAGATTAAATTTAAGACTGCTAAATTTTGCTGTGAGAATTTATTTCTGTTGATAGGGCATGGATTGGTCTGTTTATGTTTTGTTTGGGTTCTGCTGGCTGATTTTATCAACATTGTTAAATACATTCATGCTGGTCATTGTAGTAGCAGCTGGAATGCCATCTCCACCAAGCCATCCCTTAGTAAGTAAGAGTTGGTCAAACTGAAGGAAACAGATTTAGAGTTTGCCCATTGACATACAGCATGAAAACCAGCAGAGAAAACAGAGAATCTCCAAGTCCTGACTCTCCTGGCAAATGGGGAATGTTGTAAGTACAAGGTACTGTGGCAAACCTTTCCTCCTCCAGCTTTCCTCAGCCATGAAAAATTTTTTTCCCTATTTCTGGTCCTCATCCAGCTCAAGAGTCAGTGACGATAATCAGAGCATGCCAAGCATCTGACCTCAGCAGATTTTCTTGTGAAATAAAGAACGCAGTGTGACGTGCAATTTTCTTCTGAATTCTTCAGATATGTCTCCCAGAATACATTCTTTCTGTTAACAGTTCTGCTATCAGCACTGTTTTCTGCATTTGACCCTCTCCCCTGCTTGTATTGCTGTGGTATTTTCTAAGGAAGTTGTTAACAGGTTATTTTCCACTGTGGTACTCCAGCAAATCGTAGTGGGTTTGAGTTGGTATTTCAAAATTAGCTTTCCACCTTCACAGCTAATCCTTGCGGGACAGACTGAACCAGTGATGTCCTGGGTGCTCAGCACATTCTGAATTAGGCCTCATCAGGAGGATACGCAGCCAAAGTTGACAAACTTATAAATACAAAGTGACCCAGTTTCCATCAAGAATGTACTTGTGCAGAAACAAACAAATCAAGGAAAAAAAAATTACCCTATTTATCAAATTACTTTTTAAAATCCTGAGAAGTCAGTAATTTCTAAAAATTTCAGGAAACACTTGAAACAAGATTGAAGCACTAAGATTCTGGTTTATTTTTAGAGTTTTTTTCATATAGCTAACACAATCCATAGTTACTGTTTCTGCTATTAATCCAGAACATATTCATTGTAATTCTTCTCTGTACTTTTTATCAATAACCTGCACAGATACTTTAATTACAGAGAAAAGATATCTCATTGTGGTAACGGTACCCAATTTTGCCTTTTCCTTATTGGTTTTCTTCTTTTGTGCTATTCCCATACACATGGTTCAAAGCACTTGTGAGATGATCTCATTTTTTGGGTTGTTGCCGTTTCATTTTGATCTTGCTTTCCTGGCTGAGAGGATGTGTGTCACTTGTGTTTTGGAAGGAACTCTGGTAAATACAGCCGCTTCTTGAAAAGATCACTGCTCCCCTTTGAGCACGACTCTGCCATAAATATGCAAGTGGGAAGAGAACTATGAAGAACTTGTTGTGTGAACTGCCCACGGGTGCAGCCCTGCTTCTGGATCCTTCCCCGCGGGGCACAGACACCTCCCAGCCCGCAGGGCACCGAGTGCCAAAGGAGGGCAATTGTGCTAGAAGGCTTTTTAATTCCCCAACTTACTTCAGCTGTTATCAGCAGCTGGTTACTTCAGCTGGCTGATATGCCTCGGAGTCCTGTAAACATTCGGTCTGGTGCCGTGCATTACTCATAGTTGGAAAATCACTTTGACTCCTGTAGCATAATTATGTTAATGTCAAATGAGTCACAGGGAAACAGAAAACTTTTATCAGGGCTGCACCTCAGTGCCAGTTTCTGAATGCTCCTGTTGGCATGACAGAAGTAGGTTAGGGGATTTACAGGAAAAAACAACTTTCATTTAATGAGTGATATGAAACTGGGATAATAATTACTCACAGGGAAGCTTAAGTGACAATCAAACTTAGATTCACTGATACATAAAATTGGTAAGAGAATGCCCTGCCTGATTATTTATAAGAGCAAGAATAAAAAATACTGAATTTTTAAACAATTACTTTTTCAGGAAAACTTCAGATCTCTTTCATAGATAAACAGCTTTTCACATTCATTATTTAATTTCAATGGCAGTAAGTGATTTATTTAAATTGACATCTTAATTAGATTGCATTTCAGAGACAACCTCCTCTGATATTTTATTATTTTTACCTCTTTCTTGGTTTAGTTAATGCTAATGATCAGCTAGGGAAAACAAAACAAAACAAAACAAAAAACCTCCCTTTCAGCTCATGTTTGGATCATAATGCAAAACGCCAGAAGTCCTCCAACAAGCTAAAAGTTCTTGTAACATATCTCATCCCAGCTTAAAGCAGACAAATGGCCAACGAGAGCAGAATTTGTTCCAGAGTTTAAAGACAAGGGGACAAACATCTGTGACACACTGGCTGTCTCAGGGCTAAGCTGCAGCACTTCTTTCTTTCTGGAACATGCAAGTTCCACTACAACACTCTGGTATTTGCCTACCAGGAGTTTACATGCTCAAACATATATCAACATTTGCACGTGCCATCCTGATGAATAGGATATACCATCTCAATGCAAAGGGAAAGTTTTTTTTTCCCCAGATGGCTGAAACATCATTCTCAGAACACAAAAGTTTAAGCATTCCGACAGATTCCACTGTGCTATACAATAAAAAGTAAGCAAAAGGCAACAGCTGAATTGAAAATCATAACCATATAATTTTAGATGGGAAAAAATAAATCACCTAGGGCAACGGAATAAAAATCTCTTATTGATAAGTGATGCATTTCCATTAATGTTCTATTTGAGAGGGAGACAAGACTTACATTTCTCTGGGAGCTCCATCCCTCTGAGCACTTCCCCTTCATCTGCTGAGCTCTCATCTCATGCCTTTTTTGAGTTCCCCCCACTTATCCAGAAACTGTTAATAAATTAAATCTCACATGTCCTAAAAGAAACCAACTGTTGTTACTAAATTGAGTGGGAATATAAGGTCATGCCATAGGTGACTAAGTTCCCCCCAGATTTCCCTACGAGCCATGATCTAAATATGATGGTACAGCATCATCTCGACCTTATAATGAGTGAGGGGCTTTATTTCAGAGCACATCCCCGACCCAGAGATAACCTACTATGGACAACACCTGTAGTTTGAAGCCCTCGGCTCCTGGCTGAGGAGGATAATAATAAAATTGTGTTTTATTATGTAAAACAGTTCATGCCTAACACATCACCAGAAAGCCTTCACTTGTAGTATTTGGTTCTCTCGCGTTTCGCGTGGGAACGTTCAGGAAATACACCGAGGCGTTCTTTCTCTGTAAAGCAGCATGGCTTTATTAGCGAGGTGTGTTTGTGGTTTGCCCCACGGAGGCGGCCACACGCTGCACGTGTGCTGCCGGGGCAGGACCCGGCGCTTCCCTTCTCCCCGCGCCCTCAGCGCTCCGGGGGAAGCGCAGCGGCGGGAGCGGTGACGGAGAGAAGGGCTCGGGAGCATCACGGCGGCCGACAGCCGGGGCGGGCACACCCGGGGCGCCGGGCACGGCCCGCGGGTGCGGGACAGCGCGGGCGGGCGGTGCGGGGCGTGCGGGCCCCCCCGGCGCCGCAGCTGCGCCCGTCCGTCAGCGCCGCCCCCCAGGCGGGGCCGCCCCGCGCTGCCCCTTTAAGGCAGCGCAGCCCCGCGCGCATTCCAGCGGCCGCGTCACCGTTCCGGGAAGCGGTGGCGTCACCGCGCCATCCCTCCCTCGCTGCCTCTCTCTCTCTCGGTGCGGCGCTCCGTGCCGGGCGGCGGGGCGGGCCCGGCAACAAAGGCGCGATATAAATAGAAGGTGAGCGAGCGCGGGCAGCGCTGTGCCCGCCGGCCGGGGCGGGGCCGCGCCCGTGTCCGCCGTGACGTCACGACGCGGGCGCGCGCCTGCGCGGCTATTTATAGGCGCCGCCGGTGGGAAGCCGGGCCCGGTGACGTCATGCGGCGCTGCCGGGCGTGCGGCGTCACGTCACGTGCGGCGCTCGGCGGCCCCCTCGGGACGGCGGCGCTGAGGGCGGGAGCCCGAACCTGAGCCCCGGCCCCAGCCCGGCCTCGGAGTGCGCCCGCCGGCAGCGCCCCGCCACTGACAGCCCTTGAAACAGCGAGGGCGTTCTTTGAGTCTTGCCGGGGATTCGCCTTGCCTCGGCACGAGCCAGGGGGCCGCTGGCCGCGCTCCCCTCGCGGGGTGCTCAGTGAAAGGATAACTCCGTGTGAGGGCGGACAGCACCGCCGGCTGCTCCTGACCCTGCCCGGCTCTCCCCGTACACGCAAGCAATGCCTTCCCCCGGGGGATGGTTCCTGCGCCCGCTGGAACACGACATTGCCCACAATTAATTGTTACATAAGTGCCGTGTCAAGGATGCCATTGATATTACGGTGGCTCTCTCAACTGCGGCAATGACAGCAGCAGCTTCTCTCTAGAATGTAAAAGGATGCTGGCTCATTTCTGTGCCACCGGCCCCGTCGGCCTCTCCAGAGCAGCCCGAGGGTGTTCGCAGCCTTTGTGGTCATGGGCTCTGTGAAAGGCTGAAGCCTGGCATTGTTCACAGTCCCCTGCTGGAGCTGGCCTCCTCTTTTTTTAAAAATCAGATAATGTGAAAGGGTACTGGGCCACGTGTAAGCTTTTAATAGTAGTATTTGGTAGGCAAGGCTTACATATCCTTTACTGTAACTCTTTGTATTTCACTACTGGGTATTAAAAAGCTGCTGGGTCCTCTTTGATCCCTTCTGAATGGGGGTGGAGGGGGCACCATGGTTTGTGGTTGGTTGGTTGGCTTGGGGTTTTTTTGTGAAATTGTTCATAAAAGTCAATGGCTGTCTCCCAAAGCTGTTGCTTTCTCTAGACAGACCAGACAGCAAATAGGTCTCTAATTTGAGACAGCATCTTCCCAAACTGTTCACGTTCAAAGAAAATGTGGTGGACCACATGAAACAAGGAACTATATCATCATCAACAAGTAACTTCTGGTACACTAGTCACTGTGAGCATGTGAAAGATCTAGAAAAAGTTCACTGAGAGTTGCACAATAAGCACCAAATAAAACACCAAATAAAGCACCAAATAAAGGTCCTTGGAGAGGAGCTGTAAAGTCAGTTGAAGTTTCCAGAAGGCAGAACTGAGTGTGCCAGGTTCTGTCCCCATAGGGCTGATGTGTCTGCATCAGTGTGCTCTCACCCCTAAGTTTGGGGTTTTTTTATTTGAAAGATAAGTGTTGAAATAAATATAGACTGAACTAAATCTAAATCAGTGATATTTTCATTCTAGAGCTTCATCAAATAGTTAATTTGGGATTATTCACAAGTGGTTTTGAGTAGGCTTAGCCAAAGTCTCAACTGGAAAATTGAAGGAAGTGGAGGTTCAGCCCTTTCTGTGTGCCAGTGCACTGTTCAAAGTTAGCAGTCCTTTTTCAGCCTTTGTGGTATTGTGGCATCTGTCTGTGAAGGTTGAATGTGGCATTTGAAGGGCTTTGTTGTGCAGAGTAGCAATGTCATGGTGCAGTGCAAACCTGAGCAGAATTGTGCTGTCCCAGAGCATTCCAAGGGAGGATGGTGTGCTTATTAGAGAGAGGCTGTGTCTTTTATTAGATTGAGTCATTCAGAGAGAAGTGGGCAAGCTTTCAGGAGCACAAACCTTTCTCCTTCAGCTGCCTTAAAAAAGACATTCTGGAAAACCATATCAGTAGATTTGTGCTGTTCTTAAAATAGTGTTCTCTCTCAAAAACCTGGATTACTCATTAGCTTCTAGAAATGTAATAGCTGCTGGTTTTCCACTGAGGTGTTCCTGGTTACATGCTGCTAGGGACACACCTGTCAAACAGCTGTGCTTGGAGCCATAAAGGTGTAGTTGCACAGATAACTGCTTGAAGTGCAGCAGAGCAGCCCTGGATGTGCTGTCTGGAGATTACACAGCATCTCCTCTGAGGAGGGAATTTGCAATGCTTACTTCACTGTTTAGTCACCTGGATGACTGTATGCTGACAATAAAACAGGCTTCTGAGTGAGCCACCAGAATAAAATTTCAAAGCTTACAGTAACCTGCAGAGAAAGCCTGTACTGAGTGTACATCTCTGCAGTAGAGCACTAGCCTATGCTAGAACCTTCCTGCAAAACAGTTAAATAATCTTCTTAACCTAGGAAAAAAAAAGGCCTGTGCTTTGAAGTGAAGCTTTCCTGGAATTTTCCATGTGCTCTTCATGGCTTTGAGGTGGTGCCTGCTATCAGAAAGAACCTTCCAGGAAGTCTGTGAGCCCTGGGCAGTGTCAGTCTGTGAGTGAAGCTTGCATCATAAATGCCCTCAATGCAGAGCTGTGGATTCTGCTGGGTCTCATCCCAGAATGGGAGGTGTTTGCTCGCTGTGCTGTGTCCTGATGGAAGTTATTGGGATGAACCCAAGCAGTACCAGGCATGGGATGGTTCCCACAGGCTGAAGGACAGAAATGGCCTGCTAGCAGAATGTTTTCACAAAGCAGTCCAAGTAGACTAATAGAGCACCTCCAAAACAAGCTCAGAGCTTAATTTTTTTAATCCAGGTGGACACTTAAAAACTCTGGTTTCAGCAGAAACATGAATTTGGCACCTAATTTTGTCTTCCTGTCAGCCCTTTGCTTTCTTACAGGTAATAATTAACAACTGTTCAAGTTCTGTGATGGCCCCTCTTCACTTCTAAGCGTCAGTCTCCCTTTTATCTGAAAACATCTAGCTTTTCAGCATAATTAAGGCTGAATTCTTAGGCATTTAACAGGGATCTATTGATGTTATTTTTAAAAAGGCACTATATTTTTCTGTTGCCTTCTATGTCTGGAAACCGTTTTTCAGGGCAGACTAGAAGAAGTTTCTGGTGGAGGCTGGACTCCCTGACTCAACAGGGCTCTTTGTTTTCAAGGAATAAAAATAAAGAGGATCTCTCTTGAGTTTCCTTTAATTATAAGCCTGAGGGCAGAGTGAAAGGAGGAGTGATTTCTGTTCCTCAGTATGATTGTGATTTAGCTCAGTTTGTGATTTAGCTCTGCCTGGAGGAGTTGCTGTTTTGTTGCTAAATGATAATTGTACCTTTCCTGTGGCTGTAGAGGAGATTTGGCAGTGTTGCACTCCTGGTTCGTGGGAGTTCTCAAAAAAATTAATGGGGAGTTTCTTCTGTGACTTGAACATGCTGCTCTCCTTCACAATCCCAAGGATTTCCTTGTGGTATGATCCAGGGCTGAATGTCAAGTCAGTTCTTGCAGTGTGGCTGTTTCATTCTGGAGGAAACGTGATGCATCTGAAATGTATTTGAGATCCATTTTCTCATTAGGTGCTTACGTTATGCAAGGTGGGAATGGCAGTTACCCTTAGAGCTATTTATCACACTGCTCTGCAGCTAATGAGGGAAATGCAGTCAAGAAGGGACATGACAGAGGTTTTTGTAGAAGTTTTGTAGAAGAAAGGATAACCTGGATGGTGAAGGTATATGAGAACATTGATGTTTAAAAAAGTATTTTAAAAAGTGTGTGCAGTTCTGCTGTTAATTATGAACAGCCCTTGGTCAGGCATAGGCACTAAGTCAGTATCCTGTCACTTTCTTCATGGCAAGAAGAAAGTGTTTCTAGCAGCACCAAAATAAAGAATTCATGGCTTTTTGAGAAATAAAGGAATTACTTTATCTCATTCCTTGGATGATAACTTCCTTTCTCTGAGGAAAGCAGAACTGTCAGTGATGATGATGACTCCTCTTTTCAGGTAGAGGAGTAAAGATGTGAGCAAGAAATTTATGGGGTGTTTTGGGTAGGTTTTTCAGTGCTTTCTGACAAAGACAAGGAGGTGTATCATGCCCACCAGGGCAACGTGGTGAGCATAATGTTAATCTGTTAATCATGTAAGTACCTGAGAGAATTAGAAATTGCACATCAAAGGTGTCACCTGTTTCTTTTGACCATTGACTGCTTTCTGCAGAACAGCCACTGCAGCATCTTAATGAACTGAAACAAGGTAGTTTTCACAGATTCTACTGTGGTCTAGTGGTGTCACAAAGGTATTTATTCTGTTTGTGGCATTTGTTACATGATTGAAAATTTGGGTATCTTAGCAAAAAAGGTGCCTTTTTATTTCTGTCTTAAATCTTGGTAAGAGTTTAAAGCATTCAACTCTAAAGATTTTTCTGATGGTTTACTGGGATTTAATAGTTTAATTCATATAATGGGGCCATCATGGCTTTTTATGTAATATGAAAATATTTCAAAAGTCTGTTAATTTCTAATTGACATTTTGTCACTTAACCTAGCCTGTGTTCAAGGTCAGTGCAGGATTGTTACCTGGTAATGTTTGTCATGACAGGATGAATTACAGAATTTATGAACTTTTTGTTATTGCCACTGCTGCGTACCCACAGTGCAACTTGAAAACTTACATTAGAAATGGCTTTTAAAATTCAGGAATAGATTAAGCCCTCTGTTCTCCCTTCTAATCCTTCCTGTCCTCACCCACCTCACTCTCCACCCTTAGATCAAAGTTTCCAAGAGGGTAAAGTCAAAATGTTTCACGTAAATCTCCTTGATGCAGCAGCTCAGGCTCTTTGAAACTTTCGTTCTCTTCTGTTTGTTTCTTCCAAAACTTCTTGTTGCTTCCTCTGTATCCACGGGGTCTTTTTTATTTTTTTTCCTCTTTGCTCTGGAGTGTTACTTGCGTTTATCTAGGACTGTCAGTGGACTGGAACTCTGGTGTTCAGCTGTTATTTTAAAAATGTGGATAACTTTATTAAGTTCACAAAGAAACATCTGTGGTATACTGTAAATCACAAATGAGAAATACATTTTGCAAGCAATCACAGTTGTGTAAAGAAGTTTAAAACAAGTAAAAACCTCATTGTTTTCCCCAAAGGCTCCTGTTTTTGTAGCTGTTTTGGTTAGTAAATTCTTTGGAATTTGTCTTTTGACTTGGAATGCCTAATAAATGTGAGATGTTGAAAATGAACTCAGTAGATCATGACTACCATTTTGAAACTTCCATAAACAATGGGGCACTGTGCACTGTGGAACATTACTCTAGTGAACACAGTGCTTAGCAGAAATCCTAAATCTGTTGCTCATTCAGTTGAAAGCACAGCAGAGGCAAAACCAATGCATGAGCACGTGTCATGGCAATAAATTTAAATTTTATCACAAGTTGCCCTATGAGAATTTAATCTTTAATTTTGTTGACTTTTCTACATGTTTATATCTTAAAATATTTTTAATTGAATGTTTCTGAGATGGTATCTTCTTTCTGCCCTATATTTAGAAGCAATGAAGGTAAGGTAAAGTTGTTTTGCAAGTGGGGCATGACCCTGTCCCTGTGGAGCTCGGTGACATTTCTTGCTAACTGAAATGATGCACAACTGGGTGTGGAGGGTTTTGGGTGGCACAGTTTGCTCCTTCTTGGTTTCCTTTCTTCACACAGATTGATTGTTATGTCTGAGTTGTTGTAAAAACAAGGTGTTCTAAACTTTTCTAATTAGCTTCTGTCTAATATGGCATACTTTCTGGAACTGAGAGATTACCTGCAAAAGCTTGGTTCCTCCCCCATCCCAGTAACATCACTAAATTACTTTTGAAAAAGTATTTCAGTACTGCCACATGCCTAATTATAAGTTGATTTTTTGAGGCTTTTAAATTTGAGTTGTCTTACAAAAGTGAAATTATTTTTAAGGATTGAGTTGCATACTGCTTGAATGTTACTCAAATCTGTACAAAAAACTTCCTTTGATTCAATTTTCATATAATCTATATGCCTACTTTAGAAAGATTAATTAAAATAACTTGTCACAGTAGCTTATGTCCTAAAGGCCCTTTGTAATCTGGAAAAAAAATGATTTTTTAAACTTTTCTAGTACACTAAACAGATTACTTAAAACTAACTCTGATTTTGCTGTAACTTCTCTGATTCAGGTTGCTTTTAATAGCTGTGGTTACAGTGTAGTACTCTACTCTTCTTACCTCCTGGGTTATGCTGTCTTTACTGCAATCTTTGTAAGGGCTTGAAAATGCAGATGAAGGAAGCCAGGTTTTATCCTTTTGCTTCTTGAGAAGTGCTGCAGAATTTTGTTGTTTCATGGTTGCTGTTGTGTTTAAATGCTAAGTCATTTTGCACTGAGAAGAAACTGTTTTCAGCTGTCGAAAGTAAGAGTGCATCTGTAATAAGGGTTATTATGATTAATTTTTATGCTTGTTGTCAGTTCTCTGAAAAATAGAATTTCAAATCTAAAAAGGCACAGGCTTGTTTACTTAATGATCCCTTATCATATATTCCTTTGTCACTGAGATCAGTGATAACAGGATGAGGTAAGAATTGATTATTCAAGGTAAGATTTTGAAGTTCAGTGAGAGTTTTAGCACTAGGGGATGATTTTCTCCACCAAATAAAGTAGAAATTATCACTTATTTCAGAATGAATTCGGGTGAGGCTGAATTTGCTGAAAAGGTCTGTTTTCACTTGACTTGGAATATGAGGATTATCTGTTGACATGTGTATTTAAACCAAACTGGTGTGAATACAAACCAGATGTTTCATGGGAACCTTTTTATAGTACATTTGAACCATAAAAGGAGGTAACACATTTTTGTAATCAGTATTCCTGATTGTGTATTGAGGAAATGTGTGTTCTAAGTGTTATTTTGCTGTTTCTAAGTGGACAAGAATCTGCAATCTTGTACATTAAGTGAGCATTAAGTGCTGCAATGAAAATCTAGATACAGAATAGAATGACCCTCTGTATAAAAGAAAATAAATCATGTTTGATTTAGATTTTTAACACAAATAAGACTCTTTTAAAATTATTTCCAGCAATAGTTTTAAAGGCTTGGTTAAATCTTGATTTCCATATCCAGTCTCACTGAGCACACAGGAGGCTGTCAGCAAGTAGCTGATGATGTGTAACAGTGATTCTAGGACTGAAAAACAATTAGTGTTGTGGAAGTGTTCCACACTTAGTTGCATTGATTCAGGAGTACCTTCCTGTTATAAAACTTTCACTGTCCCATTAATTGCTCCCTGCAAACCCTCCAAGTGGAGATAACCTGTGTCCCCAGTCTTAGTCTCTTCTCTCCTTGGGAACATTCTAGACAAGGACAGGGCAGAGGTGGGACATAGTGGTATTGGAATGTGTTAAATGCCATAAGTGTAGATTTATATAATTTCTAATAACAGCAGCCAGGAATGTTACTTAGAGTTGTTTTTACTTTTTTATTTTACACACATACACACAGGCACAGACACACACACAATCAGTGTTTCTCAAGGATGAGCTTGGCAGTTTCTGGTTAATTGTGTTCTCTAGCATTTTTCAACTAATATTTTATGATGATGATATTTTTAGTAAGGCCTACAATTTGGACAGTTCATTCCTGTAAACTGTCCTTTTTAATGTGTTGTATCATTAACTCTTGAATCATTCAGTCACAGGAGTTTTGGTGCTTATAGGTTTGGGAAGAGGACTCGTGTGGTCTTTGCCTGATTTTGCTGAACTTAGATTCATCAAAGAGCATTTCTCTCATAATTGAAGTAAATAGAAGAGAGAAGTCACACGTTGGAACAAATACTTTCAGCCCCTTCTTCAGGTCTCCTTTTCTTTCGTTGTATGAAACAATATACAGAGAACATGTTGAAAGCCACCTGTACCCTTTTTGATATCTTCAGATAGCTTTTCTCAAAAGCTTTGTGGTCTGTGAAGAGCCCTCATTACATCTGACACTGGAAATCCAATCAGTCCTTTTCTGAAGTGTGCTGTGGATGCCTATTCCATCTCATTGTGCACATGGAGAGATCCCAAAGTTGAAAGTAAGTTCATGGTAACCATATGTCACGACAGTGTGTCTGGTTTGGGCCTTTGAGGCACAGTTGGAATATACAGACAATATAAAAGCTCATGTTGCGTTGCATAAATGTAAACATTTTTGAAACTGTCAAGTGCTGGTTCTTTGCCTCCATCATTTTCTAAACATGTAAAAAAGTCTCACCCTATTCCATTTAGCTAAATTTGGTAAGAATATAAACTGACCATAAAAATGTAATTACAGATTGAACTAGAGATAGAGTAGTTCAAACTGCAGTTGGCATTTAGGTGCTTGTATAGCTCTGTCAGTGCAGTTCAGCTGCACAGAGGGTGTGTTCATTTAGCAAAGGCTTCAGGCTTTGTTCATACATTTTTCCCCCTCTATTTGGTGGTGTTAACCCTTTGCAAAAAGGCAAGAGTGTGTTAAACAGCATCAGTTTGTTGGGTGAATAGACCATAGGTGTTAGCAGATTCATTAACAGGTCTCTAACAGTGACAAGGGTTTCTAGCACTGTTGGCAAAGCCTGGCTCTATAAACTCTGACCTACATAAAGCTGAAACAGCTGCCAGATTTACTGGCAATTAGCTCTATTTGTGAGTGCTCCCCAGTCTGGGCATCTGGCTGTTTGCAGACGATGTGTCAGTTTGGGAACTTCAGTTGTACTCATTTAGCACGCACCCAAGGGTTTGGTATCAGTGGATTTGGGGTTGGGTTGTTTTGCATTGTAGCTTGTTTGATCCAAGTGCTATTGAAAGCAGCACAAATCTCCATTGACTTGGGTTAGTTGGTCACTGTATGACATAAGCCTGTGTTGATTAATTCCCTGCTGTTCCTACTATGAGCCCACACATAATAATGGAGAACCATTAGTGGCCATTGTCGCTGTTAGTCAGTTCCCAGTAATACCTCATTTTTATTTTCAGGCTGAACCCACCAATCCTACACAGTGTTATAAATAAACCCTGTAAACAAGACCTCCTTGTCTCATTATTAGAATAGCAGATGCAACGTTTGCTAAACTTAGAACTTTCTCAAAGTCATGGTCACAGGTTCATGTGACCTGTTACAAAAGTTGCTGATTTCATTGTTTGGTTTCCCAACACGACTTTCGACTTGCCGCCTGCTGAAGGTTGCTGCAGCCTGGAGCGGGAGGGCACAAAGGGCGGGGCCCTTATTGCGTAAAGGTTTGTTGCTGTGACTCGGTTTTTGCAGAAAGGAACACTCATTTGGCATCTCCTGCTTCCTCCTTCTTCAGGAAATACCCTATAGCACTGCTGTGAGAGAGTTCTGCCTGTTCAAAGAACACCTTCAAAACCTATTGGAAATAAGTGAACTGTAGCAGAGCAAAGCAGTAACCTATAGTGTTCCTTTCTTAGTTGTGAAATCTGGGGGAGGTACCCATGCTACAGTCTTATTTCTTATTTTAGGAGCAAAATGTCTATCACTTCTTGTATATAAAATGTCATGTAACATTGGACAAAGTTGAAAATGTCCAACAAGTATTTGCTGCACAGTATTGTCTTATTGAGGAGATAAAGTGTGAGCTTGTCGTGTGTTTTTAGGTTACCTTACTAATACATTACCTAAATTACCTTAAAATTTATTAACAACATGCACAATATAGTCAGGAAGTCACCCTTTTTTGTAGTTCTACAAACTAATTATTTGGTCACCCACTTGTATCATTGCAAAGCACTGTCACTTTGAGGGTTCGTGCAGGTTTGGTAATGTTTGTACCTCCTAAATAGTCTGTGATTCTCAGGATAGATAAAGTATGTTTTGAAAATCATATAAAGAAGAATTATGAACATGATCAGTTTTTTTTCCTTTTCAGAATTTCTTGCTCTATGACGTGTCTTCTGCCCTTTCTTACATTTTGCTATGTGCGTCCCTCAGTAATTCCACATGATGGAATAGAAAACAGGTCAGGATACAGATAAAGTCAGTATAAGGAATCATTATATCTCTTAGGAAAGATGAGCTACTTTTTCTGTAGCAGAATTACTTACTATCTCTTTGATTAATGTTGCTGTTGTCTTTAGGCCCAGGAAAAGAAATGTATTGAAGTAGATTGTAGAGTGCATTTTTGTTCTGCACAGTAATGTCACTTTAAGAGGCAATTAGATAACAAAGCATGTCTTAGAATATTGTATTGGTCTCTACTCAGAGATTAAGTTTCTAGAAGGAAAATTTTCTGATGGATCTTCTTTTACCTTAAGTATCAGTGTTTTTCTTGCTTAAAGTCTCATTTCCTATCTGAGGAAAAAAAGAAATAGCTAATAACCATAATAGAGGGGGAAATGTTCTAGGTTTTTTGTTTGTTTTATTAACATGGAAGCATAATCCTATACCAATTCTACATCTAGGAGTGTTTTTTTTTCTGCTTTGTCCCCTGTTATCTGCACATGAGGCAAGAGACCAAAAAGGTTTTGTCTCCCTCCCTGTGCACTGTTCCTCCTTTTTTCGTAGCCACTACAGCATCTCTGCATTCCTGGCCCCTGCACATGGCCTGAGCACAGGAGTCATTTGAGCAGTCAGAATGCTTTTCTGTGCAGACAGCCTGGAATGGCTTTATGGCCGGCTCTCCTGGAATAATTTATAAGGACTGCATCATTTGGAGGGCTGCCCTGAGTTGTGCTGATGGTTGTACATGGCCCTGACCCTCACTGAGGGAAGCACAGGCCATTTCCCTTACGTTGTTCTATCACTGCTGGCATGGAAGAGCAGCGGATCTGAGTTGGTGTGAGAGTCTGTAGGTGTTGAGAGAAATCACACAGTAGGGAAAATTACTGTGTCTCCAGAGCATGGCACTGGGGTTTTTCCTGCTGTGTAACTCGTGTCCTCCTGTTAGCCCAAAGAGTCACCACAATGCAAAGTGTGGTGAGATAGTGTGTCTGTACAAGAAATCCACTCATTTTTGTGCAGCAGGGTGGACTCAGGTGCACATTTCCTTATTCTTTTTATTACAGTGGATTTTGCTGCTGTCTTAGTTATTATTAATGGATTCTTAGAGTTATTAGAGGATTGTTTATTCTGGAGAAGTGCTAGGAATTGTGACTATCTGTGAAACTCTAATAGCATATGAGTGCTGTAAGCAGGAATTTGTGGTGTGAGCAACTGACAAGTTGTATGAATTGACCTTTACCTGTCATTTAATTTTCCAGTGTCATATCAAGCTGTGCTGTTGGGGTTTTTTTAAATGCATAGATAGGAAATTAATGTCAATATTTAACTTGCAACTTGAGCTAAGATTACAACAAAATCAAATCTAATACTGAATTTCAAAGGAGCCTGAAGGAAATTTTGTATCTTGGATCAAATAGTAATGGTTGATTAGAAATTCCAGTGTCATCCATGTATGGGCCTTTTGAAGAATGAAAGTATTAATTCCAGTAAACATAAAGGCAAAACCTAGGGAAGTGAGGGCACTGATCATCCAAGCATGTTGAAGACTAAGAAGTAGTGTAGTTGTACATTTGATTTGTTAATCTTGTGTAAGGATTCAAATTGTATTTTTGTTGTAAAGTACTGTTGTTGTAAAGCTTTCAATTCCATTGAGCTTCCCACTGCCCAAAATAGACCATTTTGCCAGTCATCTCTGAGCTCTGTGCTGTCCCACCTAGATCTCTGCAAGTATCCCAGGAAATCATTCCAAAGCTAGAACAGGCATGTCTAGATTATATTGCAGCCAGTGTTATGACTGCATTTATAATTACTGTGAGTTAACATAATTCTTTCCTTTATGAGGACAGCTCTTGGAGAAACTTCTGTTTCTCTTTGATTTTATTGTTTCTGTTGGTGTAGGATAAAAGCCACTCAGGCTAAAGGAATATAAAAGCTTTTTCTTATGAAAAAAAATGGTATGCCAGTATGAACACATCTTGCATGAAACCAGAAAGTAAGTCAGTTGCAATCTATGCTTTTAAAATTCTAAACGATGATGTACACAAGAGGATGTAAAGTAACTTTAGAAGGACCTTATGATGCATGCATCTTGTGTAATTCTGGACATTCTAATTACAGAATTCTTTTTGCACATACCCAGATTTAGTCATGTGTGGATCAACCAGAGATAGCTCTGTAGATGTTTTTTGGTGGGGAAGTGACATACCAAGCAGTACAGGATGTAAAACAGAAATGGGCCATATTGAATTCATGTTTAGTGCTTGACTTAAATTCATAAGGGATTTAGTTACACTCTTAAATTCACTCATTCCCAACAGGTAAGAATTTGAACATCACTATTTATAGTAGAAAAAAGAGGCTTGTTAGAATTCTAAGTGACCTGAAGTTTTCTAGTCTAGGTATCATTTAATCTAAATATACCTATCAAAGGCTCAAAAAAAGTCAAATGCACTCAGCAGTTTGGCTTCATGAGAATGCTCTTCTGGGAGCTGATGGAGTGCAGAGTTTCCCATGTGAAGGTGGCCTCTCTCTTCCCTTCATTGCTGAGTATCTATATCCATGGCCATCCTCAAGAATCTTATTTTACCTCTTGGCTCCATGCACTGGGAGCTCCTGTGGCATGAGTATAACTATGCCCTGGGAAAACAGGATTTATGGATTCTTTTTGTTCCCTGTGCTGGATGTACAGTGCCACTTCTTTTATTGCTCTGAATGCTGAACAGACATTTTCTTCAAATATTAATCCTGCCCAGATAAATCTTCCTTCTAGAGTTCTGCACTTCTCCTTTTAGTTACTGTTCAAATGGCCATCTCTTTTAGCTGACAGTGTTAATTTTTCACATGAAAACAGGCAGTTCTGTTCCACTGATGATATAAGTTTAGGATTCAATATTTTTATTAACACAATGTGTTATACATTATTCATAGTTATAAAGTATAGCTGCTGAATCAAATACATCTCAAAATATATACAAAACTGCTCAGGGTAACCATGCAGTAATGCACCTTGTGTGTCTATGCTAATCTAAAACCCTATCTCTTCTGCCAGATTTTTCACAAAATAATGTCAAAATCCCTATATTTTGCTTGACAAGTTACTTGGTTTTTTAAAAAAACACTATATCAATATCCATTCTTTACCAGGCTGGTGCTCTAGATGAGCACCAATCATACAGTTTAGTAATAAGTAATTTATTTTATGCATATGTATGAATACATATAAAAATATCATTTTTTGTCTGTAACTTACTGCTATTCCAATGGATGTGATATTTCCTATTGGTTGTAAATTAGATTTATTTTCCAGTTTAATATTTTCTACATGACTTTCTAATCAAAAGTTCTATCATGAAGAAAAAGAATACAGGGAAGTTATTAAAAACTACCTGGCACAGATAATAGATTTATTTCCTTGTAGTGGGTGTTGCCCCATATTGTCACATGCAAATGAAACATTTTTTATAAATGATTGATTTATAGGATGGCAGGGCATATTACAAAAACAACAGCCATTTACAGTAAGTATTTTTCAGTCTTGTGTTCTAGTAAGGCTTTTTGGAAAGAGAGCAAGTATTGGGATTTTGTGTGACTCACTGTGTAGGTAATTCTTAATCTCTGAAGAATATATATTCCAGTCCTTGGAAAGTACACTGTTGATTGGATAGGAATTGCTTAATACATTCTCCAACTCTTGATTAGTAAATAATGCTCTACTGAGTGAACGTTGCTTATGGAGAAAGTCTATCCCAGGTACGGGGTACCACAGACTGAAATCTTAATGAGAGCATGTTTTGTTTTTCTTAAATCTGTGATCTGGAATGACAGCATGGAATGGAGTTATGCTGTGCAAGAAGCTCTTGGTAAATTCCAAAACCCCCCCAAAATACATTTACTTTCATGATCTGTGTGATTTGCTCACTGTATGTGAGCAGTGCTCATCTATGCTTGCAAATCTTTTAAGAGGATGTCACTAATTGCTGATGTGGATGTCTGGGAAATGTGTGCTAACCAACATACCCAAACATGGAGACTATGTATTTCTGGTGTTGAAATAGTACAGTTAATGAAATTGCGTGACTTTGTGGCAAGGCGAGCGTCAATGTAATTATTCAGATTCAGGGTTGTGAATTATTTTGGTGGATTTTGGCATTAAACTTGAAGTTTCACGAAGCAGAAAGTCTGCTTTGGAATGAGATATGTGTAAACTTGTTCACAGTAATTCCTCTCACTACCAATCATCCTTATACCTTGTGTTCTAAGCTAAACAGTCCAGATTCCAAAGGAATGCTGGTGTCTAAAGTCCAAATATCTGCTTTGTCATCCTTTAGTACTTGTGAAGTATTTCCTCTATTCAATCATACAGTTTAGTAATGTATGCCTGTGGAAAAATGTTCTGTCTATGAATTGATGTTCTGGGCTGGCTGTGGAAAAATGTTCTGTGAATTGATCAGGTCCTGTTACCCCCAGTTACTCTGGCTGCAGCACAGTACTTCATATAAGATGCAATGTGGGAATTTTCAATCAGGCCTTGCTCTGTTAATAGCATATACAGTTGCTACTTATCTTGACAGAACTGTTTTCAGGTTTTCATAGGTGAATGTACTAAATAAGTTTTTAGGTTTTTATACCCTGCTTTACCTAATTGCATAACACATTAAATATATTTTTGCCTTCTCTGGGTTATTCCTCCTGCTCTAATCCTGTATGTCTCAAAGTAGGCTGTAGAAACCTCTGCTAAACTTCTCCTAGAGTGACTTTCTTCATGGAAGTCACATCTCATATTTAGTTGCTTACTTCATCAGGCTTACTTGCTTAAATGCTCTGCTCTGTCAGTCCTTAACATTTTAATCCTTTACAACACTTAAGTATTGCATCACCCATATAAGATTTTAAAATCCAGTGGCCAGGCTGGATAAGTCTAGGAACCCAGTTTCTGTATTGATCTGATAAGAACTGTGAGTTAATGGGAGTTCTCTCAGACAAGCTAATTTGTCCTCCTTGTTTCATTTCTGGTTTGAGCCTTTGTGAGTTTGGAATTTTCTGAAAAGAATTGGAAAGGGGCTGTTCTCTGATAAACATGAAGAAGGCAGACCAAAGTCTGTAAATAAGAGTTCTGAACAGAATCAAATGCAAAAATTTTATTGGACTATTTTTTGAGGTTTTGTGAGATTAAATTCACTCTATCAAATGAGAAATAAATTACAGTCTCCTTCATGTGATAATCTGTCATCCATATATAAGCATAAATCGTGTCCTTCTCTGAGCTGAAATCCAGTGGGTTTTTTGTCATACTTTTTGTTTCCTGCCCTGATTATATATTGAGAAGGATATCATTACACAGGCTTTCCAAAGGATTTCCTTTCTGCTGTAAACTTGCTTCCAGGCTTCTGACAAAATTCAGTAAATGTATTCAGCTGTATTTATTAATTCAACAGAATGATATCAGTGATACTCTCTGAGCAAAGGTCTAACATTCAAGACAGGAGCATTTCTGACTGCTGTGTCTTAATATTTTAATGAAGCCACACTGTTTATTCCAAAACTCTAAGGAATATCCTCAGTATAATTTTGAATTTTTCAACTGAGTGTCTTTATATATGACAGATCTAGTTTCTGTTAAGTTTATTTAATTTTATGTACTTTAGCTCCTTGGAGCATTTCAGGATGGTCAAGCAAAGAAAGTTAGAAGCCACCATGTAAAACAGAAAGACAGGGAGTTGTGATTTGGGGGTAAGGAATAATGAATGACAAGAGAAGTAACAGTTGGAGAAATGGATGAAATTAGGATTAGTGAAATGAGGATTCTGGTAGGGTTTTTTGTATGTCAGGAAACGTGATATTTGAAATGTAAACTGTTTCTTAGTATGAAAGGAATTCTTGTCATCTTGTTGTGAAGCAGATGAGCTGCTTCATTCAATTTTGTTTTCCAGCCAAACAAGCAAGAGCCTGAGAGCAGTTGTTTCATTTACAAAAGTGCAGCTATTATGTCTTTATTTTCAAGGCCTCCTTGTGCAGGAAGCTTCTGGGTTTAAAGATCAACGTTCACTAAACAACATTCAATAAAAACTTGGATTAGAAGCATCCACCGACCCTGTCTGTGCTTTAGGAATTGTGTTAGAAATTCACTATTTGGGGAAGGTGCAGCGCAAAGCTGTGATGCAGAGGTGTCTTGGAAAGAAGCCATTTGTGGTGAGCAAAGATTCTTTTCAAGGTTGTTAACCTCTGTATCCCTGAATTGTGTTTACATAGCTGCCTAAATGATTTCTGCAGTTTCAGTTGGAATATTCAGTTCCCCAACCAAAACACTTGTGTGACACAGCTGTTACTGTTTGCCCCATGGATGCTCACCTTTCAGTTAGGGCTGAAGTAACCTCTGGCTAACTTCTAAGATAGCTGCACTGCTTAAAATTATTCATACTTGTGTGTTTCAATATTAATTAGGCTTTTAGGCTCATTAATGTTATGATATTACTGCATTTTGTCAAGGCATAGGGCTGTCACCCAGGAAGTCTTATCTGTTGACTTGCAGTTTTGCCTAAGGCATGTTAGCCTGACAATTGTATTGCTAGAATTTGGAAAATTTGTTGTAATCAACTCTTGTTGCTAAAATGTTAAATTCTGTAATGTAAATGCACAGGAAGGCTATGAAAGATGCATAGTTTTCTATTAGAAAAAACAAAATTTCAGTATTTAAAAAAATTAGTATGTGCTATGTGCAGCTAAAGATACATAATCGTATCTTGTCCTTTTTTATTTTCTCTTGGAAGTGTTCATGTATTTTCCTCCTCTCATAGGAGTCTTAGTTTTTCCTTAGGAATGGCATGTTCACATTTGAGAAATTTTTCAGCAGTGCTTTCTTTTTTTTTTATTCATAGTACTTGTATCTTACCAAAATTTGTCTGGTAGCTCCAGAGAACAGGAGTGCATGAACTAAACCAGCCCATGAGAGTTCAAATCTTTCCAAGGTTCATATTCCTCACTGGAGAGCCTCAACATGATGAAATATTTTGAGGTGAGTGAAGGCTGATTATTTGATGATAAATACCAAGTCCAGATTTGTACAGTGAATCTGCTTCTTACAAAATCTATGTCAGCTCACTTTGCCAGTTTTTGCTGTTATCACAAACCAGGTATATGAGACTAGGGACTGATTTTTATCATGCAAAATCTTATGGAGTATGTCATATGACTTAGGGTAGTATCATTTTGGTTCTGCCAATTGTGTGCTTGGCTGGAGGGACTTGAGAGAGCAATGATAGATGTTCCCTGCTGAACACAAGAGGAGATAAAACTAAGTGCCCAAGTCAACAGCAAAACAAAAAAGGAGGCACCTCAGTTTTCTAAACCTCAAATTACCTTTCAGGAGCAAATTCCAAACTCTGAACCACTGGAGTTAGTGTAGTAAGTGAGACACTGACATTTTGTACTGCCCGTGATGAGATGAACCCACAACTAAGAGCATTGCCCACACCTACCTGTCCTGTATTTTAACTGAATCTGCCTATCTTGGATGTGTCTTTTTCATGTGGGAAAAGGTGTTAATCTTAATTTTGATACTCTGTGTAGGCTGCCAGTCCTTTCACAGCCATACTGGTGGTGGACAGCTCTTGGGCTGGCCAGGGGAGTGGCCATGGGTGGTGTTTGTAGGAGCTGTAACATCTGTGGGACAAGAAGGGGTTCACCTGAGGCAATAGTGAGGTGGTTGCATTATGTTCAGATGTGCTGTGCATGCTTCTTTTCCATATCCCTGATCAAATCAATGTGATTTAACCAGAATAATTTTTAAACTGCATGAGTAAGAACCTTTCTGCATTATGGGTCTTTAAGTTCTCTTCAAATAGGGAGTTATTTTGCCCTTTGCTGGGCCTTTTTATTTTAATGGTTGCTGAGGTTAATGGGTCTTGTGTTCAGATTTTAATGCTGCTTTTATATGGCTGCAGAAAATAGCTTAGACACACAACCCTTATATTGTAAACCTGAGGAAGTACAGGATCTGTGGATTTATAGGCCAGTTGCAGTATATAAAGGATCTTCACTCAGAGGCACTAAAATGTTAATCTTTTCAATATTTGCATGTATTGTTAGAGGTGCACAATTTCCAACTTTTGCCCCTCCCAACCTTGTAATGATGTGCTGTTGAGCTGAAAATAAGAACTGATATTCCCTTTTGGGCTCAGTTCCAGCAATGCTTAGGTCCTTGGGAACAGACACATCTTTCTCCTGCTGCTTGCCTGCAGTTCTTTCCTGGCTCTTTAAATCACAGCACTGAGATGCCAGCAATCCAGATACCAGAGGTTCTGCTTCATTTCTCCCAGGCAGAAATGTCATTTGGCACTTACCTACCTATTCTTTGACTGGAACTTTGTAAAACACCTTAATTTGACGTATTTGGGATTTCTGTAAAAGACTTCATATGCTGTAAATGAAGATGTATCATCTCAGAAACGAGAGTCACGTGTTTAATTGCAAATGGCTTGGGTTTACTGCATTCTGGTGTAATTTTGTGATGTCCTCACCCAAGAAACAGCACATGATTATTTGTAAGCTTGCCATCCCTGGGAGGGAATTTGATAAGGCTTTCAGGACCTGTGTTGTAAAGGCAGTAATTGCTGTGATCCAATAAGGGAGAGCTCTGTGGTGGCATCACTCGAGAGAGTAAGCGTGGTGTGACTGCTGCTGCTTCTCGGATCCTGCTGCCTAATGAAAGATTAATGATGAGCTGATGCTGTGTAACAAACAGCTAATGCTGCCGCCAGGTCACAGGTTTGATTTGAGCCAATCAATACAGTTCATTCTCCTAAAGGTAGCTAATGATAGCATGCTTATGAGAAATGAAATGGCCTGCAATCTAAGACAGCCTGCTCCTTCTCACTGTGTCAGCTTTAAAGAAACAGCACTCCTTTTATAATGCCATCTAAACCTTGGGAAAAAAGCAAAGTTTAAATTCTGGGGGAAAATATTAAGAAAATTTTTATTAAAAAATGGAACTCTAGAAGGGAATCCTTTATATCAAAAATAAATTAGAATTAAAACAATGAAACCTAAGTTGGAAAGAAAAATATCTCATATTCTCAAAGTTAATAGTATCTGAAAGAGAAGAGAGTTAGATTTGACCTTGGTGTTTAAAGATAAGATGTACATTTATGTGTGTGTTCTTAATCCTTGGAGTGACTCCCTTGCCTGTGAAAGGCAGGGGGTCAAGTGCCCTCCATGTCACATTGACCCATCTGAGGAGAAAAGGAAAGAAATTGGAATATCATTCTTCTTCAGGGCTGGACAAATACAGATGTAACCTATTGAATACTTTTTAAAATATTATACCAGCTATATGAATTCCAGAAGGCAAGTTTAGGACACAGAGGAGGATCTGTATTCAAGTAATTCCCAAGAATATCTCAAAGATATTCCTGTGAGAGGCTGAACAATCTTAAAATTAGAAGGCAGAATGAAGAAACTCAAAAAGTTTTTCAAGATTCAAAAAAATGTTCAAGATTTTTTTCCTGAACCTTTTTCTAAGCCCTTGGAAGACTTTCTAACACCTCCGAAGCTTTTTCTAAACCCTTTGAAGGAGACTTTGCATTCTTGCTTTTGTCTAAGTAAAAAAGTACTGTGAAAGTGCAGGCAGTAAGATACTGTAAAATATGAATAAGGGAGCTTGACTTTTGAGCTCTTGGTTATGATACTTCAGCTTTCCAAGATGCAGAGTGGGAACTCCTTACCTGTCTTTAAAAAAATAGCCAAACCAAACCCCCAAAAGAAACCCCAAACTCAAGCTCAAATTTTGTAATAAAATATATGAAATATTCTTATTTTCATAGCAAAGTAGAATTGCTGTCCTGTAGGTATGAACAGACCCATCCTGACCTGGCTTCAGTTAGGTACAAAACAATATTATAGAAAATAATAATTTATTTCCTAGATGCGAATAATATTTGCTTAGTACTTAGGATACTTGCTTGTGTGGTACTTTCCTTCTAGATTTGTAAGTGTTAGCATTATTATCATTAACGATGTTACATTCCTAATAGATGGAACAAATTGAAATTGTCACCAAAAATATCAATTTGTCATCAAAATATGAGTACTAGAAAGTACATTAAATGTAAACAGAATTTTCATGCTAACATCATTTCCCAGGAGCACAAATGGACTGAAACACTCCCTTGCAGTGACTAAGCAGTGTTTGGTGAGTAAGGCACTTCCTAAGACCTGAAGAGCAGTTCTAATTGCAGTTTCAGACTTGCATATTGCCACTCTCACACAGTTGTAAGAAAGATTTATATTGATATTAGATAGCATTTCTTAATGTTTAGCTTTCTAGTTTTCATCATACAGCAGGGGTGAGCACAAATTAGTCACCCCTGGCTGCAATCTGAGCATCTGTGCCTCAGTCACTGGAGCTGGATCTGTTTTATTTGATTTCTTCCCCTCTGTATTGATTACATTTTCTTTCCAGACTGCACTGTGATCAATTGCCATCGTGTTTCTTGGATTAACTTGGATTTCTCATCTTTTCTCTTCCCATTTCCTTTTTTCTATTCCAGTAAGTGCTTTAAAGTTTTGAATGTTTAAATAGAGCCTCTTTCCCATAAACCCTGGAATTTGCCAGGATCCCTTCTTACAAGAGAAGCATGGTCTAATGGTGAACAAGCTGAGATGGACATTGCTGTGTTTTTATCCCAGCTGATTTTCTTTTGTGGTCTGAGGCAGGTCTTTGAAATACCTGCCAGGAGAGTTGTGAGGATTAATTGAGCAGACAAAATGCTGTGTAATGCTTAACATTGTCTGACTTTAACAATCAGTGTACATTTAGTGCCAGTCTTGAAAACAAAGTCTGTGATGTGAGTGGGTGAAATTGTTGGATTTGGGGTTTTTTGAGTGATCTTGCCTGTAGAATGACAATAGGATTCTTGACTCCAGCCATACAAATTCATAGTTGCACATACTTCAGGGAAAAATCTGTCATTTCTCTTTCTTGTTGGTAACTGGTATTTTTTTCTAAAATTTCCTACCAGTCTCAGAGAACAATATTAGTTTGTCTGTCTTTGTGAGGATTCATGTCAAAATTAATTTCAAACTTGTTGCTATCCATAGTTCTGGAATAGAAGATTGAAAAAAAACCCCAATATCCAGAAAAAAAAATGCAAAAACTTATTTCTAGAGAAACAAAGCAGGAGATAATGCTGTTCATTTTAAATTGTAATCATTTCCACATAAAGGATACTGTAAAAGAAATATTCAAAGTATTGAATTTTGTCAGCTTGTTAATAGTCAGATCTGACTTCTTTGTCATAGGAGTTGATTTATCTACATCCTTACTGTTTATCTTATTTTTATTACTGTGTCAAACTTCTCTGTAATTGCATTATTTTGACTTCATTTTTCTTGAATATGAGTGGCCGGATCTTGCATTGTTTCATTCTGATTAGCACTCTGTATCCTGACCCTGCCTTTCCTGGCAACGTCTCACCCAGAATATCCCACTGTTCTTTGTGCCACATCACAGTGGTTGCTCACAGTCATCCTCTGATGCACTAATTACACCCTCTTCTTTCTCCTCATTTGTAATTTCCAGCTTGTCACAGGAATCCTTACTCTATATGGATGACCATGCACTTCATTGAATTTCTTTCTGTTTCTGTTATTGCAGAGTTCTCTGCTCCCCCTTGGAGTGGAATACAGTCTTTCTTTGTGCTAAGAGCTTATCACAAAGCTAGTTTCTCTGCCAAGATCACAAGGGAAAATATTTAATATGTCTCATGGCAGCTACTTGAGGAATTACCCTTACAGTTTCTCTCTAGCCTGGTATTGGAATTGTTTGAAAGGCTTTCTCTTTAACCACAGTGTAGAAATATTAAGTGCATATATTCCAAATTTTCCTCTTAACTATATGCATGGATCTTAGATATTATAAATCACACTGAAACCTAAAAATGGATTGCCCTACAGTAATCAGAGAAGTCTCTGAGAGGTTCTAGATGTTCTTCAGGTATTTGCAAAACAGCTCCACTCAGCCCACTGTGCAAACAGAAAGATTTCCAAGGCAAGCATCACATTTAAGAAAGCATCTCTGCAATTGTTACTCACTTCCAGTCTGCCCCCTGTGTAACCAGGGCTGTGATTTGGAGCTGCCAGGGCTGGCATGTGTTTTTAAGCACCTTTCAGTAGCTGAACAAGGCAGTGTTAGTGACTGAAGTTCAGGTTATGGCATCCATATGCACTCTGAGCTTTATCTAGTCAGCTCTGGAGTACTGCCAAGGATGAAGCACTTGCAACCTCTTTGGACAACCTGCTCCAAAGCTTGGCTGGTGAACCATGCTCATTCTGAACTCAAGCTTGCCTGAGAATCATTATAATAATTTTGGTGTGTTGTTGCTTGGGCCTGATGTACTTAAGCTAGCATGCACATTGTTATTTTAAGTATCTGTGCCCCTATGTCCTGATTTATATGTAAAATACGTAGCCCACACAGAAATTTGACCAAGTTATTAGCTGTGGACTGACAGTGGGCCTTTTAGTAACTGGATATTTGAGTCTGAGCACATCTTCAGTTCATATTTCCCAAGGCAACCTCCTGCTTCTATTTGGCACATGATTTGGGAAATATAAATCGAATTATTTGGCAAACTGTTTTTCTGATGTCATTCACAAATGAAGCAGATGTTTAAATGATCCTGTTTACCTTAATTGTAGTATCAAAAGGTGAAGAAGGAACCCCTTTAAAACTAGGCCCTGAACATTTTTTTCTTGAGTTTCAGTTGAAGCTGAAACTTTTGGAAAATTTGTCTCTGATGTCAATGGGAATGAGATAGGGCATGTTTATAGAATAAAGGCATTATGTTGGCTGTTAGTGGTACAATGTGTATGAATAAAAAGGGTTTATCTCACTAAATGTTCAGAGGTTTGCCTGAAATCACTTTCAATATCCTTTCTTGTTCTCTATACAGTAAACTATGTAATTAGGGAACGTTATACGGCAAGCTCAGTTTAAAAAATTGATTTTTAAAGCATAAAAGAGGCAGTGACTGAAGTGCTGCCAGGCTGTATTGAATACTCACATGTATTATATTGTAAACATAATATGGTTATAGTGTATGTTGTCATAATAATTGGCAATGGTACTGGAGGCAGTCATTGAGTGCTTTGTTCATGTGGTAATAGATGACAAGGGCCACAACGTTTGTTGGCAGCAAAGTTGTTTTCCTATCTCCTTCCCTTCGTAAATTGCTTTCAGAATAGTTTTGTGGGTTTTTTTTCAATCTGACTGTCTTAGGATCCAGATGGCTTTATCTCTTTTTAATGAGATTTGGGATATTTTCCTTACAAGTGGTGTTCACTCAGTGCTGCCACAAAGGCTGCATTCTTCATTTTTCTTACAGCATGGTACTGTGATGTGAGAGGAAAGGCTCAGCAGAGACCCTCAGCACAGAGGGGTGGATTGAGGCTCAGTGGGATCCAGGGCTGAAGTGCAGCCTGAGTCAGGAAAGAACATAAAATACGAGTCTGGAGGCCAGCAAATGGGTTTTAGGTTTGTGGGTAGGAACAGCCTAGCTAGTCTGTGTAGCCTTGATTCCATGATCCTAACTCTTGCTAGCCATGTTACTGGTGTCCAGCAGGCTGACATGGGATGGGAAATGTTCTTTGTGAGTAACTAGAAAAACTGCCCTATCCATTTGCAAAGTTCTGAAGGGGCACTCAGAATAGAGAGCAGTTGGGAAATGGCCTTTTTGCCTGCAGAGACTCCCAGATGGGTTGTTTTTTTCTGTTAATTGTTGGACTTCCATGGGACATTACCCTCTTCCAATTATTTCTTTTAAGATCCAGACCAGCTGAAGACAGGGCTCTGCAGGATCCTTAAAGACAATTTGTGGTGGCGTCAGGCATTCACAGTAGGCATTCATTTTCAATTGTAAGGGAGTGAATTTCACCTAACACAGGTTTAACAGCTGAAAAAGGTTGTCTGTGCCAGCATTTCACCTTCCAAATTCAGACTATGAGCCTCAACTTAGCTTCAGATTCTTGTTGAATCTGCACCAACACACAACCTGTGCATCACCATGCTTTTACCTCTATGTACATCTTTCACTTTTTGCTAGTTTGAGTTAGCTCTTCCTGACTTTAGTTTCACATGATGTAGTGATGTGCTTCTACCCTTTTCAGGCTCCCTTCCTTCCATTGGACTGTTTAAGTCCCTGTCCTGCTGTCCCTGTGTCATCATTTTCTGTCTCATTTCACATTGTGCACCACTCGCTGTCTCAGAGCCCATTTGTGTCTTGTCTCCATTCTCAGTGTCTTTGGACTTCCAGTTGCAGAATGTTCCACCTGCATGTATCTCTACTTCTGCCAGCAGGACAAGAGTTGCAAAACAATCAGTTCTACAAGGATGTCTTATTCCTACAAACAGACATAACTTGATTGTGTCTTGTACTGATGTGTGGGATTTGCCTTTCTCTGTTGTCTACACGGGCATTCTGCATCTGTAAAGCTGCTGCCAAAAATCTGAACCTAAGGCAGGGATTGTCTAAAGCTCTCGCTCGATCCATAGCAATATCTCAACAATTTCCACTTAGAAAGCACACAAATTAACACTGTCATGTTTTCTCAACATTGTAAAGATTTGATTTAGTGGGTCTGATGAAATTGTAGCATTTTTTTCTAACTGATATGTAGCAACATGTGCATGTGTAAATTCTGTTGCACAGTGGATTCTCATGTCAGGTATAATAATTGAAAACTGCAATTGCCCCAGGTGCTTTCCTTATCAATATTCTGATTGTTTGTTGTGTGACTAATCTGTATTTAAAACCAATATTTACTCATGAAGAATTATTGATTAGGACATGCTCACAGGTCCTCTCCCTTCATCAGTGCTGTGTACAGTAAAAGGCATGCATTGGCTGCATGGGATCAGCACAGAATCAGAACAGGAGTGTTTTCACAGCACACAAGGGAGCTGAAAATTGTTTTTCAAAACCACAATGAACTTTTCTTGGTGTACTTTACACCTTGTGAGGGGAAGTCTTCATGCAACAGTGCTCTGTACTGTAATTGGGACTGATTTAGTTTGTACTTTAACCAACAAAAAACTCCTGATATCTGCATCATTTTCTTTTACTCTTGTCCAGTCTGCTGCTTTAGCAGTCAAGCTTTACAAACCATGAAAAATCTTACAGGCAGGGCTGTACTTACCCACACCTTTTAGTCTGGGGGAAATGGTAGAATCTGATAGAGAGGTTTCTGTACTGGAGCAACCAGAAGTTGGGTCTGTTTATATCCTCTACACTGGGAAATTCAGAAAAGGGTAGTTTTGCCATTCCTGAGATTCTAAGGTGATATGCTTGAAAGCACACAACAACCTAGCCATAGGAAAATTGCCTCTCCAGGTGTTTTCCAGCTATATCAAATCTTGTAGCAAAGAAGAAAAGGAGAGCACAAACACAGCTTTTCCTTGATGAGTCATCTTATTTATTACAATTCTTCGATTTGATAAAATTATTTGCAAAGGGTCTTGAAGCTCTTGTTTTTTTCTTCTAAAAGTGGCACTGTTTATTAGAAAACTGAAATAATCATGTATTGCCTTGTACGTTACATCTTACATGAGAGATCATGTAAGTTGCTGCTTCTTGCACATTGATAAATTCACACCTGTCTTGTTCTGGAGGCTGCCCAAAGAAAGGTGCAGAGTTTGTGAGCATGAATTGGGTGCTGCAGCACCTTGGAGTCATGCTAAACTCTTTGTCCTTTCTAGTACCCTACCCTTTACCACGAGTGCTGTGGAAAATGTTGGCTGTCATCCTTTAAACAGCACAATGTTTGCATTTCCCTTGATCATCATCTCAGAGCAAAGTTCAGTAGGTTGAGGAAGTGTTGTTTAAGTGCAATTGATCTAAAAATATATCAAAAGGAAGGCTACTGTATGTGAACAAACTGTGGAGAGGCTTTATATAGGCTTCATGATATCTGTAAATACCTAAAACAAGGAAGCAGCAGCCTGTGACATGGTTATTTCTGGAAAGGAGGAAGATCTGACTGTTATTATTATTATGCCATGCACAGAGCCAAACAGTTGCTCCTGAAGAAACTGTGGAATTAAGAATCCCAAAATTAGAACCATTTCCATAGGGTTGTGAACACTCTGCTCCAGATCTTGCCACTGCAAATTGATGGCAAATCACATATTAATGTCAATGGGATCAGGCTTAGGATTTCCACTTCCCTCCACCTGCACCCTTTTAACAAAACCCTTACCTTTCCAGGGAATACCTGTTCTGAAAGGACTCTGAGGACTTGATAATCTGTAGTGAATTGTGGCAGATCTCAACGTAGAATATTCCAGAATCAGTGGTGTGTTTGTGTCAGCTCAATTCTTCAGACAAAGAGAGAAAAATATATTTACAGTATCTACATGGGGGAAAAAAAAAAGCTGGAAGAAACTACTGGGTCAGTTGGTTTGCTCTCTGTGTCACAGGTCATTATTACCCAGTTACCTCTGTAAAGATTATTTTATGTTCAGCTGTGGTGCTAAGCAGGCAAATACACGCTGACCTACAAC
Organism: Ammospiza nelsoni; assembly: GCF_027579445.1. Taxonomy (NCBI): domain Eukaryota; kingdom Metazoa; phylum Chordata; class Aves; order Passeriformes; family Passerellidae; genus Ammospiza; species Ammospiza nelsoni. Next base: position 23,028,549 of record NC_080635.1, read on the forward strand.
ACTCAAAAACGTATCCAGCCTTGAACTGAAGAGGCCATTGAGATTTCCCATGGTAATTTCATCTATAAATAACTTCTTGTTTAATAGGCTATGTTTCTACATGAACTTTGTGTTTACACTAAGTAACCATTAGGAACCACCATTTTCTGTTCTAATAAGTCAAGCTAGTTAATAATGTTAACACGAGTGTTTTCTTCAAATATGACACTGTAAGAGATTTTCATCTTCAAATAATTTTGTCTGATTTTTTAATGTTTAAATTCTATTTTGAAGGCATTCTTTCTAAACTGTGCGACTTCGTGTGGTGATTCACAGCATGTTTCACCAGTGAAAAAGCTGGTATTGCTTTTTGTCTATACATACAAGGAATGTATTAAGACTGGTTTTTAGTTTGGATTTTTTAGCTACAGTGTCAGCTGTTTGTCACCTGTAATTCTTTTCAGACCATGTGTTTTCCAGGGAGAAGATTTGGCTAGTTGTGGAGCTTTTATTTCTATTCCCCTTGGAGTTTGCTGTATTAAGACATGTTTAATTAGAACTGGCTTAGTTTATGAAGTGCTTCAAATTATTCTGCATTAACATCTTCATCTTTCATCCTCTCAGTCTTATTGATCTCACAAACCTTGTTATCATGGATGCATATATTTATTTTCTTCTCATGAAAGCCCTGAAGTTTATGTTGCAAGTCTCCATTCATTATTACTTTGTTAGATCTTTCAGTTTTCAGTTCATTTAATACATTTTACTGATAGTGTTATGCCAGTGTTCATAATGAGAATGTCATACACTATTAAGTCAAGTGGTCTCCACAGATTCATTGTAAATATACAATTCCTTTCATCATCCAAATACTTTTCTCATCAAACAATGCAAAGACTTGTTTTACAAGATCTGTTTGCCACAAAACTGGGTTCACTGGTATGATATTAATTATATTCCATCACTTCCATTCTTCATTAAATTTGTAACAGCTGTATTACCTGGAAGGAAGGTCAGACTCACTGTCCATTAGCTCTGAGTCATCCTGCTGGCCTCTGTTGTTATTGGCACAACATTAGCACTTTTTCAGTCAAATGGGATTTCCCTGGAATGCCTTAATTTAGTAAAATAAACATGATTAGCTCTCAAGTCTTCTCTGTCTTAGTTCTGAGGTGTGAGGTAGATGAATTGGCTGACTTTAAAATGTTGATTTCTGATGCATGTTGTCTAACATCCTGCTTGGTTACCAGGGGACTGGAAAATAGTTAAAGTTCATCATGTGACATAAGAACAGCTGTCCAAATATAGAATAAAAATATTTCTAAATATGTCTGTCTCTTTTGCATCACGATTAAAAGTTTTATAATTTCCATCTGGCAAAGGGTTTCTATAGCTGCTGGGTTATTGTAGTCTTGATAAGTTTGAGGGGTTTTTAATTCTTCATGTTACATTGGTGATGTCAGCTGTGGACTTTCTGCTGTGTTTCTAACTTGTTGATATTTTTCCCTTTGTAACTTATAACTCATAATGATTATTACTCTTTATCTTCATTATTATATAGTGCTTTTTATTATGAACTTTTGCTTGCACTTGAATTGTGAAAGAAAACAGCATTTTTAGGCAAAATTATCCTTCCCTCGACTATGGAATTACAAATTCATGACCATCCTAAGATTTCTTTAAAAAACTTCTCACTCCTGACTTTCAATTCAATTGTAGCATAATTTTAATTACTGTGATAGGATTCTGAACTTGCAGGTTATTGACAACTGCAGCACGTATATCACACTCATGTCTTTATGCAACTTTATGCAATCTCATCTACTCATTAAACATTGTTAGTGTGGTTTGTTGGGTTTTTTAGCACTTAAATCACATTTTACATTGTTGTGCAGTGTTCACTAATAATAATGGCATCATTCTCTTGCATTGGTGGTAATTTCATGATCTCTGGTTCGTTACCTCTTCCAATCTCAGTATGTAAAGGACTGAAAAAGTCGTATTTTAACACTCTGCCATGCTAGTTCAGGTTTGTCAGAGACTGAGCATGTACTGAGTTTGCTCTCTTGCCAGCTTCCTCAGGTATTGCTGCTGTAACATCCTCCTGCCTACTCCAGCTTTTCTCCAATCAAACAGAGGTAAACACTTGCACTGTCCCCTTTTTGAGTTTTTCTGAGAGGTGAGGTTACCACAGGGAATGTATTTCCATAAAAGCCCTGTTAAAGAGGTCTGCCCAAGTCATGCACTTGTTTGTCTGTTATCCATATGATCATATTTACTCTGAGGATAACATCATCTGTTCCAGAAGGGGTGCTGCAAAAGTGAGATTTCAGATACATTTCATCACAACATTGTGTTCTCTATGCAAATTTTCACCAGCATGTCTCCCACAGTAGTACACCATGACTGTAGAATCTGTGATTCCATCAGCAGAAGGACCAGCAGAAGGACCCTCATTTTAGTTTAGTGCATTTTGCCGCTGTGGCTCAGAGTCCCACATGTCTAGAGGATGTGTCAGCATTTTGTTCCACACCAGTGTATATTTTTCTTCTTTTAGAACAGTGTGTTGTAAATTAAAAGGGATGATTTAAAGGGTGTTGAGGGAGCTGTAGCATCCAGCTGGTTTGTAAGGGATGCTAAAGGCTGCTCCCAGGAGTAAAGCACACTGCATGTTTTCCAGTGACAATTCATGTTTAGTCAGCATTCTGAAACAATGGCTGTTCAGAGGTGATAAAGCAAAAAGGTGGCTTGGGCATGCCTCCTTACTTTAGTATTTTAAATCAAATGCTTTCCCAGGGCAGGGCCCTTAGCACAGTTCTCCCCTCTGACTTCCTCCTTCCTTCCTGAAATACAAGAATCACGGTAGGTTCTCCTGTACTCCCAGGAAAAACTGTTTCCTGAATGCACATACATTGCAATTAAACCTCTTAAACATCATTTTAGTAATAATTATTTTAGGAATATTCCTGATTAAACCTGCCAGTTAGACAGACTAGGAGGAAACTAGAGACAGCAAGGAAACTAGTAAATAATGACTTCTTTCAGTATGTTTTCCTATCCAGAATACTCATAGATAATGAGCAGAGGGAAAGACAGTTGGCAAAATTGAACTGTACCTCTTCTTTCATGGGCTTTCAGTCTGGTTTCTAACTAAGGAAGAAGAGTAACAGAAACCAAGCAGAATTAGGATGTACAGGGGCTTTTAAATGCAGGCTTTTATTTTTCTAATTCTTATCTATTTTATACTCTGTTAAAGTGATCATCTTGCACATACTTAATCTCATGTTCTCCAGTCATAGACAAAAAACTTAATGATGGCTGAGTGTCACACGTTTAGCCTGTGACCTTGATGTCATTTGTCCAGATCATGTTGCTAAGGGAATCTTTAGGGTCTTGTCAGTACAAGGACACTTACTTCCTTCTGAATGACTGTCATGGAAGGAGTTTCTGTGATAAACCAGTACAGTCCTACTGCAGGAGCAGTGTTAAGTTTGACATGATAAATGCAAAAAAAGTCCCAAGAGTCACAGTGGCTGAGCCACAGAGTCTTTCTGAATCCAGACTTGTTTGGATGTTTTGAAAGAGAAAATGAAATTGTCACATGGTTGCTGATTACATAGTGACTGAATTGTTTGAAACTCGTGTGCTTTGGGAGTCTGCAGCTGGGAAATCCGCAGCACGTGACTGGTACATCTGTGTTTGATAGTGTGGTTAAACTTCACTGCAGGCCTGAGTATTTCACCACATTGCATCTTCTACCTGCCTGTTGCAGCATTCCAATAACTGCCAAACATTCCTTGTCTTGCAGAATTTGCATCAGGGTTTGCATCAGGAACATCTGAGCTGCTTGAACTGTGCTAATCTTGTGTGGATAAAGCAATGGGGAAACAGAGTCCCTAGTGAGGCAAAGGCAAATGTCTAATTAAGGGTGAACATTCTCTTTCAGTCATCTGCATTTGTGCCACACTGCCAGAAGATAAAAATCAACAGTTAGGAAAAGGGGAACTTCTGGACTTCTGCTTTTCTTCAAGCTATTTTTGTGCTTATCCATGCCCATCTTGTTCCTGTGTTTCATCCTCCTGTGGCCATCTTGTCAGCAGTGGATGTGGTGTGTTGTTTGGGATGGGAGCTCTTTGTTACTTATGGTACAGCGCCAAGAATAAAGAGACAAAATCCTTTATGGGGTTCAGAAGACTTTTTTTTAATACAAATCCAATATCCACTATTGGTTCCCTGGCTGACTTGTTTTGACCCACTGTGTTGTGGCACTGGGTGCAAACTGCCACCACATTCCCATGGGAGAAGGGAGATGCTGCACTGTGGCTCTGAAGTGACCCCTCAGAGGCCTGCAAGACAGGCTTCTAGCTACTTCCTTGGAAATTTGGGTCATTAACCACTGCAAACCAACCTGTGGTGACTTCGCCTGATGAGTAGTCAGCCTTTTCCACACTTCTGCCACTCCCTGCAGGTTCCCTAACCCTCTGTGGGCTCCTCTGTCTCTCCCAGAGAGGAACCCATAGCACAACCAAGTAGCAACCAGCAAGGAACCACCTCTGCTGGAGCTTGGGGCATCAATTATGTGGTCTCTAGAACTATCTATTATATGGTCCCATGAACACTGTGATCCCTGACCAGAGGAAGCAACTAAGAAATAACTGATCTGATTTAGGAGAAAAAAAAAATTTTAAAAAATCAGTGAGGCACCAGGTAACAAAGTCTTACATACTGTGAGAAAAATGCACAAGTTTTCCATTGTTTACAGAATATTTGCAGGATGGTGTCCCTTGAAAATATGTTTAGCCTTTGCTTCTCAGATTTACCACATATTTCCTTCACATGTGTGATGTCCAGGCAGAATCCAGCAGGGTTCTGATATTTCTGCTCTATCTCAGCTCTGCCAATTTGGGGTTTGGAGGATGGTGCCACTTTTAATCTTTTTGCCAAAGCTTTGCATAACATTTAAAATACATTTTCCTCTTAGTGTGTATCACCTCATGTCTCTAGAGACCAGATAAGGGCTTTTTCTCTGATATTAATGAATTATTTCAAAATGCGTAATAGAACGAGATATTGTCAGTAGCTACCTGAAAGGATTTTGCTCATGTTTAATTTTATGCCTGAGATTTTTCATATGTGGTGGCAAAAACATCTGTGGTGCAATACTGTAGCACATTAACTTTGCCATCTCTAATTCTCAGTATAAGTTGTGTTTGTTGATAAAGTTCAATCTTGGTGCTCAGGGCTGCTTGTTACCAGCTTTACACTGGAAGGGGCAGAAAGGAAAGTTGTGCATATATGTGTTTTTATTGTTAAAATATAGAACAACATTATCTGCAGATTGCTATATGATTTATATGAAGTTGTTTATTTTTATAGTATTTTTCAAAAAACTTATCCCTTTGTGAGGCCTTTAAGGTATTCTTTGCCTTCACTTCTTTCATAACAAAGATCAACCTCTGCTTTAGTGGATCTGGTTAAGTAGTCAAAGGCTAGCAAGAGATGACAGAAACGTTTGAAAAATGCAGAGCCTGGAGTAAGGATTAGCTCAACAGCAAAAAAAATCATGAGATGAGCTATTATTATTCCCCCAGTTTGTTGGTTCCTGGTTTCCATATGTTATTAATATTCCTCTGTATTTTGTTTGAGGAAGTAGTCAGATGAAAGGTCACAACTGTTTTATGAAAGTGGGTGAATCATTTACTGAGTCACTGTGTACAGGCAGTGAATGCTCTATGTATTTGTGACTGTGCATTCCTCTATTAGTTTGCCATCTGTTCTATGGAACCCTAAATTACTAGAGATGAAGAGGGCTGCAAATCACTTAAACAGAAATGGTGTTGCAATATAACTTGATGGACTTGGACAGGAAATTGCATAGTTCATTTGAATCACACGCTCAGTGAAAATTTGGGCTGCATCCTCCCATGAATATTTGAGATAAAAGTGAGATGAACAGGTATTTACTAGGCAGAAGTAGGATCCACAGTCATGCCCAGTGCTTTGGTCATGAGGTGGAGAATATGCTCGTTTCAGACTTTTGTGATCATATGCAAGGGCTGTAGCTTAAACATATGTTGTCTCCCCACATTCACACTAAAAACCCCAGTTGGGTTTGGGGTCAGGGTCTCTGTGACAGCTCATGTGACCCAGAACAGCAGTTTTGCTCTTGCTTTCCCATCACTGGCACTGGAGATGGGGAAATTCCCACAGCTGAGGTCGGACAAAGACAGAGAGGGAAAAATCACATTACAAACAAAAATTCAGAGAAAAATAATCACCAAAGATTGCAATCAGGATGATGGAAGGGTCTGGGTTAGTTTTGTTTGCTTTTTCTCTAAGATTGTCCAGGGGCAAAGTTGACACATTTTTAAATGTCACATCTGCTCAGTCATTTGGCAGACATGCCCACTTCTGCTACCACCAAATGATATAACATGGTGGGATGGAGGCGGCCTCACGTGCCTCGCCACAGCCTGCTGGGTCACTTGACAGGATGAGGAACACAATGTGATAATCAGGGTATCTTGTCTTTCTTTCTTTTTTCTCCCTCCAACAGAGACAATTTCATGCTGATGGGAGGGTGCTGTGCTGGCAGTTGTGGGAAGTGACACTCTGTCCCTGAGCAGGCACCGCGCACGTGGTCACACCGCGCTGATCCCGTGCGTGTGCGACACTGCACGCTTCCCTCATCCTCCTGGGACAGCAGCCTCATTGCCACGGGGAAAAACAACCTTTAGGGCTGAAAAAGTACATCAGGCCAGCCCAGGTGTTTGGCTTTTGTTACTACACATTCTTGACAAGACTGGCAAAACTTTAAAACTGGAGAATTCCCTATAATTTGAGCCAGAGCAGACAAGAGTCCATCTTATCAATACTGATGGAAATGTGGCCCATCTGCTAGAGGTACTACCTTTTACTTGAGTCAATAACTATAATTCTCACAAATCATGTAGGAGAAAGCTTTAAAACTGCCTAATACAGCTGCAGGTGTAGCTGTGATATGGTCAGAGGGCTGCATGGGCAGTAGCAATCCATGGCTGAGTACTGCTGCAAGGAGTGAAGTAAAGGGAGAAACAGTCCTGCTAGAAATGCAGGTGAATCTGCTGCAAACTAGTTGGAATCCCCATGCAAATTTAGGATCCTGTCTGGGAAAGTAGTGCTGACCTTCTGTATAGGACTCAAGCAATTGAAAGCTAAGCAATTTCATTGATACATTTCTGGAGTGAGGCCTGAGTTTCTTCTAAATGACAAGTTTAATTACAGCTCCTCTGCTCTGACCTTTAGTTGGCTTTATGTAGGCATCCAGGCTTGCAAGTTGTACATTGTACAAAGGCACTTCGAGTTTGGTTTTCTCTTACTACACCTACAAGTGGAATGCCAGTCTGATGCACTCAGAAATGAAAATAAACGCTCAGCACAGCAAGCAGAAGCACTTTGGCACATGAGGGTTCAGTAGAACTTCACTTGCCTAATGCCATCCTGAAGATTGATTTATTTTTTTTAACAGAAATAAGTCTAAATAAATGCATTTTTCAGTCTTTTCAGGTGATATAGTAGTAATTTATGTGGTATTGAGCTAATTTTGTAAGTTTTACAGTGCAAATCTTTGGAATTATCTTACAACAGGTATTGCTTCATTCTAGCAGCCACTGTGTTTTCTGCAGCTAAATTAAGGCTTTAAAGCCTGATCTGGAATATGAACTGACAAAACTGTGAAGAGAGAGAATGTCTCTGTAAAATATCTGTAACTACTTACCTTCAATTATGCAGGTATTATGCAATATAGGATCATAAATTATTTATCCCCTCTTGAGAGACACGGAGCTTAGATCTTTTTGAGATCAAAATGTACAACATGCAAGGGGGAAAACTAGAACTACTGATTCACCCTAAGTCTTTTTTTTTTTTTTACAATTATTTGTATAAAAATCTCCTTTCCTATGACCATTTAAAGCTGTTTCATGTGTGACTGTATGCAAGGGGAAGAAGCAGCTGGGCTAAAGACGTGTTTGCGTGTGCTTAAATATTCCATCATTAACTGGCACCTAGTGAGGTGCTTTCCTGAAATCAGGAGGTTTTACTGATGGCTTTTATTTCTTGCAATTCTATGTTAAAGAAATGGTACTGTGTTGTAAAAGATACTTAAGCATGTCATAATTTCTGGGAATAATTAGCAGAGGCTACTTGAATATTTGAACAAATTGTACTGATGGGCAATATTAAGTCATCTTGCTGGGGAAGCACGTATGCAGAAGGAGCTGGGGTTGAGAACTTATACAGAAAAACCACAGAGTGAGTAGGAAGCTTATCTTGGGTAAGAGTAAAGAAAAGCTGAGCAAGAGCTCCCAGAGCAGCATCCTGCTTTACCCACTGGGGGCACGTACAGCTGTCTGATCTGTTTGATTCTCACACAGCTGGGAAAGATCTGACCCTGTAAAAGGCTTGTTAGCTTTATCTTGAAACTAGAGCTGATAAATAAATTGGGAGGGGGGAAAAAGAAACAAGCAAAGAGTAAAGTCAGTTGTTGCTTCTGCCTTCTCTGTGTGGGAGGTTTCTCACCCTTCAGCTGGAGTGCAAGTAGTCAAGGAGGCTGAGTACCTGGAGCTGGCACAGCTGAGAGGCTGAAGCTGTGGTGTGGAACACAGCCTGGAAAGTGTCGGACACCTCCTGAGAGCATTCTGGTACTGAGGAAAGTCCCTGTGCTTTCAGCAGCAGAGCTACTACTCTGGAAGAGTACTGGGAAGAGTCCCAATCCTTCCCATTCCTCTGCTGTGGCGAAGGCTGATCCAGGAACCTTTGCAGCTGTGCTGTGAGTGTTGGGCTGAAAAGCCCAGTGAGCAAGGTGGAAGTGGAATGCTTTGAACTAAAAATTAATGCCAGTTATTAAAACTAACAGTTAAAACTAATTATTATTTGGGAACTTAATTAAAGCAGCACTATTTTGGAGTTCAACTCTCTACCAGTATCTTTTAACTGGAAAAACCACCTGAGTTTTGGCGAGGCACTCAGGTAAAAATGCTCACAGCTGAGTAGTTTGACTGGTGCCAAAGTCAAAAGTGTTTCCTCAGTGATTAATGATCAGGCTCAGCCTCCATGAGAATGTGGTTTCACAAGCCCTTCTTTCTTTCTCACAGTAGTGTCCTCTGCGTGTTGCTCATTCCTGCCTGCTGCCACCATCACCTTCGTATTCACTGTGCCAGTCTAACAGCTGGTGGGCCTGCACAGTGAGTTGGATGGGGAAGCTAATTAAATCTTTCTAAAAACCTTTTCTGGGGGAAGGAGAAGGGGTAGGAGATGTTAATTTTCCTCAGTACAGTTCAATGTGTGCCTGTACCAGCAGTTGTCCTGGCACAGGTAAGGTTGTGATGTCAGGTGAGAGTAAATTGGAGGGACCAAATTGTTAAAGCCAGCACTGTTACTGAGAAGTTTGTGAAAATACACCTTGTTTTTGTGCAAAACAGCTGGAAAGAGGATGTAACCAACTCTTCTGGGAATTTCTGGGTTACATGTGGTTATTTTGCTCAGAACAGACTTAGCTTGGAGTGCCTATGGATCCCCAATCAGATCTCTTTTTTCTGTATCAGACTGAACAGAAATCACCTTGCCTCTAAATTCTGGAAGAGCAGGCTGAGCTGGAATGGAATGGATGCGACTTTATTCACTGGTAGAGAAGAAAAAATAACCCTAACCAACTTGAATTTTTCTGTATGGTACTGTTGATCTTCGGTGCAGTCATCTCATGTCCTTTCCTCCCCTGTGCCCTGGGCACTGCTGCCACAGGGAGAGGGTGCAGTGGCCCGTGGTGCTGTACAGATGTGTGTCCCTTCCAGGCACTGGCCTCAAATCTGCCTTTTTTTGTGCTGTAAATCAGCTCTCCTGGACTGTCTTCTTCACTGCACAGCTTGTGCACTCCTTGCCTGAGTATCCCACAACTTTCCCTGAACTTTTGCTCCCTCTGGTACAGAGGCTCCTCACCTTCCTTTTTCCAGGTGTAGTACAGGAAGATTTTGCTCTTTATCCAGTGCTTTCTGCTTAGGGTTCTAGCAACTAAGTGTGCACCTCCTCATTTCTTACACGGAAAAATAGATATAGGTGACAGTAGCAGTGGAATACAATCACAGCCTGCTCTCCATCAGAGTGTGCAATAGTTAAATAGCTGTCCTGGCTTCAGTAATCTGCATTTTAACCATTCCTTCTGGCAGCTTGATTTGCTTATTTTTTGTGTTTCTATATAATGTTTCTGTGGTATGTGAATCCAACCAAGTCCTGCTTTGTGCCTGCAAGCATCTTGCACTGCATACCTGAGACCACACTCGCCCATATCGCTTCTGTTTTTGCAGTCCCAAGTTGTTGCTGTGCTGTTGCTGCTGGAGCCCACAGTGCTGTCCCTATGTAGTGCAGATGGATACCTGGGATGGGATGGACACCCTGGCATGTGTGAAGCTCTCTTCACCTGGGATCTCGGGAAACAGGATCAGAGTCAGAAATCAGGAGGAACCTGCACGTTCAGTGACGTGATTCAGAAACCTAAATGGGATCAGGGTTGTGCTGTGTGACACAATGAGAAGCTAATGATATTAAAGAATAAAGAACAGTAATTATGCCCTTCTGTTGTAATTTTATTATAAAAACTCATTGATGCCTTCAGTTCTGAGTATGAGCTGTTAACTGGTCAATTGTCAGAAGCCTTTCTCCAGATTTTATTCAGTTCTCAGAGAGAGAGACTGTCTTGTCTCTCTACAACAGAAGCCTTTCTCCAGACTGTATTCAGTTCTCAGGTAGGCAGTTTTCCCATCTGCTTTGGCCTGAGAAGAGGACCGGGAGGGAGTTTTTAGAGTCTGTGCCACGCAGCAGTGTCACTCCTCTGTAACCCCAGGCTGGCAAAGCAGCAAATCCAGCTCTGCCTGGCCCTCACGTTCACAGCCAAGGTGGCTGTGTTTATGTGGATGTCCCAGAAAACCAGCAATCTTTCTGGGCCTAGTATTTTGTATCAGGAAAGGTCGATGTTCTCTGCTCCTCACTTGCCTTCAGGAAGCCCTTTACCTGCAGTTTGCCGGATTCCCACACCGGCTTGCACGCAGGGTGTCCCGGCCGGCCGGCAGGCAGCGTTTCCCTGACGAAGGTTGTGTTCTGCCGGGTTGTGTTTCCCTGCCGGGTTGTGTTTCCCTGCCGGAGGTTTCGTGTGTGTTTCTCGGCCGCAAGTTGTGTTTCCCTGCCGGGTTGTGTTCTGCCGCCTTCTCGCGGTCACCCAAGTGCTCGCAGCCTTCGCTCCGAGGCGGGCATTGCCCTCACGCCTTAACGCTGCCCCTGAAGGGCCGTTCTGCTGTTCCGCCTCTGGAAACATTGCCTGAAAGTAACAAAAACTTTAGGAAGAAAGTCTAGAGAGAGCCGCAAAGATGCTCAGAGGGCTGGAGCGCCTTTCCCGTGCTGAGAGAGACGTGGCTGTTCAGCCTGGAGAAGGGAAGGCTCAGGGAAAGCTCATTGTGCCTCAAGGAGCTTAGAGGGAGCCGGTACAAAACAGGGAGAGCAACTTTTTACTCGGGCAAGGATGAACAATTTTATACTGACATAGGAGGGACTTAGAATAGATATTAGGGTAAAGTTCTTTAGTGAGACACTGGCACAGGCTACCCAGAGAAGCTGTGGCTGCTCCATCCCTGGAAGTGTTCAAAGCCAGGCTGGATGGGGCTCCGAGCAACCAGGGACAGTGGGTGGCATCCCTGCCTGGGACAGGGGATTTGGCACTAGATGATCTGTAAGGTCCCATCCCAAACCATTTTATGATTCTATGGTAAGTTCTTAACAGAGGAACTTTGTAACAAAGCTGATTTGAACTGGGACTTGGCTAAAATAATTCAGTTTCAGGGTTTTTTATGATAAAAAAGTACTAGGACACTACTAAACCCTATGCTCCTAACTATCCTAGCTAAGCTCTCAGCAGCCCTAGGAGGATGAATGGGACTCAACCAAAATATTGCTAAAATAATTCAGCTTCAGGTTTAGCTAGCTGTCTCAGCAATCATTTTGTTGTTCCTTGAAGTCAAATGGAGGAAAATCTGTTGAAAAAGTATAAAACATGAGGTCAAGGGATCTGAGTTATTGCTCTGTTTCAACTGTAAAGTGTTGATGAAACTTTGGATGTAGCTTTTTTCCTGCCATTTTCTGTATGGAGAATGGTGTGACAATAACAGCTATTTTATCACAATGTTTGATTGAAACAAGGTCCTTAGTGCAAAGATTATATGGTGTAGAAACCAGTAGTACATTTCCCAATAGAATAGGACCCAAGTTCTTTCAGGGAATCCTATCTCAGCAGTTGTATTTTTTAAAATTCTTGTACAAAATCAGGGTGGCCTCATGCCAAGTGTAGATCACCATTTTGAAGTTTTTGGGTAAATTCTTACTGGAAAGCAGAACAAAACTAAGGAAAAATATTTACTTTTCATGTAAGCATTTAAGAATATGTTTTTCAGTTTGTTTAGACCCAAGTGATTAAATAATTGATTAGTAATCAATTGTTGATTTAACCTTTAAATTAAAAAATATTTTGCAATAACTAGAAAGTAATAATAATTCCATTACTGTCTGGTATCCATTCAGCTGTAGTGATGTACAGGTGAAAATTCTACCAAGTACCCTCCTGATAATTAATAACTCTTCTTATAGAAGAAAATACACATGCTTTTTTCTGCACTCCTCCAAAGGAGCAAGTATACAAATAAAGAAGTTCATAAGTATTGTTTCCAGCCAGTGTCACTTTTTTCTGCAACAGAGCAGTAATCTGAGAGACTTTATATCTCCAGAGTACAGCAATTAGGGAAGACTTGAAGATTTTCATGAGTAAAGACAGATGAGGTGTCTCTGGTTTTGTCTCTCTTTTCAGAGGCACTGTTCAGCACTCAGCAGATGGACAACTGTAGTTCATTTGAGTGTAATGACTGGGCAGCAAATTTAGCACTGATCAAAGCTGATTTGAGGGGTGGCAGATTTATGTAAATGGGCTGGAGCTCAGTGTGTTGTTGTAAAATCATCTGTGATGGATTTGCTGTGGAGGAAATGGCAGGAATGCCATGGCTGTGACTGCCCACACAAAGCACATCCTCCTGTGCCCATGCCCCAGCAGAGAGCTGCTGCCTGCAGGGCTGGCTTGGCCTGGGACAGCCCCTGACATCCAGGGCTTGGGCCACTCAAGAGTTGCTTGGACTTCTGTCACCTCATATTTTCTGGAAAATCCCCTGGCCCAGGATTTCTCTCCTGGGAAGCTGAGAAGCCTCAGAGAAAAAGGAAAACAATATTATCTCATTTGCTTCTCCTGTGTTTTGCTGCTTTGGAATGTGGTTGGAGATTGTTTATCCAACATGTGAATTGTTTTTACTAAATGACCAATCACTGTCAAGGCTCTGGAGAGAGTCACGAGTTTTTCTTTATTATCTTTTAGGTTTCTGTCTGTATCCTTTCTCTATTCTTTAGTATAGCATTGTATAGCATTCTTTAATATAATATCCTAACATAAAATAATAAATTAGCCTTCTAAGAACATGGAGTCAGATTCATCATTCCTCCCTTCATCCAGGGGACCCCAAAAATACCACAGACATCAATACACTTTTCTTCAATACATTTAAGTGTGGTGCCCCACCCTTAAGAGTAAGGAAGCACCCAAGATTCATAAATGCTCGTGGGCAAAAGGGATCACAAAAGCCAGAGGGTCTGCAAACAACCAGAAAGTTTTATTAGTGAACTGCAGACTTGGCTGGGACATTGGTGTGTTGGTCCCTGACCTATTGTATAAGCACACGGTGTGGGTTTGGGATAAAGGGCTGGGGTGAAAGGGAAGACAGGAAGGAAGAGATTAATTAAATAGAGGAAAGGAGACAGAAAGAGATCCCCAGTCCTGGTTTCAGCATTGACTCCTCTGCTATTAATTACTAATAATTGTAGGGTATGTCAGTTTTTTTCATAAGCAGCAAATCCTGATAATTTTGGCTCAGTCCATCATATTATCTGGTTTTACCCCATTGACTGATGCACTTTTCTCTTTAAAAGCTCTTTAAACACATCTCTTAACTGTATTCCTAACTCCACATCCTGCATTATTGACAATGAAGTCAGCAATTGCCTGCCTTTAATTCTTTTCTAAATATGGAAGACCAAACCCATTTCCTACTCTTTTCATATAGATCTTTCAAGTTTGTAAGGGTCAAGCTTTAAAAAAAACCAATTACTTAACATGTAGTAACATTATTTATCATGATGTACTTAACATCAACTTAACAAAGTTGATTCTTCCAAATAAATTACTTCTAAATTAATATTGCTAATATTTACTAAAAAAATGTAACCCTGTTCCCCTTTTTTTCTTCATCTTGTCTTCATATTTTTGAGCTTATAAGCCCTTTTGTTGTGGTTTAGATTTCCAAATAAGCTGTATTTTTATGGACAAGAAATAGTTTAGATATGGCAGGAAAGACGTGGAATTTTTAATGACAAATACTGTATTTCTACTAGTAAAGTTAATAATATGTTTCTCCTTGCTCTTACATGAAGATCACACCACTTAATACTAGGATTTACAACCAATTCTCTGGAATTTTTATCAGTACTAACTGGGAGCTCTATTTACTATACAGATAAAAACAAGTAGTACAAATAGAGTTAAGGTTAAAGAAAATATTTGAAGAGAAGATAGTAAATGTGAAAAATACATCTGAATAGGCAAAGCACTGGGTTGTAGCTTCATGGAAGTTAATAGATCTATCCCAATTCACATGTGGAATCCAGAAACAAAATAATGAAGAAAAAGGGAGAACCAGGGGTGGGACTTTTGGGAACACAGTGAGAAAGTCTGTAGGCTGCATGAAAAATGCACAGCAGAGATTAAAGTAGCGCTTCAGGCACTGGAATATTTTTTTCCTCTCTTTCTGTATGTCCGGTAGTTGGCTCATAGATATTTTCTTGTGCACGCAGGGTCACGGCTGGCTCGGAAGGTGGCGGAGTTGGTCTCCAGGTGTGTTCAGAAGCGCACACATGGAGCAGCCGCTGGATGTCCCTCCTGCTCCGCTTTCCTGCGCAAGGAGCGCCTTCCGGAGGGACGAGCCTGCAGCCGGGAGGGACAAACGGGGCAGTGTGGGAGCAGCTGCTCGCTGCTGCCCAGCTGCCTGCGATGGTGTGACACAACTCTCAGCTCAAGGGATGGTGAGGTGTCAGCAAGACTGACAGATGAGAAATGTGTTTTTCTTCCATTACAAGAGCACTTTCTTCCCCACTCCGTTCTTCTCAGGTTTGCTCTGTGCGACTCTGCTAAACCTGCTGCCAATAACTGAAGACTATTTGAAAAAACAAGTTATAATGCCTTTCTCAAC
The DNA here is from genome assembly GCF_027579445.1 of Ammospiza nelsoni. Lineage (NCBI taxonomy): Eukaryota > Metazoa > Chordata > Aves > Passeriformes > Passerellidae > Ammospiza > Ammospiza nelsoni. The sequence continues at coordinate 23,043,890 of NC_080635.1, forward strand.
AGTTACCATATGTAAGCAAGTACTCTGTTAGGCTGGATGGCAGAAATGCACCAGGTAAATGTTCTTTTTTCATGCCAGGGGGTTCTGGTCCAGATCGGTTAAGCTGGGAGCACCTTCATATAAACAAGAACTAGATTTCCCCTTTCTGGAAGAATCTGTACACTCTGTTCTGCAACAGAAATTGAGAGACATACCTTCAGAAGTTCCCATGAAATCCTGCTCTGAAAAAGTGGACATTGGGAGATAATTTTGGTTACCTGTATGAGTCAGGGGTACAGGACCAGGCTCTTTGTGTTGCTCAGCTGCTGTGTTGGAAAGGCAATGGAAATTATCAGCCCTTGTTTGTTTGGCATCAAAAATACACAAATGCAGCAAAACTTTTCAGAAGCTCTGTGAAGGCTGAGAACCTCAGGGTGTCTGACTTGTGTAGAGCCAAAGAATTCTCCACTGCTGCCCATCACAGAGCTCTCAGGATGGGAACACAGGGGAGAGCAGAGAGGTGCCTCAGGCAGTGCTTTCAGAAGGACCATGAAGCTGAGAGCAGGGAATTTGTGTTTCAATGATCTAGCTAGGCTAATATGGGAATTTGGGGTTGGGTTGGAATGTAATAGAGAACTCAAAGTTTCAAGGTAATGTGATGACTAGATCATCAAATCTATTCCTCAAATCTCCATGCTATTTTCAGAAAGTTTCACCTGTATATTGTGAAGTGTATGTTTCCTTATATTCATATTATATCTTCAATTCTTTAAGTTGAAAACCAACCTAGATTACAAATTCTGAATGCTAAAAGTCCGATATATTTCAGGATTTTGCTGGATATTTTCCCTGTGTATTTTTTTCTCAGCATATATGAAAGGAATTACATAACTTTTGACTTAAGTGGTCGGCCAATATTTGATCTCCTCTAGTTTATTTATGTCAGAAATGTTTATAAAAAGTGATGTATCTTTGTGTACATTCTTTGTAATCAGAGTAGGATTAAGCTGAGGTCCTGTTTTCCTGAATGTAGCAGAAAAAAAGACAATAGGAAACAGCTCTTTTGGCAGTAGCCCAGGCCTCTCTCTTCTTTCTGAGGGCTGCACTCAGAAAATCCTTGCTCCCTTTTTTCCTCTCTTTCTGGTAATTCAGGATCATTCTACAAAGTGCTTCACTGGTTTGGGGTGTTTTCTTACCTACATTTGTAATATTCCTTCCTGGGCCACACAATTTTGCTAAAATTCCATACACACACTTTTGTGTTTGCATCCACATGACTCAGATTATTTTTTTTTTTTTCTTGTCTTGTGGCTGATGCTTGGGTGGCAAATACCTATTTCTCTGCATCTTCAGCTATATTTCAAACACATTTTTTTTCTCTGGGACTACAAACTGGTTTCATTCCACTCCATTTTCTGCTGGGTTTCTCTGAGGCCATTCAGGAAAACAGGCAGGAAAAGACATTTTGGTCTCTCTTAACTCAGACAGTGAAATTTAAGGAATATCAGAAGTGTTGTTTAACATTCTAAACTAAACATTAAACAGGGGAGGTGCTTATTACCATGTTCTTAAAGTCTGGGGCAGTCAAATCTGCATTTTGCTATAATGAATATTTAAAAGGCCCTTAGTCCTTCTGGATTTTCGCTTTTCCAGGGTTGTATTGAGAAAGATGTTTGCCTAATCCTGACTATGCATAAAAACAATAATCAGAAGTGGTTATTCTGTGCAAAAGCCAAAATGCATGGTTGTTATCTTAGACTGGCAGTGAAACCCCTGGAGACCTATTTAATTATGTAAATTAGCATGAAATTAGAAAATTATATTTACTTTGAATTTGGGAGGGGAACGTTTGGTTTTTTCCCCTGCAAAACCAAGAATAGCATTATCAAAACATATGGGTTTTTTCTACAGCTTTTAGCTAGATTTAGCAGTTGCTTTAGGTTCATAAGTAGCTACCTCATCATAAGTAGCTACCTCATCTGTATCTTGCAACAATATTTGTCAAAACTCCCAGTAGTGTGGATGTCTTAATATTCTTCATACGGAGAAATGAAGGAAAGGGATAATAAGGTACACAGATGCGCAGTGAAGTACAGAGCTCTGAAGTTCCAAAGTTGTTTTTTTTAACCAAAAGCAAATGTCCATTTAAGAATTATGGAAGAATAGTGGATATGTAATTGTGTTCATAATCAGAGAGGTGCTTTTTTGGTGCTTTAAATAATGTAAAATATGTAGGTTTTTGAGCAGCATAGAAATCATGAAAGTTGATAGTATATAGGAGGTTACTGTGGTCTAGGGAAAAGGGGGGACTGGATTCTAAAATAGTGAAATTCAGCATAGCTCAGTTGGAGTTCTGTGTTTCTATTGATGTACACTAGTTGAAAATTAGTTTATGATTTTATTAGTTGCATAGAAACAAAACAAACAAACAAAAAAGTACTGCTATGAAAGCATCCATCTAGGAAAACATTTGCGGGGGGAAGAATACAGTGAAAACAGCACTCTTTCTAAATTAAATTTACTATTGCCTTTAACAAATTTTCCTGGTAGGGAGTTCCTGAAAAAGGTGGACTGAAATGTGAAGCAAACAGTCAATGCTCTTTTAGCTGCCTTGATGGTATATTTACAAGAATACATTTCTTAAATTTTTTTTTTCATTACTTCTAAAGAAAAAAGAAATGCTTCATAACCATCTGGAGGAGCATTTGCTATGATTGTTTCCAAAGGGGCAGCTTAAGAGTTTCATAAATATCAAAGTTAATAGGCTCCTAGAAACAAGGAAAATTGCCTGTAGGTGATTTCTATTTACACAGAAACAGCTCCTCTCTGAACTGCAGTCTTCTCTAAACTTTCTCTCCAGGCCTGTTGCCTATTACTGTGCTGTCCTGTTCCTACTTCCTTTAGCTGGTTTGAATCAACAGTGGGTAGAGCAATGCTTATATGAAATGTACTTGAGGGTGAAACACAATCTCACAAATTACAGAAAATAAACAATGTTAAGTGTAGCTTGTGGCTATAGGCAGATCAGAAGCAGTCTAATGAGAACACACTGGCTTTTTGGAAATGAAACAGCTCAATAAACAATGTTAAGTGTAGCTTGTGGCTATAGGCAGATCAGAAGCAGTCTAATGAGAACACACTGGCTTTTTGGAAATGAAACAGCTCTGCCACATTGTCATAAAGCCATAGTTAGGGCTGGGTTTGAAGAAGAGAAAATCTTCCACAAAGTGGCTTCCAGAAGGAAGTCTGAGAAATAATTTTTTAAATTTTTTTTTTATTTATTTGCTATTTGGTATGTGGTAGGAGATGCCTCTCCTTTATTTTTGCACCTCCTGATGTTAAGGCACTTAATGGATAACTTTTACTAAAAATATAAAATCATTGTTTTCTGCGTAAGTAGGATAATATGTGTATGCCTCATAATGGTCATACTTGGAATAAGAGCTCCTTCCTCTCTTAAAGGTGCAGGAAAACATCATTATCATCACCCAGCTCACAGAATCATGCTTGGGAAAGGATGTGCACTATGACAAGATGTGCTAGAAATGGGCTTTTCCTGTTGGGCTTTCATCAGGCTTTGAGTCCTGATGGGCTTTCTGCTGGCAGAGCCTTAAAGCTCCTTAGGCAGAGCTGGTTTTACAGAGGCAGCAGGAGCCGGAAACAAGGCTGAGCAGTGCTGGTTATTGCATGGGAAGAGGCTGGTGACAACTGCAGGGGCTGTCCCTGTGAGGGCTGAGCTCGTTCCAGCCAGGAAGGGCTGGTGAATTGTGATTTAGTTCACAATATTGGGATGCCCATTAGATAAAAATGAAGAGTGCCTTGCTTTATTCTTCTTTGCTGTTCCATGTTCTGGTAATTTCATTTTATGTGTGGATAGCTGTTCGTCATGTTAGATATTTGGATTTCACATTCCTCATGTTTCCTAAATTCTTGTTGGTGGGGAAGAAACATTCAAAAAGTTGTGGCAAGTTTCAGAAGTCTGGTATCAGATGCTTTTCGCAGGACCTTTTATAGAAACTGTTATTTTTGAAAGCTAACTCAGGAAGAACATTGTTGCTGTTAGCACCCTTGGGGGACTGGCTCCTTCTAGAAAATAAATGTATGCTAGCAAAGACGATGTTGTAGTCTTGACTGAAGAGTGAGCTTTTAATTCCTTCAGCTGCTGTTTTTTAGCAAATCCATCCCTGATTCTGTCTTGCAGGGTGTAGAGTAAAATAAGGAAAAACATTTTTTCTCCTTCAGGCAGCAAGTAAGCCTCTCCCTCCCTCCTTCTGTCCATCCAGCTGCAGCTGAACAAAAAACATCACTTAAGGGGAACTTAAGGGGAGAAATATAATCCAAGATCTAGTTCTCCTAATCACTATGTACAATATAAAATAATACTTCATTCCCAACAGCTCACTCTATAGCATGTGTTTCTTCTTTCCCCACTTCACTGGTCTGAAATAATTCCTGCTGGTTCTGGCAGGAACCAGCCGCACAGTGAGGCTGGCTCTGGACTTCTCTTACTCTGCTGTGGCTGGCAACCTCAAAATTTCCATTACCTCTCTCTCCCTTGATTGTGGGGGTCCTTCTCTCCTCTTACTCTCTTTTTATCACTGATTTCTCCCTCCTCCTCATGTAATTCTTTTGTTTTCTTGATTCTCCAAGAGCTTTCCAGTTTACCCCACACTGGCAGGATGGAGTCCTACTGTTTATTTTGTTCTGCCTGATTGGGAAACTTAGCAATCCTTGGACTTCTCCAAACTGTGTAATTGAATTGTCTAGAGTGTTAATCATCATTGGATTATTCTGACATTATCGATGCAAAAATATGTACATTAAAATAATAACATAATTGCAGAATTTGCTTTTAGCATGAATATATTTTTTCTTAGTGACACTGAAATGATTTACTACTCCCAATATTTATATATTGTTTTGACAGATATGCAGTGGACTGTGAGTAATTTTAAGGTGGTACAGTTTATTCCATGCTGCTTAAAAGCAAGGATTTCCCCCCTCCCCTTTTACCCCATCACATTTTATCATTAATGGACACATTTGAATTGTCAGCTTTCCCAAAACCTTGGTGTATTGGCTGGAATGATCAGAATAATTGCTTAACCATGTCATCCCTAACTAGGAGTACTGAACATGCTCTTGCTTTATCTTTTCCCTAGTAGTTCTTCTGGTTGTTTTTTTTTTTTTATTTATCCTGTTAGTTTAAACATAAGAAATACAAGCCACAAGTAATGTGGAAATGGAGGCTGCCAGCAGCTGTGTGGGCTAAGAGTAAACTTTTGGCTTTGTCTGGAGGCAGGATGCTAAGGCAGCTCAGCTGGCAGGTTAATGGTGATTGTCATGAATATTAAATGACAGAACCAAAACAAAACTCCCAGAGAGACACTTGTGCACAAATCTTACATAGCAACACAAGCAGCTCAGACAGCTGGCTCTCTGTAGGCTCTCTTGAAAGAAAACAGTGCTGGGGTGTATTAGGATGATTTTTATCAACCAGAAAGCCAATTTGGGATGCACTGGTTGAAAGTTAGAGGCCTTAATGATTTACAGCTTGAGGCAAAAATCTGTTTTCTGAAGTAGATAAATAACAGGTAAATTATATCTATGCTGTTCTCCCTTGGATTAAGTGCTTTGTAATATTTTTTGGGTTTTGTGCTGTCTGAAAATGTGTAAACAAATGTGTATCAGCCTTACTGTTAAAGTTCATACCAGCTCTCTGGAGTGCAAATATAATCCCACTTTTCCCTCTGAAGTTCCTCTAATCCCTTTGTTGTTGTTGTTGTTATTGTTGTTGATTTGGCTTTTTGCTTTGGTTTGGTTTTTTCTCTTAAAGAAAAAAGAAAAAAAAGCCACAAACAAACAAAAAACCATATTGCAGGGCACAAAATAATGAACTGCATTTGAATTTGTTTCTGTCTTGTGATTTGTCCCAGACAGGGTAAGAATTTGCTATTCACAGAGTACCTCCTTTGGCTCCTGTGGTGTAAAGCTACCTGTATCTCCAGGTACATGGAAAAAATTGCAAAATAATGAAAATTCAAGAAGCCTGGATTTATTTGAAGTAACACCATCAGAGATCTGGATGATTCCATTAAAAACACTGCAGTCATGCTGTTTCTAAAAGGATATCTAAAGGTGAGACATCTCCAGGGCCTAGACAGTAATCTTTGTTACATTTTTAAGTGGGGATCAGATCCTTGCACATACTTTCCTTGACTTTCATGGTTATTTAAATTTATACCAACTTAATATGTGGTTCAGTGATTTCCATCCTCCAAAAGGAATGAGCTGAAATAACAGAGTAGGTTTCCTCAGATAACTGCATGTTGGCATGATCCATTTTGTGGTGTTATTCTGAGTATAAAAAGATAAAGTAAATCTAAACTATTTTAGGTGCAATGAGTCAGTCTAAATGAGTTGATGGAAAAAGATAAAAATGAAAGGACAGTCCAGTTAGAGGAAGTTATGGAGAGTAATGCTTTTATATAAACATTCTACAGAAATTATTTGGCTTTCCAAACTCTGTCTATAAATCAAGAAGTGCTTTGCAGTAGCTCATGGAGACCTCTCAGGTCTAGCTGTCTACTTTTATTTCAATTTCATTGAAAACAGATTTCTTATATACATATTTAAAGTAGATTTTTTAAAGTATTTTTGTAAATAATTAATGCAGGTATCCCAGTGATTATTATGTGTCTACCAGCAGTGTGCACAATGAAAAATACAAGTGGCCAGCAGATTCCCAGCTGTGAAGAAAACACATTCAGTGAGATGATTTTTCAGCTAGCACCAGGAAAAACCCTGATTTATTTCTGTTGTTCTTAAATCAAACAGCCTAGTGGAGGGTTTTTTTTAAGGGTAACATAAACCAGATATATTTCAAAGACTTAGACTAGCTTATATTTGTGTTTCCACAGTACCATGACGAATTTACACACACTGCCTCCAACAGGCCTTGCAACAAAATGAGCTGCAGTATTGTAAAAGAATGGTTTGTAACTATTTTCCTTTGTATTAAAGCTTCCCATAAATACATATTGCTTGGATCAGCATGGGGTAAACCTCACTCACTTCAGCTGAAAGATGAAGCAGCACTAAGTGATACCTCTTTGGAGTGAGGAAAGTAAAGTTAGAGTTCCATAAAGTAGCATTCTTGATGCTATAGCCATCTTGGGGTCCCGCCAGCCCAAATGTCCCGCCAACATTACCTTCCTCAAGAGGCTGGAAGTCACAGCAGGGATAAAAGTCACAAGGAATTCAAGGAAAACACCAGCTTATTTAACAGCTAGGGAGCCATTAAGGATGGCAAAGCTGTAGTGAAGCTGAGAACTGCAGCCCCATTTCTGTGTCCCAGGTCACCTCTTCACTGGCTAAAGCCTTCTTTCACTTCCAGCCTTCTTTCTTAAACTTCAATGGGCATCATTTAAAGACAAAATGGGAAAAATTGGTAAGTTATGGTCTGAACAGCAGCAGTGTGATTTTCCATGAACCCAGGCACCTGCAAGGTATCAAAACCAAAGGCATCATATTTTTGGAAAATGAGGCTGAGGTTGTCAAGCAAGGAGCCAGCAGTATGAGCTGTTTAATTCAGGCTGATTTCGCCAGAGCTGTACCCAAGAGGGTGTCACACTTTTCTGTTCTCAAGTCCAGCCTTATCTTTGAGAGCATCAGCAAGTTTCACCTCTTCTGAAAGAGCACTCTCCTGTGATTTATTTATAATCTCCTGCTGCTTCTTGTAAGTGGAGTTTCACTCCCCTTCCTTTGCTCTGCCTCACATCAATATATTGCACTGGAAGGCTGCTGCTTCACATATGAACCTTTCAGCAGCCTGTTTTCTTCCAGCTGCAGGACATGCTAAGCTCAAAGGAGACCACTCAGAGGAATAGGAAGGAATTCAGGGACAATTATTATATTTAATGTGTAGAATCACAGAGTCTCAGCACATACCAAACATCTCTGCTAAGCTCATGTTCCTAAAATCCTTTCAAGTTCACTAAAATGGATAGGTTGGTCTTTACACACATTAATACTGAGAGTTTTTCAGCTATCCCTACAAGCTCATTTCTGCCTATCATTTTTGTTGTGTCAGGGTGCTATTTGTGACCTGGTCAGTTTAAGAAATACATGGAATACAACCTGTTTTAAAAGACTCTAAGATTGCTGCTGCCTTTGTCTAAATTGCTGGATCTGTCTGTTATGTTTATCAGGTGCACGTGTACCTTTGTCCTTGTGTAACATGAAAATACTTCAGAAATGCCTTGAAGGTCCTACTGCCCTATTCTTAAAAAGTCTTGCGTCTATTTTAAAGTACAGAGCATGGTGAAACAATATATAAGGAAAAATCCTTGAAATGCCTGATGCACTTCCAAACATGTTACCTAAGAATGTGATCTCAAGTTAAACATGGAATCCCTTTGATTACCACTTTTGCCTTAAGTATACTTGGGTGTGCTGCACAGTTCAGAATGAACACTTTGCTTTTTTTGTGTTCACTTGTTAGTAAAGTTTTTAGGAGTTTTGCTCAAACTTGAAAATTAATAAAGGGATAAATGTAATTAATAATTTTGAGTTTACCTGGGCTTTTATCTGCAGTGTAAAATAAAGGCTATGGAGCCACAGCCCCCAACAAGGCAAATAACCTTGCTAGGATACTCTTGATCTGCCATGGCTATTTTGAACCAGCTATCAGTTTAATCTATAAAGTTACCCTCCAGGCAGTGGCTTGCTTGGTAACTAGTTCTGTGTATCCAACACAAATGATTTTAGAATCCCTGCAAAGCAGCACAGAACAAGGCATGAGGAAGTTTTCAGTCACCATCTAATTCTTAGGCCTGGCTTGATTCAGTTCATGTGTTTGACACTTTGTATGCCACTATCTGAGTTGTTGTAATCTTTAATACCCCAGCAGAAGTGGATTTAAATTTTCACAATGCAAGGGTTTAGATTCAAGTCTTTTTCAAGGCTTTATCTGCTGCCTTTGCACAGTATGGGAAAACTTTCAGCAAAATCTGGAAGGTAAAATATAGACCCTGGGACATTGATTTCTTTTCCTTTTTCAGACAGGTTTCTTTAAGTAGAGGGAAAATTAGGTCATATTTTGATTTCTCTTGGCTGGCTTATCTCCAAGACGGCCTGCATCCAGTTTCTTCTAAACTTGTCACTTCTCAGGAGATAATATCTCATGTCAGAATGATAAAGAAGTACTGCAGAGCAAGGTAAGCTGAACATTCATCAACAGAACAAAATTTCTGATGGCAAGAGCTACAAATAACTTACAGGAAACATGAAAAGAAATTGTTTATTCAAGAGTACTTCCTGTGGCTCTGCAGTTCATCCAGGTGGACAAGCTCTATTTTTCACAGAACATTCATCTCTGTTTCTCTTCATTTGGATTTCTCATCAACAGGTTACCCAAGCCAAGATTTAAGTGTAAGTTTTGTAAACAAGTAAATCATGACTCACACTTTCTACTGAACAGAAAGAAAAAAGCTAAACCAAAAGGTGTTATACAAAGCCCAACAGATGGATAAGGGTGCAAGTTTGCATTGTTTTCTTTGGCCATATTTGACCAAAGCAAAAATAGGAAGCACTGCTATCAGACCTGCTCTGCCACATCTACCTTGCCAGTATCAATTGTCCCAGCAGCACACTAAGATAAATTCTCATTTCCCACCTATTTTCTTTTCTGGGTTTGGGTTATTTTGGACATGCCAAAGTCAAAATCATGCCTATTAGAGTATTTCTAGCAGTGATGCCCACCTATCATACATGCAGGTCTTTGACACACTGACTGACTACAGAGGGGAAAAATCACCTTTTGGTACAGCACCGAGTTTTCTACCAAAGCAGACAGATACACTGTACATTATAATTGTCTGAACTGGCACTCAGAGACAGAGCTCTGAGTGACGTGCTACAAATCTAAAAGTTTAGTGTTTTTTGTTTGCTTGAAAGCATTCACAGACAAGTACTAGCTTGTTTGAAAACTGCCATGCTGTATACCATGTAAATAGCTTTCAGATTATAGATTCATGTGCACTTTTATGAATATTACTTATGGGGCACAGATTTGTCATATAAATTGCATGGTTTGTATTTTTTTCCCATATGGAGAGGAAAACATTGGGCAAAGGAATAAATGGATGATGGGTAACAGTGTGTGATTGTCATCACTTACAACAGTTCTGGGATTTCAAGACATCCAGTGTTCATCTGAAAATATGCAAATACTAATCAGAGCTGCTCAGCACATTTTCCTGATGTGCAGCTGAATCCTTCTGAACAGCAGCTTTTTCACTCACAAAAGTAGGCAATGCTTTATTCACTTTTTTTCCTTTCAGTTCAACCAGATTAGATGAAAAATTAGCATTGGGCTTCCTAAGTGGATCTTTACATATCTCTTCCATTTTCTCTTGAGCAAATGCAAATTACATTGAGCCCATTTCAGATAAATATATTCATCTATAAGAGACAGAATACATATGTGAAAGTCATCTAAACCATTTTGTATTGTTCTGCAGGTTCTTGGGAGTCTCATGAGGGAAAACGACAGCAATTTAATATCTTTCCAAACTATCATTAGTTGAATGTATTGCCTGATAGTGGTTTTAGAGCAACAGTAAAAGGAGGTGATTTACAAACTGTTTTGAGGCTGCCTCCATTCCAGAGCACAATCCTTAAACAGATAAGCATCCTCTTTTAATTTTTACTTAAACATGGAAGTCGGCCAGGTCTGACAAGTGCAGTCTGAACTGTGATCCCACTGTGGTTCCTACACTGATGTTGTGATGAATTCACAGTCAGTGGTACCAGCAGACCACAAAGTTAGCAGCCTATGCTGCAGTTTTCAAAGGATCACAGGGATCACAAAGGATCTTCTGCCTTTTCTGCAGAAGAAAACTAATACAAAACCTGATTTAAGACTCATATTTTGGCAAAAGGCTACAAAAAAAATGGTGTCCATATACATATTATGGATATAAAATAAATAACTTTGTCTTATCCTAAATTCTTGGAAAAACCTCAGCTGCTCAATCTGCAGGATTCAGAGCCCCTGCATTCCAGCAGGTGGTCTTGGTAACATTAGGATGCAATAACTAATAACACGTTCTTAGGAGGATTTCTCTTCACTGCACTTTCTACAACTGCAAAAAAGTAAAGAGAATACTTTGATTTGCATTTCATAAACCCTTTACTGAATTTTTGTTGCTTATTCTTGCAGTCCTAATGCTTCAGTTGTTAATAAGAGAAGTCCTTAAATAGGGATGATAGAATTTATCCTGTCACAAATGTGTTAGGGTCAAAGTGAGGGACTTTGGAAAAGAGTGCCAGCTGGGAAACACCAACTCAGATTATGCATCATCTATGTAAGTGAACCCATCTGATAATTCTTAACATTCTGAAGAGTAAACTTTTATTAAATACTAAAGGAAGGCAATTCTTGGTGCAGCAATTCATAAAACCTTAGACTTAAGTTAGCAAGATGGATGTTGGAAGCACACAGTAAAAATAATGACATTTGCAATGCTATCTGGAAGCAGCAAGCAAATTGAAAAGAAATTCTAGACTCTCCAAAGGAGGTGTGGAGTAGGAGGGCTACAACAGGGCTTTGCACAGCTTGCTTGTTTTGAGTGTAATTTATAGATCATGAGGACACCTGTTTTACTGGAATAATACAGAGGTCAGGGAAATGCAGCTGCCTGAACCAAGCAGCCATAGCTAACAGTTGGCTTTTAAGCAAAATCCATTTCAGGCCATTGGCAAGTAAAACAATCTTAGACATAAAGTAGTGTTGTTGAATTAATGCTAAAAGAAATACTGTGCTACTCTAAATGCATTTTGAAAAAGCAGTCAGTGAAAACGTGTCAAGGATGTGTCCACTTAAAGCCTTATTGTTGTAACACTTCTGTTGAGTGGAAACCCCAAGTGAAATAGCCTAGAAAGTGACTAAATGTGAAACCTTCAGTTTCCAGATGGAAATAAAAACAAAAAGGAAATGTTTTGCTTTCTAAAGTGCATTCAGTTGTGATAACCTTGTCTTTCATAACAGAAAGGAAGGACTAAAACATCTCCCTCACAGACGAGTGAGAGCAGGCTGAATTTGTGAGGATCTTGCAGTACAAGAGGCGTTTTATATCACCATTTCCTGTTGCAACAGGAGCACTTCCTCATGGAAAAGAACCTGAAACTCAGTACAAGCAGAAGCTGAGTTACCTGCATTGACATCAGCAAAGGTGATTTCATAGAGAGAACAGGGAAAGCAGGGAGAGAACAGGAACACTGAGCCACTCAGTGGTGATGAGCTGCAGTTGAGCTACAAAGGGGTTTTATTTTGAAAAGCAGCTGGATATTGTGATGCCAGATGAAGCAAGGATTTCTACAGTAATCACAGCAGCACAACTACTGAAGCTGCCCCATCAGGATGCATGCAAGGAAAGGAGGAGAAGGGCAAAAAAAACTACTAGGCACTGAAAAATTGTTTGTGAAATGTTGGCAAACAGCCTACAACCATAACCACCAAACCCACATGCACTCCCACAAAGACAACAGGTATCATCAAGGAGCAAACTCCCAGCTGCTCTTGGTCTCTAATCAAAAGAGCAGCAGTAATACTAATAATAAATAATAACACAAAATAATAACTACCAGAAGCAATAGTAATTTCTTGGATGCTGATTTATTTTTTCTGCTCAGAGCACCATCCAACAGTGGGAGGGCCCATGGAGTCCCTCCAGCAAATGAAGTGGTCTAATGGTGGGAAACAAAACAAATCTAGAATAAAATGTGTAAGATTGTGAAAGAATGGGCAAATACATAGAAACAGCTTTTCTAGTTATTCAACTGACAGGCAGCTGTCCCCTGCAAGCTAGAAGGTGGAGAATCATCTAATAAAGTCTTCCCTTCATAGAAAGTTACCCAAATGCTTAAGAAGTAGAACAACAATACAGAATCATACTTTTATTATATCTGTATCATTAATACAGAGTCAGAAGCAGCTGCTTAGCTTTTCCCATATCAATCAAAACGGTGACAGTGACAGATAAATCCACATATGGGACAATTCACATTCTACTTAAGTTAGTGAAAGTCAGGGGTTAGCAGCACTTTGTACAGCTCAGGCTTTTACAGTCCTCTTGTGCTGGAAGGCTGCCAGGGAAATGCCATCAGGGGGGTTTGCTCTCACACTGCAGGATCTGCAGTTTTGTATCAGGTGAAGAGGAACACGGCACTGCACTCTCCATTAAAACAGCAGTGGTGATGCCAGGGTAAGAACAAAGAAAAACTAAGAGACAAAAAATGAGAGCTGAAATTGTTAATATAAAAATGCTAACAAAGTTCACGGGACACTGAGCTGCTATAAAAAACCTGTGCTGTAAGAGTATGTGGCAAACAGTGGGCTATGATTTCCTCTTTTTGTCAGAGAAAGATAGAAGGAAATCATCATAATCTAATACAGATGACATCTTTGATAATTATTTTTAAAAAGTAAAGTGTCATTTATCCAAACCAAACATAATAGTCTTACTTAAAATGTCACAGTAGTCTTCATGGGGGGAAAAAAGATTTATTTTTCTCAGTTTACAGCTGTAGGATTTGCAGAAATACTCCACAGTAACTGCATTTAAGGAGACTGATTAACTTTATATCCAGTATTCTCAAACCTATCAAATATTAAACTCCATAATGTTTTTGAAAATGTAAGCCTGTATATAATGTATTGCACCTGTCTGTACTTGTGATACCTACACTCACATGAAGCACAGAGAATTGATGTTAGCTTGTCCAAATAATTCATTTACACTTTTCCAAGGAATGGGAAACAACTTGGGATTTACAAAAAGACCAGTCATATTTCAATTATTAAAAGCTTTCTTCTTCTAAGGAATGTAATTTTACATTATACACTTCTTAACAGAGAAATCCTCGCAGAAAGAACTTGCAGGTTAAATAATTCCTGTAATTCCCAGCAAACAGCCCAGGTGTATGACACTACTACAGATCTGTTTGTTTCCTCTATGCTGTGTGTACATACACACTTATTTTCTGAGCAGAGAACTGACTCATGGTAGCTAATTGTAGTAATGAACTCCACAGCACAGGGAATTAATTTAATATTCTGCTGTGCCTCTGCCCAGGCATTCTCTAGGTACAAAAATGTTCCTCAAAACTCATCTTTAATGCTGAAATGTGGCTGATCTTCGGGTTTAAAGTCCAGGTTGGGGCTGCCATCCTCATTCAGAATTCGCCGAGAAGTATAGCCAACAATTGGATATTTGGCTTTATAAACATTATTGAAGATGTCATCCAGGGACTTCAGCTCCTCCTCTGTGAGCCCTGTCTAAAGGAAACAGGGAAATCAAAGTCCTGCCTCAAAGAAATAAAAACAGAGATATTTACATGTTTGGGGTTTTTTTTTTTAATGATTACTGTAAACTTTAGGGTCAGCTTTTGGGTTTACACAGCAGAGCATGATGAACAAAATTGATAGCACAGCCTGTAATTGTGTTCTTTCCATTCAAATTCAGCCTTGACAAAACTTTAAGGTATTCAGGTCAGACAAGCAACAACCCATCACCAGATCTAGCATTCACTGCCACATCAGGATACACCAAAACAAAGAAAGGGATTTACTGTCTTTGTGAGCATCTTTTTAAATAGCAGGCAATCTCCCTTTTATATGCTTACAGAAGTTGTATTGATTCCAGAAATGAAAAACTTTCCTCTTGAAGGCTGTTAGCACCTTTCATGACCACTAAATATGTTTTATGTATCTAAAGAGAACTAATGCATTTTGATTTTAAATATGTGAGTCAAGTTATATAAATACAAACAATTTAAAACCATCATTCATCATCTTGCATAATAATAAAAATTTGAAAAGTGGAATTAAACTGATGGCCCATTTTCTTACTGTGTCATGTGTAAGATCTGCTGGATCCAGAGACATCTTTGCAACTCCTCTTGTTGAGTCTTTTCCAGCCAAAGCATTGTATGGGGCTCCTTTTCCATAAAATTCTGTCAGATTAAAAAAAAAAAAATCCAGTGATGATCTGACAATGTACAGGGTATGTTCAGCCTCTACCCTTCACCAGACTGTGAACTGAATGTCAATGAACTGAAAGCAACAATTCAAGTCTAAAACTCTTCTTTTCAGAACTGACTTTGGATTTCCTACTTGTTGGGCTTGTACAGCTGTTGAACTTCCTATACTGCATTCTTAAAATTTACCTATTATTTAGGGAATTGTGCTTTACATTCTGATGAGATGTTTGTGGACCCCGGAATTCGCAAGCTCTGTGTAATTTAGGATTTGAGATCAGCCAACCCAACATGTATGCCCAGACAAGGTTAGTACAAACACAGTAACAAGCCATTGGTTTACTTATGATGACACCCAGACAAGTGTCTGAGACCCTCATGGTCCCTTCAAACCTTTTATAGCAAATCTGGATTAAGTAGCAGGAGCTCAGATGAAAACATTTGCAGTTCTCAGGGAGGGCACAAAGAGCAATGGGTGTGAGCACCAGCACAGAAGGAAAAGATGCAGCTGCAGCAGTGTTGATATTGTGCAGTGGGTACATCCACACTAGGTTTGATCTGCTCAGCTCCTGTACCCAGGGCAGTGAAATGCTGTAGCTTCCCCAGATGTGCCCTGACCCCACATCTGGCAAGGACTCAGGGAGCTGGGAAGTTCTGCCAGTTTTCATTAGCAGTGCCCAAGCTACCTAGACAGGGCTGGCTTGTCTGTCTGCATGTTGTGATCTCAAGCCAGTGCAAGTTCTAGACAAAACCTTAGTAGGGGAGCTGTCAGAGAAGGAAAATCAAGTTTTTTAGAAGAGGAAAAAGTGTATCTTTTTGTTGCAATTGAACTGCAGGCTTCCAATGCACTGGGAATGTTTAAAACCAAATGTCTGAATAATAACATGAAAGCAAAGTAGCAGAGGAGAAGCACACCAACCTTTTCCAGAGGTGACATCAAACACTACTCCCTTCACTGCCAGGTAGATGGGCTGTCCTTCCTGGAGGGAAAGCCATCAATACATCCTCAGCACTTAAGCACAGGCAAAAAGCAGTTTATTTCAGCTGTGAAATCCACAAGCTCTTAGGACACAAATTCTTTGTTGTACGTTCACTCTTGTTTTACCACCATACACGTTCCCTCTCTTGATGTCACATGCTTGTGCTTTAAACTGCCCCTAATATTATTTGGGGGTTCAACCATAAGCAATGAGAATCTTTTTAATCTAAACAACCATAGAAGACAAGTCCCTTTTGCAAGTCACCTCCTGTCTGCACACTAGTCTGCTTGAAGATTGTGAACTGCATCTTTCTATTCCTAATGCAGATGGATATTGCCCAAAATAAAAGGGTGTGTGGCCAACAGCATTATTTGATTAAGAAAGAAAGATAAATACATAAACACACGTAAATCTGATCTGCTGACATCTGTTTTACTTAATAAGCCAGTGCTTCTGCTTTGTGTTTCATACATAAGATATCATTTTAGTCAGACATTGGATAGTCTCTTCAAAGTATCTAGAGAAGACCCTGAGAAGGTCAGACAGCAAGTGTTTCAAAAGAGAAGCAGATGTGTATCAATACAGGACCTCATCATTTTGAATCTGGAGTTCGGCTGAGCCTTCTGAACCACAGGAAGCTAAACACTCCTAAGTTAAAACTGTCTTCTTGTTGTGATAATCTTGGTGGGGTTTTGTTGTTGCTGTTGTTTTTGGATTTATTTTTTTTTAAGTCTAAGTACGTGGTTAATAAATTACTGAGAGAAAATGAACTTTGGCTCCAACTCATGGTAATCTGAAATTCTCTGGCAGGAGCACCTTGCCAAGCAGGGAGCGAGCAGAATGGCACATGGCACCCAATTACCTAACGGTGTGTGCAGCATCAGCCGCGGCAGCTGCCAGCCGCACCGGGGCAGGGGCTGGAGCGCACGGGTACCGCAAACCTCCCACAAACCACGGCAAACCTCCCACAAACCGCTGCCCGAGAAGCAAGAGCTGCCCAGAACGACAGGACAGGAAGGATGGCGGGGCGGCACGGCAGCAGAGCACGAGAAACCCGAGCTCGGCGGCGGCTCCAGCGCTCGGAGCGCCGGGGCTGTGCGGGCCCGGCCCGGCCTTAGCGCAGGGCGGCGGCCCGGCCCTACCTGGTGCCCGTCGTATCTGGCCAGTTCGGGCTCGGTGAAGAGCCGCACGGGGTCCTCGGCCGGCGGCCTGAAGCGCAGCTCGGGCTCGGCGCTGGCGGCCGGCAGCAGCAGCAGCAGCAGCAGCAGCAGCAGCAGGCAGGGCAGCGGCAGCGGCAGGCAGGGCAGCGGGCCCCGGGCCGCAGCGCCCGCCATGGCGCGGAGCGCGCACCGCCCCCGGCCTGCGGCCCGAGAAGGGAGCGGGGTGGGACCGCAGTTAAGGGAACGCCGTGGAGAAGCCCCAGGAACAGCCCGGGGTTTACAACAGTTCTTGAAAAACAACAGCCCCCTCGCACAGCGCTGAGGGGCATGGCAGGGCTCAGGCTGGGGAAAAGGGGGCTCGGAGGGAGCTTATGGCGCTCCAGGACGGCCTGAAGGGAGGCTGCAGCAAAGTGCGGGTCTGCCGCTTCTCACGGGTAACCATCGATGGGACAAAGGGAAATGGCCTCAGGTTGTGCCAGGGAGATTTAGATTGGATTTTACGGAAGGCTTCTCTACAGAAAGGGTTGTCAGGCATTGGAACAGGCTGCCCTGGACAGTGGTGGAGTCACCATCGCTGGAGGTAGTTAAAAGAAACATGGATGTGGCGCCTAAGGACGTGGTCTACAGATGGACTTGGTGGCACCATAACGGACACCTAATAAAAATGATTTCTTAATTTTCCTCCTTCTTCCCCTCTTGAAGTTTCTCTGCTAGCTGTTTCAATGGTTATTCACAAAATCAGCACGCATAGTGCAGGTTTCATCTTTGTGACTTAAAAAGCCCAGACATTTTTAGCCTAGGAATGGACTGAATAAACAGGAAATTTTCAGATTAGAGTTTTCCCTATGCTATAAATATGGCACGGGGGAGCATTCAGGACTGGCAGAAGAATAAGCTGGGTGTTTATCATTCTATATAGAATTAAGAAAATTGGAACCTTTTTGCAGTTCAGATGCATATATCACATGCCTCGCTGCAGCGCTGACAAGTGATGATGGGAAGGATTTAAAGCCTGGATGTTTGATCAAATGTACAATAGGATTGTTATTGTCAAAGGACTTCAAATCTTGGTTATTAACTTACTAGGCGTGGGACATAGGCAGAGGGCAATGATCTACTCAGCAGGGACTCCCTTACAGTGTTGCATCTCAATGCAAAAAAAGTTGCACGTGCTTTTTCTTGATGATGCAACATTAACAATTACTTCCACGCTGGGGAAGGAAAAAAATAAATAGCTGTGAAGGTATTTGTGGCCACGTGGCCCGTGAATCAGCCCTTATGTGGTTTTGGCTTTTATTTTCCTGCAGTGCCCCATTGCTGCGGGCACAGTGTGAGTGGGTCACCCCCGGAGTCCTGCAGGGGTTCTGTCTGAGGGTCAAGCACGCCTGGTGTTCTGATGACAGCCTTGAGCAAAAGCAAATAAAAATTAAAATTAAAAAGAAAAATTTAAAAGATAATATCTTGTGCAGCTTCGGGGGAGCCGGCTTTCCAAGTCTGGCTCATGCTTGCGTTAGCAGAGTTTGCGTTGTGAAGCAGAAAAGTCTCATCTCCCCGTCAGGGAGGGAGAGCTGTTCCCACAGAGCTGCCCAGGAGCCCTCAGGCGTGCGCCGAGCAGCTGGAGCGCCCTGCCCGGACTACGCCTCCCGGCAGCCCCGGCAAGGGGCGGGCACTGGCAGGGGAAGGGAAGGGCCGGCCCGGGCGGCTCGGGGGTCCCGGCGGCGCCTGCGTGGCCCGGCCCGGGCGGGGCAGCTCGGCTCGGCCCGGCTCAGCCCGGTTCGGCTCGGCCCGCGGCTGCCCCGCCCCGTGCGGTGCCGGCGGGCGCTGCCCGGCCCCGCGGCGCCGCTGCCGCCGATGCTATGCCAAAGCCAGAGGCGTCCGCATCCTACCAGGAGGTACGGGGGGCCGGCAGGGCTGGGGGCTCGGCGGGGGGGCACAGCCGGCGTGTGGCGATGAGCTCGGCTCGGCGCTGGGGCAGCTGCAGCCTGCAGAAAGCACCGGGTGGCTCGGGTGCGCAGGGTTCCCTTCTTCACCTTTGAACGGGGTTAAAAGAGTGGGGTTGTTTCAGCTGTGTGAGGTGGGTACGGCTGGATCTTAGCCGGGGTTTGGTGACAAGGGGCTGGATGGTCTGCCGGGTGGGAGAAGCGACTCGGGGAGCAGAGCTCCCGCATGCGAAACTGAAGCACGCTTTATCACACTGCCAGAAGACCGAGCAGCGCCTGTTCTGCATATCAATGTACGGGCTCCGCAGCCAGGCTTCCTTGCCCGGTCCTATCTCTCCTAGAAGATGCACAAGCAATTTCTGCCAAGCTCAGCAGAGGTAGAGTTACAGCAAAGCACTTTTGTATCTTGCAGACAAAAGGAATGTAGATATCTTCCTTCCTCTACACGTGACGGGTAGTTTGAGGCTCAGTTTTAATACATTCTAATTTAGTGTGGTACAGTCTGTTTAGTTTCAGCTTCTGGTTTTCTCGCCAGGCTAGAAGGCACTGGAAGGTGATGAATCAGCAGATCAGCAAAAGGCCTGTATGAACAAGTTCTTCTTTTATTTAAGGGAGTTTTATCCAGCAGGAAGGTTTTAGCCCGTGACTATCCAGATGGGGTTGACTTGTGTGCTTGTACCTAGAGAAGGTGCTTGTGAGAGTTAATGAATCTGCACTGATGCCTGAAGTGTGCACATGGGCAATGCGTGTTGTGTTTCCACCCTAAGTATCAGCCACCACTGACACTGCCCCCCATGTTTGGGTTTATCCCAAACTGTAGCAGGAGTCAAGATAGGATGTGTGTGTAAGTGCAACACCTGTGTGTCCTTTCCTTCTACAGCAGTCTTTGTTGCTTCTGCCCCTGGCAGGAATGCTCAGATGTCTGGAATTGCCTTTTCTGGGTTTCTTTTTGGCCAGTGCTTTTCTGTGTACAGCACCGAAAAAGAACTGCTGGGACATGGGCAGGTTCCTGTGGTTCTTTCTCCCTTAGCTGTATGTGCTGAGCCCAGAGGAATGAGTGAAGTTGTACTTCATACCCTCCCTGCCCTTGACATCCTGTGCTGTCTCTGCATCCTGCTGCAAGGTCAACGGCCCTGCAATCTGTGCTCCTTCTGACTGGCACCACGCTTCATCCCTTTATCAAAAATACCACGTGGGGAGGGCTGGCCTGGAGGGTGAACCTGGCTGGCTGCTCCAGGTTTGCTGTTGGCAAAGCCCTGAGTCCAAGGGGAGTGGCAAGTGTGAACTGCAATCAGCTGTCCTGCAGTGTCCTGTGCTGGCATCCCAGTCCCAGGGAGGCTGCTGCAGGGTGTGTGTGTGAGGTGTTGGGTTTGTAGGTCTGTGCTGCCCTGCCTCACAGAGTCAGGGTGCTGTGTGCTGCTCAGAGCACAGTGGCTGAGCCATGCACAGCCCTGGGATCTTGGTGACCTCAGTTCAGCATCTGCAGTAAAATATAGCTGGTTTTAGCTGTCCTACACATCAGCTCAACCTGCTTACTGCATCTGAGGCACTGTTAGTAGTCCTGCTCTTGCCTGGCTGTCCTTCTCTGGCTTTATCTGTGGGAAGCTTGTGAAACATCGTGAACAGAGATAAGAAAACATAGTTGCATATTGTTTGGGTTTTTTTGGTTTGTTTCTAAAGAGTGCTGAAAGTTTGGGTTTTCTGAGCTTACCACAGAATCATTTAGATTGGGAATTACCTCTAAGATTATTTTTCTTCCACTTGTTGAAAAAAATTGCTGTAGGTCCTCTTGAGAAGATAGGAAATGTTGCTTATTTTGTTCTTTTTTAACCTTGTGTTGAGATCTCATTGGCATGAGGAATAGAATTCATTTACCCTCCCAATAATCTCAGTCATTGAGGTGCCTGTAGCTGGGGAATCAGAGGTGTGGGAGTCAGCTGAGGAGCTGTAGTGACTTTGTGACTTACATTACATTTGTTGGATCTGCTCTGGTATCAGCAATGTGCACAAGTATGACTGGAGCTGGTTTCTTAGCTGATTTAATGTAACCAGTACAAGAGTTCAGTGAGTATTTCTTTTGGGTCAGAGTAGCTTATTTTGGGTCAGATAAGCAGAACCAGCGTGTTTCTACAAAAAGAAGCACAGTTTTAATTTTCCCTTATTTTATGGTGATAATTGAAAAAGGTGTCTTCAGTTGGACCCTTGTAAGAGTCTTGCACGTGAGCTTAGTTTTTAGCCTACAAGTTACCTCTTCACTTCTTGCCTCATGCTATGGGAAATCATGCTTTATTTATGTACTAAGCATTTAAAAACAGCTGGGTAACTGCTTTCATCTTGCTTTGCACGATGGAAATGAATACAGAAATACAGCAGGAAGTGAAGGAGACTTTACGTCAGACTTTGAAAGTGTAAAATGAGTGGACTCTTTCCTAATAGGTGCTAATGAGGACCTGGTAATGGCATAATGATGATTTCAGCACTGAATTAAAGCTGGGTGAAATGAAAGCACTCCCTTATGGGTACATTCACGTTTCTGTTGTGTAAGTTAGGGGTGTAGTGTTTAATAGCATTCAGTGCAGCTGCCGCATTGGCTGTGCCCCGTTTTCCTTGAAACAAGAAGAAGGCTAATGTGGTGTGCTGCAAGCTCATGCCTTGGTTTGCATTGCTGTAATCTCTGTGTCAGTTACCACCAGGAAAGAAAGCTTGGGAAACATACAAGAGATACTCTCTATTTATAATGTACAAAGTCTGCAGTGCTCCACAATGTGGTGTGATGTGTATCTGCTGTGACAAACCTCTCACTCTGACAGAAGTGGCCTGGCAGTTTGAGCCCTGAGCTCTGAATAGCAAAACAAGAAAATATCTGGTCTCTGTTGGTGTTTCAGAAACACTGGAAGACTAATTAGTTGCATAACCACTAATATGTAATAATCTGCACAGTGAGATCAAATAAGGACCAGAAATACAGAGATGCTTGACTGTTGTTTCATAATGACCCTGCCACGTGTGGCTGTGACTGTATTTCAGTGTCTTGCCTTAACACCTGTCAAAATGCATCTCCTGCTTTTTGTACCTCTTTATTAAGAGGTGCTAATGCTCTGTTTGCTGCTATGTGCTGTGGTTTCTTTATGCCTAACAATATATTCTTCAGTGACAGAATGAAGTTCCTGCTTGTCAGAGAACACACACTCCTAATTGTGGGGTTAAAGTGTGTTGGAGCTGCTGGGGAAATAATTACTTTGAACTTGAATGGAAAGGTGATGTTATTGTTGAGGCAGCAGAGTAGAAGTAGGTTAAATTTGTAGCATGCAAGTCACTTGATTTGTGGCTCTAAGTCTACAGAGCTGTGGCTTTGTCTTGTGAGCAAGTGGAACAGATGTTGGGTGCTCTTGGACTGGGGATATATTTTTGTGTGTTCAGTTAGTTGGAGCCTCTTTTATTTGTACCATAGAAATTCCAACAATTGCAAGTTGAGAGCATGTTTGGAAATTGAACCACTGTTTTAACTACACAGCTGAGTGAAGATGTGGAGCGAGTATCTGAAAATCCAACGGAGGAGAGAGAAGGAGATATGGAAGTTCATGAAGATTCCAGCTCTGTTATTTTACCAGGTGAGAACTATTGATCCAAAAATTACTGATTTTTAGGGCCTGTTACCTGCTGCAGTGTGTGGCTGTGGTCGTTTTGGTTTTGCTAGTTTATTGCACTTCTGAAAGTAAACAAAGCACTAATTTCCCTTACTTCACTAATTTAATTTATTTATTTTATGTGAATCAGTACTGATGGAAAGCCAAGGAGGTTATCCAAGGACTGATAGGAGAATATTTCTTTGTCAGGAGCTGTGCTCAATCAAACCACGTTCAGCACATCTGACTGTGAGATATATTAGTGTGTCATCTTCCTTGATGTTGTGTCCCACCTGAGGGGCAGTGGGTTGCAGGCACAGTCTGTACCAGATTTACATGAGCAAGGTGCAGTGTTGAATAGATGCTTTAACATAAATTCTTAGACTGTCCAGGCTGCTTTTGGAGGGCATGGAGCAGTGTGAAATGGGCTTATTGCAGCTCAGGTGTGGGCACTGAGGTTAGCCAGCCTCAAAGGAGCATGGCCTAAATGCCTTGCAGCTGTTCAAGCCATATTTGTTTCAGCAGTGCAGTTTTATGCACATTAATGTCCTAATTGCCTTGGCTGCCATCTCCTGGCATGTAACTTGCCCATGGACATTTGTAAGTGGTTCTGTGTGCAATAGGGCTCATTAAAAGGCTCCTGTTTGCTGTGGGAAGGCACAAACACCAAACTGTAGAGTGGGAGAGCAGCGTGTGGCATGGCCTGAGAGGGCCTGACTCATTAGGTGACACCACGCTGAACAGTCAGCAGGAAGCATGGCTGCTTATCTCCTTTCTTACATTGAGTTTTAACAAAATTTTGTGGGTTCAGATGTGGATCACTCATGACAAAACGTGATGTGTAACTCAGGGGTACAGGAACCTTTGCTTTAGAAGTATTGCCAAAAGAAATGGCAAATGCAAGGGGTATGGGTAAAGCAGTGTCTGTGTGAGTGAGACTACTGAGAAGGTCTAAAGAGAGCAAGATTTGAAGGAAAGGAGACTCTGGGACAGTTGGGTCAGTCTCTTTCTAGCTGTAATTGAAAGAATCCTTCTATGGAAGTTTTAAATTAATTTTAATTAAGTTTTTAATTAATTTTAAATTAATTTAAATTTAATTTTTTAATGTGCACAAGGAATTATGAGCTAGAGGGTAACAAGTATCTAGTGACTTGTGCCATGGTGGAGATGCAAAGCATAGATCTGGGCTTGAGCATTAGAATATCAAATCACTCCACTGATGTCTGTTCTGAGTGTGTAAGAATCACTTCAGGCTGGAATTGGGGGAAAAAGAGGTTTTTTTTCCCAGAAGCAAAGATTGACCATCAACAGACTTTCTCGTGAACTTTATTTAAACTTTGTTTCTCGGTTGTCCTTGAATACAAACCTTGTTTCCTGGCCTTAAACAGAGTGCCAAATTCTGGCATGAGAAAAGGAGACACAGGAGGTTGATTACACCTCCTACTTGAGAAGGAAGTATCTGCCTGGCTGACCATCAAAACTAGAATTAGCTGTGGTTTTTAAAATCAAGCTGAGTTTGAGGCTTACTTTCTTCTCACATGATTGATCTTTAAATGAAAACTCAGCAAAAATCTCTGTATGTTGAAGTCCCAATCCATGTTCTGTTTGGTTCCAGATGGTGAGCTGGGTACCACTACCCCTTCTCTGCGTTTCAGCAAGACCTGCCTAAAGAATGTTTTCTCAGTTATACTCCTGTTTATTTATCTGCTGCTCATGGCTGTAGCTGTGTTCCTTGTCTACCAAACCATCAGTGACTTCAGGGAGAAGCTCAAGCACCCAGTGATGTCTGTCACTTACAAGGAAGTGTCCTTCTATGATGCACCTGGTAAGAGTGGTAACTAGGAAAATGGGTTAAATTCTTGATCATGTTTTTCTTGGATTGTTTTAAGCTTTTGGTGTTCATTCTTCAGAGCCCAGAGTGCATATAATACATTTCAGGTCTTTCATTTCCGCACTTTAGATTAAAAAGTTGTATTGGCTTTGCACAGAAATGTAAATGTTGTATGGGAGATTTTTGGGAGCTTTCATGCCAGTAACATGAATGGCAGAAGCTGTGGAGAATTATGCAGCATTTCATAGATAAGAAGTGTTTTCAGGCTCTAAAATGAGTCCTCTTTTGGGGGAGAAAGTGAATTCCTTTTGGAAATATTCCCCAAACTGTATCATTCAAACAGAGTAACACATGGGAGTAACACAGGAGCTCAGTGCTGCACTGGGCAATGAGATCCATTCACAGTAAAGAGATGAATTTCTCAAACCAACCACAAAATAACCACAATGCCACTTTCTACTTCCACCCTGCCTTGTTTACAACATGGCATTACATCAGTAGGCAATGAAAATCTGATGTGACTGCAGCAAACAGTGTTGGCACAAAAATGCAGCGTGGCAGCAGAAACTGTTGCAGTTTGCAGGAGGAGTTGCTCCACGGGGGCATTTTTGAATAGTGAGTCCTGTTGTTATTAGTTTTTTTAATTGTCCAGTAGCCATTCATAAGTAGAGCCATGGTAGCAAATGCAGCTCAGTCAGTCATCAGTGAGTTTCCAGTTTAACAATAACACTTCTGTTTGAAGTGTTACCACATTTTCCAAATACCCACTTCAGTAGTTGTGGCTGAAAGGTATTTTCAGTTGTTGCCATATTACTGTAGTTGTTTTTCGCTATGGCCAGTTAGCCCAGCTCTGGAAGTAGTGCCTTATGTTTGGGCCATATGGATCTGACTGTAAGAGCAAGCAAACTCAAGCTTTTCCCTTTTTTTTCCTCCCCTCATGTGAGCATTTCATACAGCAACAGGAAGAAAATAAGCAGATTTTAAATAAGCAGAGCAACATACAAATAAATCCAAAAGTATTGTTGGAGATCCCTGCAGATCAGAGATCCTAAATCAATGTAGTCCTTTATTTTATTGCTATATTAAAATTATGAGATGGCAAGTTGCAAGCCTGGAGCTCTGAAGAAAGGAATAAAACATTTGATATATGCTGAGTGCTTTGACATCTCACATTTTGGTGGGCAGGTCATCTCAGTTGTGAGTTAATTATATCTAATAATTATACTATTTTTTTTTAAGTTGGACTAGATTATCTTCCAGCAAACTTGTTTGCAATAATTAATATGGCATAGGTGGTGTAAAAGGATTTTGAGGTTTGGCTCTTGTGTTTTGCTAGCCTTCCAAAGCTGAGGTGGCTGAGGCTGCTTGAATGTGCTGTTGGAACAGGAGGTTTATGGCAAATGTGGATTTCCATCCAGGTGGGGTAGTTGCCTGCCCTGCCCAGTGCTGTAAATAATAAGGGATGGCAGCACTTAGTGCATGTTTGATGGCTTTGATTTTTTTTTTTTATGATGTCACATTCAGTTAACAGAAGATATTGTATTCTGAAGAGCATCTTTCACTTCTATTAGCTCAGCCAGTGGTCTTTGATCTGTTATGTATGGTATGTACATTATTTCCAATTAACACGTGATGTGTTAAATTCTAATATCTGAAAACTAAAGCACTACTTGTCCCATTTGATGCTCCCTGACATATTTTACAGATTCATCTGGGATTGGGAGGCACTGATGGGTTAGCTGTTGGCTTGTGGGAAACTTGGTAGCTTCTATGAACCTTGAACTGTTGTAGTTGTTATGAACCTTGAACAGAATATGAGCCCTAGTTTTTTTCAATGCATTGGGGGGGTTCTGTCCTGATGCTGTTGATGGTTTTGTCCTGCCCCAGAAAAATGTGGAAGTGCATGGTTTAATTTGATTGTTTTGTGGCATCTTAAAGACAGCTCAGTATTGTGTGGGATTAAATTCCAGAATGCAAATCGATGTCCTTAGGAAGGAAATCAATGCTCTCCAATGTTTTTTCTCCCCAAACAGGAATTGCCTTTTACCCAGGCAAGGCTCAGCTGCTCAGCTGCAAACATCATTACTATGATCACATTCCACCTCTGGTGAATCCAGGTCAGCCAGGAGACATTGAATGCACCACTCAGAGGATCAACTACACAGATCCTTTCACTAATCAAACTATGGTAATAACAATATAATAGAACTAAAGCTTGTTCAGTGTGGGGTTTCTGCTCATAATCTTGTTGGAAAGTAAAAGTATGTACTATGTACTGTAAAAAAATCCTTGCTTCTGGTTTGGATTTTTGTAAGCCATCTGTCCTTTTGTTTTCAGAAATGTAAAAGACCCCATCAGTGTATATATGTGTTATGGAAAATGAGCTGTCCTGTGGGTGTGTGCAGCACAAAACCCTTAATGGGATAAAATAAGTCATTTTTCACAGTGAAGCTCTCACCTCATTCTTCTCCTAAATGAACTGGGAAGCATTTTCCTTGATAGGGTAAACCTAGCTCTGATTGAAGGCATTGTCAGGATCCATTAGAGGAGGATAGCTAATCTCTTTTTTTATGTTTGCTGGGAATTCATACATGAATTCCTGCTGGGAATTACATACCATGTTTGTCACACTTGGAAGAATCTTAAATGGGCACCAAGTGCTTCATTACACTGAAATGCTTTGAGCCAGCAAGATGGATACATTGAGGAGTGATTGTCTGTCTGAAATTGCCCTTAGAAGTGTAGGGAAGCTTGCTTCTTGATAAACAAATGTCCAAAACCCACAGATTACCATATTCAATACTTAAATATTAATATTTAAACACTGAATCTTGGTGTAAAGACCTCCTTTTCAAACTGAAAGGAGGGACTGAAGTGGCATTCTTGTTAGGTGTTTTAATAGATGTGTACTTAGTAGCAGCCAGGAAACCCTGTGTGTGTGTGTGTGTGTGTGTTAGATTTCTACAGAGTATTAGTGCCAGATGGTAAATTAATGAACAGGAAATGAGGATTCCTTTGCTCCTCTCACCACCTCTGTTTGCTTACAGAAGTATGCTTTGGTTGTTCAAGGCCCTCGTGATGTGAAGAAAAGGGAGCTGGTGTTTTTGCAGTTCCATTTAAATGAAACCGACCAAGATTTCAGTGCCATTGACTACCTGCTGTTTTCTTCTTTCCAAGAGTTTGTCAGCAGGTATGTAAAGGGGGGATGAGCCTGGGGCTGCATTGAACCTGTGTCACAATACTTGTGAAAGCAGGGCTTTTTCAGTAAAAACCAGGCATGCTTTTATGATTTTTTAAAATGTTTGGACTATGTTG